>NW_027441898.1:307251-614502 GCF_048569485.1 Anomaloglossus baeobatrachus
ATCTGTGTTGCTTTTTTGCCGCTGCCGACTAGCCATCTAGAAGTATATAGCCAAGATTGGTGACCGTACAGTGCAATGTATAGCATACAAGCATAAAGTACAAATGAACACTGCAGCACAAGCAATCCAAGCAGCATAGAAGCCTGTGCCCTGGCACCTCTGCTCTTCTGCTGCTGTAGACTAGTCATCTAGGGGAATATAGCCCAGAAGAGTGACCATACAGTGCGATGCATAGCATACAAGCACAAGTACAAATGCACACTGCAGCCCATGCAATACAAGCAGCACAGAAAAAAACCTGTGCCCCAGCACCCTTGGTTTTCTGCTGCTGTAGTCTAGCCATTCCAGGAGAATATAGCTAAGACTAGCGACTGTACAGTGCAATGTATAGCATACAAGCATAAATACAAATGAACACTTCAGTACGTGCAATACAAGCAGCCTAGAAAGCCTGTGCCTTAGCACACCTGCTTTCCTGCTGCTGATGTGTCGCTCTCCAAGCGGGCATATAGCGACCTATGCAGTTAAAATACACATGTATACACTGTAGTATATATTGGGGTCAGCACTATGTGTGCCGCTTACCGCCCGCCTATAAGCGGGTGTATGGTCGCCACCGTCCTGCCTGGTTGCCGAAAGTCCGAGCTCGGACTGCAGTAATGGCTGCCGGCGTCTTCCCCAGCTCGTGTGAGGAGGGGCGGGCCGTGGGCGTGCCCCAAGGCAGAGCGGGAATCCGGCGTCCGACAGTGTGCAGTGAGAGGGCTGGAGCATGTAAATAAGGCTCCAGCCCTCGGCGCTGCTGATTGCTCAGCGCCTGTCCCCTTCCCTGAGTGACAGGGAGGGGGCGGGAACGAAGCGGCACTAGGCCGCAGAAGCCGGGGACTGGATTTATAAGCGCCGCCGCCGTAAAAGCGCGGTCGGCGCCCAGTCCCCGGCGAACTACAAGTCCCAGCCGCGCCGCCGCTCCCGGAGCGTCCGGCGCGGTAGTTCCCAATACACAAAAGTCCCCCAGTAAACTGCAGGAACACCAACTCCATCGTTACGGTCCCCGGCGCACTACAACACCCAGCCAGCCCGGAGTGTGTCTGTGCCTGCCGGGGACACAGAGTACCTGTATGATGCAGGGCCATGTCCCTGATTGTACTCCTGCTCCATATCCATCAGGTTCAACTGGGTCTGTGGATGGAGCCCGGCGTCAGAGCTTTGAGGCCGGCAGGATCCCACTTCCACAGAGCCCTACAAGGGGATGTGGAAGGAAAACAGCATGTGGGGCTCCAGCCCCTGTACCAGCAATAGGTACCTCAACCTTACAACACCATCCACGGGTGAGAAGGGAGCATGCTGGGGGCCCTATATGGGCCCTCTTTTCTTCCATCCGAAATAGTCAGCAGCTACTGCTGACTAAAATCTGTGGAGCTATGCGTGGATGTCTGACCTCCTTCGCACAAAGCTTGAAAACTAGAGAACCCGTGATACCACGGGGGGGTATAGCCAGAAGGGGAGGGGCCTTGCACTTTTTAGTGTAGTGCTTTGTGTGGCCTCCGGAGGGCAGTAGCTATATCCCAATCGTCTGGGTCTCCCAATAGAGCGCTGAAGAAATGGGGTCACTTGTGGGGGTTTTCTGATGTATAGGTACCCAAGGGGCCCTGCTAATGTGCCATGGTGCGCGCAATTTATTTCAACTTTTCCAGAATTCAAATGGTGCTCCCTCCATTCCAAGCCCTCTCATTTATCCAAACAGAGGTTTTTGGCCACATGTGGGGTATCCCTGTGCTCATAAGACATTGGATAACAACCTGTGGGGTCCACGGTTTGTTGTTGTCTCTTGAAAAAGTGAGAAATTTGATGCTAAAGCAACAGTTTTGTGAAAAAAATGAAAATTTTCAATATGGCAACCTAAGCTTATCAAATTCTGTGAAGTACTCGTGGATTCAAACTGCTCACTATACACCTTGATAAAAGCCTTGAGGTGTCTTGTTTCCAGAATGAAGTCACTTGTGGGGGACCGCCACTGTTTAGGCACCTCAGGGGCTCTCCAAATGCAACCTGGCGTCCGCTATTGATTCCAGCCAATTTTGCAGTCAAATGGCACTCCTTCCCTTCCGAGCCCTGCCATGCGCCCAAACAGTTGATTTCCACCACATATAAGGTATCGCCAAACTCAGGAGAAATTGCACAATAAATGTTATGCTGAATTTTTTCCTTTTACTCTTGTAAAAAAAAAAGCTACCTGGTTGAAATAACAATTTTGTGGTAAAATTTTATTTTTTTTTTTTCATGGCTCAACGTTATAAAATTCTGTGAAGCACCTGAGGGTTCAGGGTACTCACCAAACATCTAGATAAATTCCTTGAGGGGCCTAGTTTCCAAAATGGGGCCACTTGTGCGGGGTTTCTGCTGTTTAGGTACCTTAGGGGACCTCCAAATGCGACATGGTGCCCGCAATCTTTTTCAGCCAAATTTCCTTTCTAAAATTCAAATATTGCTCCTTTCGTTCCAAGCCCTCCCATTTGTCCAAACAAAGGTTTCAGACCACATGTGAGGTATCACCGCGCTCATAAAAAAGTGGTTAACAAACCTTGAGGTCAAATTTTTGGAATTACCTCTTGAAAAAGTGAGAAAATTGATGCTAAAGCAACATTTTTGAGAAAATTATTAAAATTTTCAATATGACAACGTAACGTTAACAAAATCTGTGAAGTACCTGTGGATCTAAAATGCTCACTATACCCCTAGATAGAAGCCTTGAGGGGTCTAGTTTCCAAAATGGTGTCACTTGTGAGGGATTTCTTCTGTTTAGGTACCTTAGCGGACCTGTAAATGCAACATGGTGCTCGCAATCTATTTTAGCCAAATTTGCTTTCCAAAATTCAAATATTGCTCCTTCTGTTCCGAGCCCTCCCATTTGTCCAAACAGAGGTTTCTGACCACATGTGGGGTATCGGCGCGCTCATAAGAAAGTGGGGAACAAGTTTTGAGGTCCATTTTGTTGTGTTATTTCTTCTAAAAGTGAATAAATTTGGGTTAGAGCAACATTTTTAGGTAAAATTTAATTTTTGCTTTTTTTCATTCCACATTGCTTTTGTTCATGTGAAGCACCTGAAGGGTTAATAAACTTCTTGAATGTGGTTTTGAGTACTTTGGGGGGTGCAGTTTTTAGAATGGTGTCACTTTTGGGTATTTTCTGTCATCTAGGCCTATTGAAGTCACTTCAAATGTGATGTGGTCCCTAAAAAACTGGTTTTGTAAATTTTGATGTAAAAATGAGAAATTGCTGATAAACTTTGAACCCCTCTAACTTCCTAACGAAAAAAAATTTTGTTTCCAAAATTGTGCTGATGTAAAGTAGACATGTGGGAAATGTTATTTATTAACTATTTTGTGTCACAGAAATCTCTGGTTTAACGGTATAAAAATTCAAAAGTTGAAAATTGCTAAATTTTCAAAATTTTTGCCAATATTCAATTTTTTTCATAAATAAACACAAAAAATATTGTCCTAAATTTGGTACTAACATGAAGTCCAATATGTGACGAAAAAACAATCTCAGAATCACCGGGATCCGTTGAAGCGTTCCAGAGTTATAACCTCATGAAGTGACACTGGTCAGAATTGCAAAATTTGGTCTGGTCATTAAGGTGAAAATTAGCTCCGTCACTAAAGGGTTAAGGCCCTTGCGCAACTTGAGTCATTGGATTTATAGATTGGACACAAGGACTCCTATTGGGCTCAATGAGAGCTTTGGCTGTTTTCTTTAATTGGGTATTTTTATGTGGTGTGAGAATGGGACTGTTTGTGTTAAATTATTTTTAATTGTTTCTTTTTCTTTTTATCCATAATTTAGAGATCTGTATATGCTAAAACCATACCTGTGGTGGTCTGCAAATTTTGAGGTACTTCACTCGACCCGCTCAGTGACTTAGATGTTGACTTTGATTGGGTCTTTTCCCTGAATGAAGTGCCTATGAGAAAATAAGAAAAAAGATTATTATCTAAGAAAAGTGGAGAAAAACATTGTACAACAATTTAATTATAGTTAGGATACAACTAATATTTAATATATTTACTCAATAATTTAGTTTTTTGCATTTCTTGATTTTGCTTGCCTTATGGCATGTCATTTTTAATTTTGCATATAATATTTCTGTTTACACAACAACATGAACACTATGCACTTTTTTTGTTTGTCTATTGATTAGTTATGGACAGACCCGGACTCTAAAATTTAGAATCCGAGAGGTTTTAAAAATACCCGAGTACCGGACCCGGGCCTGGAGTTCTCAGGGAACTCCGGATAATGATCCGGAACCTTTGGAAATAATAAATAAAAAAAGGAAAAATAAAGAAAATAAGAATAAAGCATGCGCGTCATAACAATAACAGCCCACAGCCACTCAGGATTGTCACATCCATTAGATGTGACAATCCTGGCACTTTACCCGATTCCCCTGGTGCGGTGGCAATCAGGCTAATAAGGGGTTAATAACAGCTCACATCTGCCACTAAGCCCTAGATTAGCAATGGCAGGGTCTATGAAAACCCTACCCACATTACTAATCTGTAAGTGAACACAAAATAAGATAAAAACAACACCCTCTTTCACTCCTTTATTAACCCCAAAAACACCCAGGTCAAATGTAATCCACACGAGGTCCCATAACGATTCCAGCTCTGCTACATCTGAAGTGACAGCGCGTGGGCATAGAATATGACCACCCGCTGTGATCTTAAGGCAGAGAATGAGTCGCAGCGATGTGTGGTGACGTAACTTAGGTTATTTGCGGTCACAGCTGGAGGTGCCCATTGTCATCCACCTATGATCGCAGGTAACCTGACCTCAAGTGACCTCATTGAACTGAGTGACCACTACTGGGTTGGGTTTGTTATTCGGTATGAATACACAAATGTAGAAATGATTGGATTTGAACAATCCGAACCCGAATATTTTAGCATTCGCCCATATCTAGTCATCACTAATGATAATTTTAAGGATGTCTAAAACTGATCAACTGGGAAAAGGTTGTTGCATTACTCGTAAATCAAATGCCATGTCCTTCAATTTGTCCAATTATTAATACCAGGTTTTGGTTAAAATGAGGCTACCATTTCAAGGTTCATTTTTCATCAAGGAGAAACTAAGCTGAAAATCTATCTTTTGAACCATGTGCATTGAATATTTTTTTGGTATGGTATCAGAGGACTCAGGAAGGAAAAATGTATGTAACAAAATTAAAACATTGTCGTCCATTTGGCTTATCCCTAATCTATTAATTTTACATCTAGGTGGTAAGATAGATGACATCTTTATTATCTGGAGAAGTACCGGTCCTGAACTGCAGAGCTTCATGACTTGGTTGAACAATAACCCATATAACATCAAACTAACCTATAAGGCAGATCGGGAGGCAATTGATTTTCTGGACTATAATATAAAAATGGGGTACCAGACAGAAAAGGGTACTCCACGGGTACAATTATTATCAACAAGTAAGAGGGAAGAATCTTTTCTCTTTCGTTTCATTGGGGGACACAGGACCGTGGGTTATGCTGCTGCTGTCACTAGGAGGCTGACACTAAGTAGACAAAAAAAGTTAGCTCCTCCATATATACACCCTGAGCCGGAGGCGGACTCAAATCAGTTTTTGCTTAGTGTCGTAGGAGGCTGATGTGGGCCATCTCGGCCCCCCTCAGCCACATTTTTCTTGCGTATTTGTCATTTTTTTCGGCGACGCTCATCGCTCTCATTCTCCTTTTTCTCTGTTTCTGCAGGTGTCGCCTATGTTCACCCTCATTCCCTCCAGCCCTTTGGGTACTACTCCCCAGGGTCGCAGAGGTTTGAGATGTCGGGCCCTCTCCCCTGTCCATTCCCGTGGTACCACTCCCGGGAGTGCATGTGGGGCAGATCCTACATGGGCACCCCTGATCCACCCTGTGGTATTACTCCAAAGGGCGCACAGGGACAAGCTACAGAGGTTGGACCCCCGCAGCGTTTTCACCTTTTCGGATGGGGCCCACATCGCTGCCTACAGTTGCAGAAGAGCTTCTTCCCTCCATCAGGCGTCCACCTCTCTGCCTCTACAGACACCTCTCCCCGCGTCCCTGAAGCCCACAGCCTTACCTTCAGGTGTGCGCTGGACACAGGCAAGTGCAAAGCCCACTGCCTGCACACCGGACCATCCCTGGAGCGGCACCGCAGATGTCAGGTAGGACAGTCTCTCCCCTACCTTCTCCCCCTCGGGCGGCTGAAAATTTAGGCCCCGGTCTCGGCCTAGTCTCCCTGCGTCCCAGCCACGCCCCCCGCTGCAACGGTATTGGCTTGCCGGCCGTTCCGCCCCCGACTCCGCCCACCGCTCAGCCTCCAGGCATCACAGTGTGGGCGGTGGATGCCCTGTTTCCCGCCCTCATACGGCCCCTCCCCCAGCCAACTCCAGCTTCTCTTCACCATCTTGTTCTGCCTCCCAGTCTGCCTGTGTAGCCCAGCTTATCTATTAGCAGAGTTGCTTCTAGGTACTTTTGCAATGGCCTCATTTTGTATGATGAGGTCTTGAGAACTATAAGCTTTGTTACACAGGTAGATTAGCTTTAATCTGTCACTTTATGTGGATGCAAGGCAGAGTGTACATTGTCTTATAATAATAATGATAAATGCTTCCCCTTAGCAAGGTTTACTTATATAGGAAGGTTTGTGCTTAGATGTGGGTCAATTTAGCTCATTATGCTATCAATCAGTTAACTTGAGACAGAAAGAGGCAATGACTTGTAATAACAAACAGGCTGGCATGCTAACAGGATCATAAAACTCATGAGCAAGTGAGATACATTTTCTACATCTAGATCAAGCTCAGTTAGAACTAATGATATATACCATTTCATTACTATAAGCAGAAAGCGGAGTTAGTATTTGTCTTGTAGAGGTGTGGGAGTCCTTGCCCCCCCCTTATTGCTCTAATGATGGCTTCCTAGTTCTGATCCAGTTTTTCTCAGGAGTTTAAATAGACAGAACCGGGCATGAACTATAATATCAGAATCGCCCTTGGGAGAAAGCTACTGCTCTGGCAAACAAATTTGATAAGTGTTCCACCACACAACCCCCTTTAGAGCATATAACCGTGGGGCCTCAACCCCTTTTTCTACGTATGAGGCAGCAGCGCGCTGTTCTTTACCTCCTGGCTTCGATGTGACCTGGATTTCTCTCTCTGGACTGGTGGGCAGCGCACAGGACCTGGGTACCCTCTGCTCCTATGGAGATAACCCTCGCTAGATAACTTTCACTGGTTAGCGACAGTTTAGTTGTTCTCCTGCCTAGCAGCCCCAGCGAGAGTACCTTTACATAATCCTGGTCCGCCCGATCCAAATAGGTCCCCTTCCCTTGGTGAATTCCCTCTAGGTCAGGATGTCCCGCTATGCCCAGGCTGCTCTGCAGACCCGCAGCACCAACAGGACACTGCCATCAATGCCTCAGATGCTGCCACGCAGCCTCCGTTCCTGCAGGGTCCAGCTTCCCGCCTCCTCCCGAATGGTCGGCATCCCTGTTTCAGTCCCTAGACTCCCCCCGCTAAGGCTTCTCGGACCATTGCGCAAGCTCTGCGTCTCTTTCCGACGCTCGGTCTGCCCTCCACAGGCCCAGCGCAGCCTCCTCAGGAGTAAGTGAGCCTCGTCCCACAGTCCTCTGCTACAGCTCAGAAGCGGACCTGCCATGTCTCGTCTTCAGAGTCCTCCCAGGCTTCTCCCGCATCCCCAGGTCCAGACTCCTCTCCTCCCGCGAGTCCTCCAACCTATCGGGTGATGACTCAGATGTACCACCTCTGCTGGATTCCGAGCAGTCGGCTGATGTTCGGCGCATGGTGGATAGCCTGGTAGAATCGGTGAATCAGACTCTGAGGATACAGGTGATCCCGTCTCTTCTCAGAGCACCCAAGTCTCCTTTAAGCGGACGAGGCGAGTCCATAACGCATTCAGTGGACATTCAGAGTTCACTGAGCTACGGAGCAACCACAGGCAACAGCCGGTCACGGTATGTACCAGCAGTAAGTCCATTATTTTACATTATCCCTTCTCTGAAGGGCTCCAAGAAGAATGGGCAGGCTTCCCTGTGGTCAGCCCGCCAGATCCTGCCTGACTTCTCACCCCTAACAGTGCGTCTCTCAGGGACTCCACGGATCGTACCATTCACAGGTGGGCCCGTTTTGCCTTCGAACCAGCGGGAACTTCCCCTTCCCCAGCCTTTGCCTCGGTTGGGGTTGCAAAGCCACTGATGTCCTGGGCGGACATTCTGCGCAACGGACTCTGTGCCGTCTCTGCCGTTCCGGAACTGGATAGCATCTCTTCGCAGTTCACACTCGCTGGTGAGTACCTTCTCAACGCAGCCCTGGCGTATGCCAATTGCGCGGCCCAGGCCCCTGCAACAGTGTGGCCATCTGTCGAGTCCTCAGGGTCAGGACCTGGAACGCTGATCCGGCTTCTGTAAGTAGCTGACTTCCCTTCCGTTCTTAGGGGAGCGTCCTTTCGGTGCTAGGCTAGTCCAGTCGATCTTCAAGGCTATGGGAGAAAAGAGTACTCCTCTTCCCTAAGTTCAGCCCAAGCACGTCCAGAACACCTCATCCTCGGAAAACATCCTCCCTTCGGAGGGACAAGAAGGCTCCGTCATTCATGACCAATCCCTCCTGGTGTTCGCGTCCCCTCCAGTCCATGAAGTCTGCCTCCAGGTCTCATCACCGCTCCTCCAAATGACTCGCGGTCTGCGGGCAGCAGTGCCAGACTAGTAGGGGGGCTACTGTCTTGCTCCCAGCATGTCTGGCTCCCTTTAGATGCAGACACCTAGGTCAGAGGGATCATTGTCTCAGACCACGAAATAGATTTGATTCAATGCCACCGAGACGTTTTTTCATTCTCTCCCTCCTGGTTCTCCCGTGCGTGTTCGCGTATTCCTCCCCTTCATGGAATCTCTCCTCCACTCTGGAGTTGCGGTACCAGTCCCTCCATCAGAACTCTTCCAGCGTTTTTACTGCAGCCTCTTTGTGGTCCCCAAGAAGGTCGGCTCGGTCCGCCCCGTCCCGGAGCTTTCTCAGCAGGTCGGTGAGCCCTCGAGCATTTTGCATGGAGTCCCCCCGCTCTGTGATCACCTCCATGGAAGTCGGCGAAGTTCTGCTGTCGCTGTACATTCAATATGCCTACCTAGCAAGGAAGGTCTCGCTTCAGGCGAATGGTCCCTCAACAGGGAAAGCTTCAACCAGATCGGTGGCAGATAAAGGACTCCGAAGGTGGTCCTAATGGCCTCTTGATTCGACTGTCAGTTTCCATGGTTCATCGCGGGCTACCGCGACCACTTGGCACTAGGGGTCGACGTGTGGACCCAGTGCAGGCTCCCGTACTTCTTCCCGCTGCGGCCCCTGATTCCGAAGGTTCTCAAGAACATCAGGGCGGAAGGATTTCCAGTTATTCTAATGGTTCCAGAGTGGCCCAGAATAGCATAGTTCGCGGAACTTATTCAGCCCCACGAGGTCGTCCCGGGGTGCCTTCCAGACCATCCTGATCTTCTGTGGCAGGGCCTTCTCTCTCTCCCTCTCCCACCAGAACTCAAAGTCCTAAATTTGTCAGTCTGGCTCCTGTATCCTGGGTAATACCTCAGGCAGGCTTTTCGACAGACAAGTTAATATAGACAATGATTAGGGTCAGGATGCCATCTTCTGCGAGAATCCACTACCGCACGTGGAGCGTTTCTTCCTCCGGTGGTCTGAAGAACACAGCATCTCTTCTCTCTCCTTCTCCCGCCCCTCAAGTCAGGTCTGGATGCAAGTCTCACATTCTCCACGCTTAAAAGCCAAGTGTCGGCTCTGTCAATTCTGTTTCAGAGGACTCTCGCCTATCGCCCGCGGATCAAGGCCTTCCTTCAGGGAGTTGTCCATCCAGCTCCGCCGTATCGTCGTCCACTTGAACAGTGGGACCTTATGCTAGTGCTAGGTTCGCTTCAAGGTCCACCATTTGCACCTTTCGAGATTCTTTCCTTCTCACCTGTTGTGGAAAGTGGTGTTCCTCGTTGACATCTCTTCTATACGAAGATCATCAGAGCTAAAAGATCTTTCGGTCCTTACCCCTTTTCGGGTCTTCCACCAGGACAAGGTGGTGCTCCGGCCAGATCCCTCCCTTCTGACCAGGGCGGTCTCACCGTTCCAGCCAAATGAGGAGATTTTCTTCTCTGTCCTCCGATCCTGGTACTTCTCACAGCCTTGAAAGGGCCTTGCATACTCTGGACCTGGTGCAAGCCCTCAAACTCTATGCCTCCAGGACCGCACCTTCCCGTAAGACGGTCGGTCTGTTCTTCATTCCATCCGTACCCAAGAGGGGCATGCTGGTACCCAGGGCCTCAATTGCCAGATGGATCCGTTCCGCCATTTCCAAGACCTCTGGGATAAAGGACAGCTCTCCGTTTCGGAGAGTAAAGGCGCACTCTACCCGTGCGGTGGGAAACTCTTGGCCGTTTACGCATCAGACGTCGGCCGACCAGGTCCGTGGAACCGCCACCTGGTCTAGTCTGCATTCCTTTACCAGGTTCAACCAGGTTCACACCCAAGCATCGGCAGAGGCCAGTCTTGGGAAATAGGTTTTGCAGGCGGCAGTAGCACACCTGAACAAGGTAGGTGCATTCACATCTTGGGCAAGCCCGCCGAGGGAGGCCGTTTCCTTCCTATCCGTGGGGCTTGCCTCTTCCCACCCAGGGACTGCTTTTGGACGTCCCACGGTCCTGTGTCCCCCAATAAAACGAAAGAGAAAGAAGGATTTTTGTGTACTCACTGTAAAATCTCTTTCTCTGAGTCTTCACTGGGGGACACAGCACCCACCCTGCTTGGTTTTGGTTTATGGTTTTGTTTTTTTGTCATTTACTTATTGCCTGCAATGTTTCAGTGGTCCATGTTCCTCGGCCACTTTAAGCATGGCGACTTTATTGTAGTAGTTACCTGGATTTGGGTATGGTTGTGTTTGTACTTCTCCTACTGCTTGTGCACCAAACTGATTTGAGTACGCCTCCGGCTCAGGGTGTATACTGCTAGGGAGGAGCTAAATTTTTTTGTTTACCTAGTGTCAGCCTCCTAGTGACAGCAGCAGCATAACCCACGGTCCTGTGTCCCCCAATGAAGACTCAGAGAAAGAGATTTTACGGTGAGTACACAAAAATCCTTCTTTTCCTCACAGATACATTTCATCTCCAAGTTAACAGTCAGAGGGGGGCGATCAGGCAGATCTTGAACAAACACTGGTCGTTACTGAAGACCGACCAGAGTTTGAACGACGTTTTACTCATCGCCCACTCTTACCTGTTAGAAGGGGGAAAAGCCTAAAGGATATGCTGGTGAAGAACCATTACGTACCTAGGGTGGTATCTCGCTTTGAGAAAGGGAGTCCCAAATTTGGTTGTTTTCCTTTTGTCTGCCCAGAGATGTTGTCAGCTTGGGATGGACCTAAAGAGTATAAAATAAAAAGTTACAAATCATGCACTAAAAGTCACGTTATCTATTATGCAGTATGTGACTGTAGCCTAATTTATATTGGGTTACATCAAGGGAAAAACGCATCCGCACGAGGGAACATGTTAGGGAATAATTGCGGTGTGTGATGTTGTGGATCTTGATTCCCTGAGGATGATCCAGAGACATTACAAGCTGCGCCATGACTGTGGTCCCACAGGATTGAAAATTTGTGGTATTGACAAGGTCCATTTAGAATCTAGGGGTATATATATATATATTTATATATATATATATATATATATATATATATATATATATATATATACACATATTACTATATGAATTTTATCTCTGCATGATATAGGGACATTAGAAAATCTTTTAAGGACTATACATGGTCATATTCTTTAGGCTAACGCTGATTCTCCTTATGTTTGGATGATTTTCTTACCACCCTGGTCGTGCCCTTTCACTTGCCAGTAGTAGGTGGCAGTAGTAATATGGTCTCGTTGGATGCGCATGTGCGTGGCTGCCTCAGCATGAGTCCCCGCCGAGGGAGCTTCCTTAGAAGGATGCATGGGTTAACTGCTTCCCCTGGAATGACCGGATGAGGCGGACTCTATGTGCGGCGTCCCACCCCCTGCACGCGTCCAAACAGCGACGATCTCGCCCAAGACACCACATATAAAAACATGCACATTATACTTTCCTCAAGCAAGGAAACCAGGTGAGAAACGCGTGTCAGGGCTACTCAAAACATCCAGTTATAAGTGAACTTTATAGGTGAGTCCGGATCACGATGATTCATGGCTGTTAGCTCTATCGATAATAGTAATGGTAGCCTTTGAGGCTTAGGCTGCGTTACATGGGTGATATTAGATTTTTGTGTTATTATAGCGCCACCAGGTGGCCATCTGTATTAGTACATGCAGTGGTACCTGCAATGTATTTCAATGACCCCGATCCTGCTGTACCGGAAGTCGCCGGATCCTGATAGACAGAATCCTGTTTTTTGTACTGAGCATGCCCAGAAAGCAACTTGGCATGGTCAATACAGAAATCTCCCTCTCTCTCAGACAGAAGACCAGGATCGTGAAGGGGTGAGAGGGAGTAATAAAGATGGAGTCCCTAAGTGTGTCTGTGTATTTATTTCTAATAAAGTGTCTGTGTATTTATTTCTAATAAAGTATTTTTTCTGTGTGATGTCTTTTTTTTTAACCCTTTATTGGAGATTCTTAATGGCCGGGTCAAACTTGGCCTGACATTAGCAATCTCAGGCTTTATACCAGCAGGTAAAACAAAGCTGGTATTAACCCCTTATTACCCAACGTGCCACCCGCTGGGAGAGATGTTGGATACAACGCCAGAAGATAGCGCTTTTAAGAAAGCGCCATTTTCTGGGGCGACTGTTGACTGCAATTCGAAGCGGGGGGGGGCAAGAAAGCTTGGTCCACCCTGCACTGCGTATTCCCATCCCCAGCTGCCTACTTGTACCTGGCTCATCACAAAAATTGGGCGAAGCCCATGTCGTTTTTTTGTTTTTTTTTAATTATTTCATGAAATTCATGAAATAATTAAAAAAGGGCTTCCCTGTATTTTTGGTTCCCAACCGGGTACAAATAGGCAGCTGGGGGTTGGGGGCAGCACGTACCTACTTGCTCTACCTGGCTAGCATACAAAAACAGGGTGAAGCTGTCTTTTTTTTTTTTAGTTTTTGCGCAAAAAACGTTAAAAAAAGGGCTTCCCTGGATTTTTCATTGCCAGTGAAGGTCATATAAGCAGTGGGGGTTAGCAGCCAGTAGCTGCTTGGGTTACCTTAGCATTAGAAAATGCAGCGGGAGTCCACACATTTTATTTTTTTTACCCCCTAACCCTAGAGTTAGGGTTATGTTTTTGGGGTTTTTGTTTATTTTTTAATGAATTTAAAAAAAAAAAATACTCATGGGCTACCGAGAACCCGAGCATTTTAGTGCTCACTCATCCCTACTTCTAACCATACAGCCAGCAGATCAAGTAATCTGATCAGCTGACTCCAGTGTTGGCCGATTACTTGTTCTGGGTGCCCCTGCATCCATCGCAGCGTGTGCTGCCTGTGAGGTCAGCTGAATTCGTCCGACACTGGGGTCAGCTGATCTGAACTCTGTTGAACTCCAGCCCGCACACTCTGCGATGGATGCAGGGGGACACAGAACAAGTAATCGGCCGACACTGGAGTCAGCTGATCTGAACTCAGCTGAACTCATGACCACACAGACCGAACATGGTCACACGTGATCGGCAGCAGGCAGTGATTGCTGTTAACCTGCATCCATCACAGCGTGTGCGGACTGTGAGATCAGGAGTTCAGCTTATTCCCGATCAGCTGACTCCAGTGCCAGACGATAAATTCTGTGTTCCCCTTCATCCATCACAAGTAGAAGTAGAAGCATACAATAAAATAACAATTGCGGTTGCATGCGTTGCACATTCAATCCACAGGATCCGGTCATATGCGGTTTGCATCCTGTCAAATGTGAAAGTAGCCTTACAGCTGGAGCAGGAAGAAGAAAGACAAGATGGCAGACTTACTTTGGGAGCTTACAGGAAGAAATCGCACAGACCAATTTTTGGGGCTCCACTCAAGGGGATCTGGAGCTGAGAAAAAAAGGAGACCGTCAGCTGATGATGAAATAGCTAGCAAAGTTATTGATCATTATCTCAAACCCATTGCCTCCTCTCTCTAGTCCGGCATTTCCTCTCTGCGGCGATCGCCATCCTCCTTTTTCTGAGGCCCATGTGCATGACGCGTCCTACATCATGCTCACTAGCTGGCATTGAGGTCCTGCGCAGGCGCACTTTGATCTGTCCTGCTCAAAGCAGATCCATGTATTGTAGTGCATATGCGTAAGAGATCTTTAACCCCTTAACGATCTGGTGGCTATCATGATAGCCAGGGGTGGACTGGGCTGTCTGGGGCCCACCAGGAGAATTGACTCCAGGGGCCCACCCTACAGCTAAATATAAACACCCATTAGTGTTATCGCCATTATTGTGTTGCTTTGACTGTATACACAGACGGCTCCTGCACATCTATATTGTGCATCATAACTGGGATGTACAATTATAGTAGTTTGCAGTAATGGGGTCTTTAGTGAAAACAAGTTATCACCGATCCACAGGGTAGGTTGGTGATAACTTATTGATCGGTGGAACCAGACCAGTGGAAACCGCACCGATAGGAAGATTGGGGAACTTTTTGCAGCAGCAGGTGGAGTGTGTGACCGCAGCTCCATTCATCCTCTGTGGGGTGGGATGTGTGACCGCAGTTCCACTCATCTTCTGTGGGGTGGGGTGTGTGACAGCAGCTCCATTCATCCTCTGTGGGGTGGGATGTGTGACCGCAGTTCCATTCATCCTCTGTGGGGTGGGGTGTGTGACTGCAGCTCCATTCATCCTCTGTGGGGTGGGATGTGTGACCGCAGCTCCATTCATCCTCTGTGGAGCAGCCAGATAATAACAAGCGCAGCGCTCGCAGCCACTGAGGGAATGAATGGATCAGGGGTCGAGTCGGACACGAGCTCCAGTGTAATGGGGGATAAAAGTTGCACGATCGGTGCAGGTCCCAGCAATCGGTCCACACAGATGAATAAGTTATCACTAATCTTTAGGCTACGTTCACACACTTTTTCTCTGATTTTACTGCTCCTGGTTTTGGCTTCAAATACTGAGGTAAAAAAACTCACTGAATACTCAGTGTGTGCACGTGGCCTTAGTAAAGGTGATTACTTGTTTTCACTGGAGAATCTCTGTAAGTGCATATTTACTGCAGTGTAATAGTCACAGGACAGGGCAGGACAGGGAGGGGAGGGGTTAAATGTTTAAGTATTTAATTTCTACTGGAAAAAATCTCCCCCTTATAGAGAGAAAGTAACCTCCATACACAACACAATCCACTATACCAAAATCAATAATACCATATACAAGGGGGAAATACCGCCACACCGCGACCAGACAACATATTACCACCACATAGTGACCAAATACAACCACATACAAGGGATAAATACCACCACACAGTGATCAGACAACATATTACCACCAAACAGTGACCAAATACAGCCACATACAAGGGAGAAATACCACCACACCGTGACCAGACCACATATTACCACCAAACACTGAACAAATACAGCCACATACAAGGGAGAAATACCACCACACCGTGACCAGACCACATAGTGACCGAATACAACCACATACAAGGGAGAAATACCGTGACTGACTTACCAGTGACGTCTCTAGCTGACTTTATTCATCTTCGCTTTTTCTCTTCATCCGGCGCTGACCGTCATCACTTCTTCCTGCCAAGACGCGACTCTGCAGAAAATAACAGTCACCTATAGCCGATCACTCCCAGAGTACATTCCTCACTATTTCCCCAATTTCTACACCACGTCAGACTCTTGTTCCCCCATTGGAGACAGTATCCTCAAAATGAACTTATATTTCATCAGTAATAATGTCCCCTAATTTGCCCCTACAGTAATTATGCCCCATGTGCCACCATAAACTAATAATGTATGTCCCTCATTCTGGCCCCATATAGTAATTATGTCCCTCATCCTGGCCCCATATAGTAATTATGTCCCTCATCCTGGCCCCTTTTATTTAATAATGTCTGGGGAAACAAGTGGAATCAGAAGGGGTTGTTAATTGCTTCCTGCTCAAAATATCACCCCACAATCCTGCTCTCCAAAATAGCCCCACAAAGTGCCCCTTTCCAAAATGTCCCCCCAAAAATTGCCCTTTCTATAATATCTCTCCCAACTACATCCCTGTATAAATCCCCCCCTCCTCATTATACTATGCTGCCTTCCAAAATCTTTGATGCCTCATAATGTCCCCCATTGCCCTATAATGTTCCAATTTCTTTCACAACGTCCCCCACTGACCTATAATGCCCCAATTTGCTTCATAATGGCCCCCATTACCCTATAATGTCCTTCCACTGCCCTATAATGTCCCCCGCTGCCCTATTATGTCCCCCGCTGCCCTATGATGTCCCCCGCTGCCCTATGATGTTCCCCACTGCCCTATCATGTCCCCCACTGCCCTATCATGTCCCCCACTGCCCTATCATGTCCCCCACTGCCCTATCATGTCCACCACTGCCCTATCATGTCCACCACTGCCCTATCATGTCCCCCACTGCCCTATCATGTCCCCCACTGCCCTATCATGTCCCCCACTGCCCTATAATGTCCCCCACTGCCCTATTATGTCCCCCACTGCCCTATAATGTCCCCCACTGCCCTATAATGTCACCCACTGCCCTATAATGTCACCCACTGCCCTATAATGTTCCCCACTGCCCTATAAAGTCCCCCACTGCCCTATAGTGTCCCTCACTGCCCTATTGTGTCCCCCACTGCCCTATTGTGTCCCCCACTGCCCTATTATGTCCCCCACTGCCCTATTATGTCCCCCACTGCCCTATAATGTCCCCCACTGCCCTATAATGTCCCCACTGCCCTATTATGTCCCCCACTGCCCTATTATGTCCGCCACTGCCCCATAATATGCTCCATAAAGTCCCCCACCGCTTCTTAATGCCACTTGTAAAATAACACTGCTCCTCCCCCACCCGCAGCCCCTCATATAAAAGTACATCTTCGACTCCTCTGGAGCGCTTACCTGTGCCTGCGCGTCCTCCTCTTCATCCCTGCAGCTGTGGCCTCGGTGATGATGATGTCGGTGCAGGACTGAGGCGCGCTCCTCTGCAGCCCTGGCGATGACGGTACGTTGCGGGGCTGAGCAGAGCTGCTCTCCCTCCTGTCACCGGCCGCACTGTACAAATGTATTGCGCGCCTGAAAGACGCGCATACATCTGAATACCGGCGCGGTTGGTGCAGGCCTGGGGACTCCCGCAGTGCACCGCTAGGACCTTTGGTGAGTCACATGACACATGTGATGTCACTAAAGGTCCTGCAACTGCGAAAACTTCAGTGATCATACAGAACTTGTACGATCACTGAAGTTTACGATTGAAAGGCTGGGTGCCGGGGCCCACTCAGGCCTGTGCATGGGCGTACCCAGGATCAAAGCCATGGTCGTTCACATTGTAAAATATTAGAACGGAAAAGGTGAATGAAACGAAAATTTTGAGAATTAAATGTAACTATAGCTCGATTAATGACTCCGCGCCCCTCTCCACACACACACACACACACACACACAATACAATACATCCCCCCATCACCCACTACATACACACACCCAAATACCATGCACCCCCCATTACCATCTCCCCACGCACACAATACAATGCACCCCCCCATCCCCACCTACGCACACACAATGCACCCCCGATCACCCCCTACACACACACACTACAATGCACCCCCATTACCCTCACACATACACACACACACACACACAATACACGCTCCATTACCCCCCCACACACACACACACACACACACACAAATACATCCCCCCTTCACCTGCTACACACACAAATACAATGCACCCCCCATCACCCCCTACACACACACACCCACAATACAATGCACCCCCACTACTCCACACACACACACACACACACACACACAATGCACCCCCATTACTCCCTACACACACACACACACACAATGCACCGTCCATCAGCCCCTACACACACACAATGCACCCCCCATCACCCCCTACACACACACACACACACAATACAATGCACCCCCACTACTCCCTACACACACAATGCACCCCCATTACTCCCTACACAAACACACACACAATGCACCGTCCATCAGCCCCTACACACACACAATGCACCCCCCATCACCCCCTACACACACACACTCACAATACAATGCACCCCTACTACTCCCTACACACACAATGCACCCCCATTACTCCCTACACAAACACACACACAATGCACCATCCATCAGCCCCTACACACACACAATGCACCCCCCATCACCCCCTACACACACACACTCACAATACAATGCACCCCTACTACTCCCTACACACACAATGCACCCCCATTACTCCCTACACCCACACACACACACACACATAATGCACCGTCCATCAGCCCCTACACACACACAATGCACCCCGCATCACCCCCTAAATCTTAAGCAAAATGCAATAACAGGCAATGAAAACATAGCATCTGCGCAAAAAAGAGAATTTTGTTACTTACAATAAATTCTTTTTCTTATAGTTCCGTATTGGGAGACCCAGATCTTGGGTGTTTAGCTTCTGCCTCTGAAGGACACACAAAGTACTACACTTAAAAGTGTAGCTCCTCCCTCTGAGCTTATACACCCCCTGGTGAGCAGACCCAGCCAGTTTAGTGCAAAAGCTGAAGGAGAATAGCCACCCACAAGTAGAACAGAGCAAGAGCCGGAACAACCGGAGACTCTGTCCACGACAACAGCCGGTGATAACACGCGGAACAAGAAATTGCCAACAGGCAACAGGGAGGGTGCTGGGTCTTCCAATACGGAACTATAAGAAAAAGAATTTACGGTAAGTAAATAAAATTCTCTTTTTCTTTATCGTTCCTTTGGGAGACCCAGACCATGGGACGTTCCAAAGCAGTCCCTGGGTGGGAATAAACAGAAAAATTAAGAAGTAGGCAGAACCTAACTTCACAAATGGGCGACAGCCGCCTGAAGGATGCGTCTGCCCAAGCTCGCATCTGCCGAAGCATGAGCATGCACTTGGTAGTGCTTCGAGAAGGTATGCAGGCTAGTCCAAGTGGCAGCCTGACAGACTTGTTGAGCCGTAGCCTGGTGCCTGAAAGCCCAAGAGGCACCGACAGCTCTGGTCGAATGTGCCTTGATCCCCGGCGGGGGAGGCACCTGAGTACTCTGGTAGGCGTCCGAAATGGTCGATCTAATCCAACGGGCTAAGGTCGGCTTAGAAGCAGGGAGGCCCTTGCGCCGACCTGTGGTTAGCACAAAAAGAGAGGTGCACCGCCTAAGCGCAGCGGTGCGAGACACATAGATCCGGAGAGCACGCACCAGATCCAGAGTATGCAGCGCTTTTTCAAAGCGATGAACAGGAGCCGGACAGAAGGAAGGTAGGGTAATGTCCTGGTTAAGGTGGAAAGGAGAGACCACCTTAGGAAGAAAGTCCGGAGTCGGACGGAGAACCACCTTGTCTTGATGAAAAACTAAAAAAGGTGACTCCGAAGAGAGCGCAGCCAAATCAGAGACTCTCCTGAGGGAAGTTATGGCCACCAGAAAGGCCACCTTCTGAGAAAGACGATACAAAGAAACCTCCCCAAGAGGCTCAAAAGGGGGTTTCTGCAAAACCGTGAGAACCAAGTTAAGGTCCCAGGGATCCAAGGGCCGCCGGTAAGGCGGAATGATGTGAGACGCGCCTTGCATGAAGGTGCTAACCTGAGCCAGCCGAGCGAGACGCCGCTGGAACAGAACTGACAGAGCTGAGACTTGTCCCTTGAGAGAGTTGAGGGACAGTCCTAGCTGCAGACCGGACTGTAGAAAAGACAGAAGGGTCGGCAAGGAGAATGGCCAAGGAGGATGGTCGGTAGAGCGACACCAGGACAGGAAAATTTGTGACGGGATGCCATTAGGTCCACGTCCGGAGTGCCCCATTTGCGGCAGATTGACTGAAACACTGCCGGGTGCAGGGACCACTCGCCACCGTCCACGGTTTGACGGCTGAGATAATCTGCCTCCCAGTTTTCCACGCCTGGGATGTGGACTGCGGATATGGTGGACTTGGAGTCCTCCGCCCATTGAAGGATGCGTTGTACCTCCATCATTGCTAGGCGGCTTCGTGTCCCGCCCTGGTGATTGATGTAGGCAACCGCGGTCGCGTTGTTTGACTGGACTCGAATGTGCCTGCCCGCCAGCAGGTGGTGAGAAGCTAGGAGAGCTAGAAGCACGGCTCTGGTTTCCAGCACATTGATTGAAAGGGCTGACTCGGACGGAGTCCAAGTGCCCTGCGCTCTGTGGTGGAGACATACCGCTCCCCAGCCGGATAGACTGGCATCCGTGGTGAGAATCACCCAGGACGGGGTCAGGAAGGAGCGCCCTTGGGACAGGGAGAGGGGCCGAAGCCACCACTGAAGAGAGCTCCTGATCCGTGGCGACAGAGCCACTAACCTGTGTAAGGAGGAAGGCCGCTTGTCCCAACAGCGGAGAATGTCCAGCTGCAGGGGGCGCAGATGGAACTGGGCAAAGGGAACAGCCTCCATGGACGCTACCATTTGACCCAGCACCTGCATCAGACGCCTGAGGGTATAACGGCGGGGCCTCAGCAGAGAGCGCACCGCTAGCTGGAGTGACTGCTGTTTGACTAAGGGCAACTTCAAAAGTGCCGGCAAAGTCTCGAACTGCATCCCTAGGTACGTGAGACTCTGGGTCGGAGTCAGAGAGGATTTGGGAAGATTGACAAGCCACCCGAATTGGGCTAGAGTGGCGAGAGTGAGCGAGACACTCCGATGACAGTCTGCGCTGGATGAAGCCTTGACTAGAAGGTCGTCCAGGTAAGGAATCACTGCCAACCCCTGGAGGTGCAGAACTGCAATCACTGCTGCCATGACCTTGGTGAATACCCGAGGGGCCGTGGCTAACCCGAAGCGAAGAGCCACGAATTGGAAATGATCTTCTCCTATTGCAAAACGTAGCCAACGCTGGTGTGAAACTGCAATTGGAACATGCAGATAGGCATCTCTGATGTCGATGGATGCCAGGAAATCCCCTTGGGTCATTGAGGCAATGACTGATCGCAGAGACTCCATGCGAAAGTGCCGCACTTGAACATGCTTGTTGAGAAGCTTGAGATCCAGGATGGGCCGGAAGGTACCGTCCTTTTTGGGAACTAGGAAGAGATTTGAGTAGAAACCTCTGAACCGTTCCCGGGCGGGAACTGGTACAATTACTCCGTTGGCCTGCAAGGCTGCCACGGCCTGTGAGAAGGCGGCGGCCTTGGAGCAAGGGGGAGTTGAGAGAAAAAATCTGTTTGGCGGGCTGGAAGAGAATTCTATCCTGTAGCCGTGGGAGATGATATCTCTCACCCACTGATCGGAGACGTGTTGAAACCAAGCGTCGCCAAAGTGGGAGAGCCTGCCACCGACTAAGGACGTCGCCGGAGCGGGCAGAGAGTCACGAGGAGGCTGCCTTAGTGGCAGCACCTCCTGCGGTCTTCTGTGGACGCGCTTTTGGGCGCCAGTTGGATTTCTGGTCCTTGGCTGAGTTAGCGGACAAGGCCGAGGGCTTAGAGGACGACCAGTTGGAGGAACGAAAGGAGCGAAACCTCGACTGACTCCTACCCTGGGCAGGTTTCCTGGTTTTGGTTTGTGGCATGGAAGTACTCTTCCCGAAAGTAGCTTCCTTAATAATTTCATCCAGCTGTTCTCCGAACAGCCGGGACCCAGCAAAAGGGAGCCCAGCAAGGTACTTCTTAGAAGAAGCATCTGCCTTCCACTCTCGAAGCCACAAGATCCTGCGGATAATGAGGGAATTAGCCGAAGCCACCGCAGTGCGGTGAGAAGCCTCCAGCATGGCAGACATGGCGTAAGATGAAAAAGCTGAAGCTTGAGAAGTTAAGGCAACCATTTCGGGCATAGATTCCCTGGTGAGGGAATGCATCTCCTGCTGCAAAAGTCGGGGAAAACGCGGCCCCCGCCGCTTCATACACGGATTTGGCCAGAAGGTCAATCTGACAGTCAGTGGAATCCTTAAGGGAGGTGCCATCAGCCACCGACACAACGGTCCGGGCTGAGAGCCTAGACACCGAAGGGTCTACCTTTGGTGAATGAGCCCACTCCTTGACCACCTCAGGTGGAAAGGGAAAACGGTCATCAGAACCACGCTTTGGGAAGCGTTTGTCAGCACAGGCCCTGGGCTTGGTCACAGCAGCCTGAAAACTGGAGTGGTTAAAGAACACACTCTTTGCTCTCTTAGGCTAGGTAAACTGGTGTTTTTCTGCCAGAGAGGGTTGTTCCTCTGATACTGGCGGATTGAGATCCAGTACAGAATTAATGGAAGCAATCAAGTCACTAAGATCTGAGTCACCCTCGGACAGATCAATGGGGTACATGGAGTTAGCCTCCGAGCCCCCTGTAAAGGCATCCTCCTCATCCTGCGAGTCAGCTCTTGAATCAGAGCCGCGGGAGGAGGAGGGAGAGGAAACCCTGCGTCTCCTCTTAGGAGGACGGGGTCTGGGCCCTGATGATGAATCCTCTGTGAGCTCCGGTCCTAAGGGACCCTTAGCAGTAGAGGCACCCTGTGAAGGGGGCTGATGCATATTCATCAAAGTCCTGGACAGAAGTCCCATGGACTCAGCAAAAGACTGGGAAATAGACCTAGAAAAGGATTCTACCCAAGCCGGGGGTTCAGCCACAGGTGCAGGAGCAGCCTGAGAGACCACTGGGGGTGAGACTCCATGCTGTGGCACCACCAAGTTAGAGCAGACATCACAATGTGGATAGGTGCTCGGTTCATGCAGCTGGAGCTTACATGCAGCGCATACAGTATAAAGCTTTGGAGCCTTGCTCCTCATGTGAGACATGCTGCTGGAGCGGGGGCTCTGCAAGAGAATGAACCCCAGAGAGTATATACAGTGGTCCACAACCAGAGACCGGTTCTCGGGCGACAGCTAGAGAATCCGCCGGAAATGCCAATAAATACAGTAAGCACACTCTCCCCAAACAATAAAGCACAGGGACCCCCAATATATAAACGTCTCAGGTACTTAGCTGCTGAGACGCAGGGCCAGGTCCCTGGGGATGAGTGCTCCGGTCCAGCAGGGTCCTGAAGGGCTGCGGATGGAGACCGGTCTCCTGCCAGGCATGGAGACTGTGCTGGCTCCCACTTCAAGCCAGAGCCCAGGAGGGATGGTGAAGGAGCACGGCATGTAAGGCTCCAGCCTTGGAAATCAACTTTACAACACCGCCGACACAGTGGGGTGAGAAGGGACATGCCGGGGGTCCAGACGTGGACCCGCACTTCTTCAATCTCATTCCAAAAAGGAAAAAATCATATGAGAATGCATGTGTGGATGTATGCCTCCTGAACACAAAGCGATAAACTGGCTGGGTCTGCTCACCAGGGGGTGTATAAGCTCAGAGGGAGGAGCTACACTTTCAAGTGTAGTACTTTGTGTGTCCTCCGGAGGCAGAAGCTAAACACCCAAGGTCTGGGTCTCCCAAAGGAACGATAAAGAAAATGATACTGTTAAAAACGTCAGCTCGAGATACTAACAAAAGCCATCACTGAGCCATAGATTTAAAAAAATGAGAACGCTATGGGTCTCAGAAAATGGCGCAAAACGTCCGTCACTTTTTTCGGACAAACTTCTGATTATTTTTTTAACCCCTTAGATTAAAATAAACCTATTCATGTTTGGTGTCTACAAACTTGCAGTAACCTCAGGCATCACAGCAGCACATCAGGTTTACCATATAGTGAACACAGTGAATAAAATGTCTCAAAAACAATAGAGCAATCACACTTTTTTTTGCAATTTCTCCACATTTGGAATTTTTTTGCCATTTTACAGTACACTGCATGGTAAAACTCACGGTTTCATTTAAAATTACAGCTCATTCTGCAAAAAATGAGCCCTCACATGACCATATTGACTGAAAAATAAAAAAAGTTACGTCTGTCAGAAGAATGGCAAACCCCCCAAAAATACCGGAAAGTGTAAAGTCGGCCGGTCGTGAAGGGGTTAACCTTTCCTCACGCCTGCACATTACAGTACTTTGATCAGCAGGGCAGATGAATGCGCCTGCGCAGGACCGCAATGTCGGCTCGTGTGGATGACGTAGACACATCATCCACACCGGACTGGGAAGAAGGAGGCCGAAGATCGCAGCAGAGAGGATGCGTCAGACCTGAAAGAGGAGGCACCGCACTGGAGAGCTGCGACACCCATTGGACTGGACCCACCCTAGGTGAGTATTATAAAAGTACTTTTTCCGTTTTACAGAGCGGCCTAGGCTCTTATATACAGTATTTTGGAATGCTGTATATAAGAACTCAGTGGTATTGGACACAGCTTGTAGTCCCCAAATCTGGTGACAGATTCCCATTAAAAAATCGGAAAGAACACAAACTTACACAATAAATCACCAACATATTTGTGCTTCTAAGGGCGTGATTTATTACGCCCAGTATCCATGCCAGAAAATCTACATAGGAATGACCACAAGGGACTTAACCTCTTACAGACATTGGACGTACTGGGTACATCGTAGATAATGGCGGTGTAATCATCGTCGGCTGCTGCAGTAAACCGGCACCGATTTCCGCACATATATGCTGATCTGAACAGCAGACATGTGTAGCTTACAAGAAAGGGTGGATCCACGATTCACCCATGCCTTTTAATCCCTTAGACCGCGCTGTCAATTACTGACAGCGCAATGTAAATGGCCATGGCAGGGAAATTTCCTTTCCTCGACGCTATCGGAGTCCCCGTGACGCGATCACGGGAAGCCGATGGTTGCCATGGTAGCACAGGGTTATGTCATGACTCATGACTCACATCCTGTTACAGCCGGCTGGTTGTAACAGGACAGCAGCATTTCAGCTGATCAGAGCTCTGCCGCTCTGATCAGCAGAAATGAACAAGCGATCAGACAGCTAATCCTTACCCCGAGGGGGACTATTAAAATAAAAAAAATTTAAAAAAAAGTTTTAAAGAATTAAAAAAACCAACTAAAAATTTAAATCACTCCCCATTCGCCCCACTAAAAATAAGAGGGTTAAAAAAAAGGGAATTTTGTTTACTTACCGTAAATTCCTTTTCTTCTAGCTCCTATTGGGAGACCCAGACAATTGGGTGTATAGCTTCTGCCTCCGGAGGCCACACAAAGTATTACACTTTTAAAAAAGTGTAACCCCTCCCCTCTGCCTATACACCCTCCCGTGGATCACGGGCTCCTCAGTTTTGGTGCAAAAGCAGGAAGGAGAAAACTTATAAATTGGTCTAGGGTAAATTCAATCCGAAGGATGTTCGGAGAACTGAAGACCATGAACCATAAGAACAAATCAACATCAACAACATGTGTACACAAAAGAACAACCAGCCCGAAGGGCACAGGGGCGGGTGCTGGGTCTCCCAATAGGAGCTAGAAGAAAAGGAATTTACGGTAAGTAAACAAAATTCCCTTTTTCTTTGTCGCTCCATTGGGAGACCCAGACAATTGGGACGTCCAAGAGTAGTCCCTGGGTGGGTAAAAGAATACCTCAATAAAAGGAGCCGAAAACGGTCCCCTCTTACAGGTAGGCAACCGCCGCCTGGAGGACTCTCCTACCTAGACTGGCGTCTGCCGAAGCATAGGCATGCACTTGATAGTGCTTCGTGAAAGTGTGCAGACTAGACCATGTAGCTGCCTGACACACCTGCTGAGCCGTCGCCCGGTGCCGCAAAGCCCAGGACGCTCCTACGGCTCTGGTAGAATGGGCTTTCAACCCTGAAGGAAGTGGAAGCCCAGAAGAACGGTAGGCCTTGAGAATCGGTTCCTTGATCCACCGAGCCAAGGTTGACTTGGAGGCCTGAGAGCCCTTACGCTGGCCAGCGACAAGGACAAAGAGCGCGTCTGAACGGCGCAGGGGCGCCGTGCGAGACACGTAGAACCGGAGTGCTCTCACTAGATCCAAAGAGTGCAAATCCTTTTCACACTGGTGAATTGGATTAGGGAAAAAGGAAGGCAAGGAGATATCCTGATTTAGATGAAAGGGGGATACCACCTTAGGAAGAAATTCCGGGACAGGACGCAGAACCACCTTATCCTGGTGAAAAACCAGGAAGGGGGCTTTGCATGACAGCGCTGCAAGCTCAGACACTCTCCGAAGTGATGTGACCGCCACCAGGAAGGCCACCTTCTGAGAAAGACGGGAAAGAGAAACATCCCGCAGCGGCTCAAAAGGCGGCTTTTGAAGAGCCGTCAGAACCCTGTTAAGATCCCAAGGATCCAACGGACGTTTGTAAGGTGGGACCATGTGGCAAACCCCCTGCAGGAACGTGCGGACCTGCGGAAGCCTGGCTAGACGCTTTTGAAAAAAAAACACGGAGAGCGCCGACACTTGGCCCTTGAGAGAGCCGAGGGACAAACCCTTGTCCATTCCAGATTGTCGGAATGAAAGAAATGTGGGTAAAGCAAACGGCCATGGAGACAAACCGTTATCAGAGCACCAGGATAAGAAAAGTTGCCAAGACCTGTAATAGATTTTGGCGGACGTTGGCTTCCTGGCTTGTCTCATGGTGGCAATGACATCCTGAGATAACCCTGAAGACGCTAGGAGCCAGGACTCAATGGCCACACAGTCAGGTTGAGGGCCACAGAATTCAGATGGAAAAACGGCCCTTGTGACAGCAAGTCTGGACGGTCTGGAAGCGCCCACGGTTGACCCACCGTGAGATGCCACAGATCCGGATACCACGACCGCCTCGGCCAGTCTGGAGCGACGAGAATGGCGCGACGGCAGTCGGACCGGATCTTGTGTAGTACTCTGGGCAGCATTGCCAGAGGGGGAAACACATATGGCAGTCGAAACTGCGACAAATCCTGGACCAGAGCGTCCGCTGCCAGAGCTCTGTGATCCTGAGACCGTGCCATGAAGGCCGGGACCTTGTTGTTGTGTCTCGATGCCATGAGATCGACGTCCGGCATTCCCCAGCGGCGACAGATCTCTCGAAACACGTCTGGGTGAAGAGACCATTCCCCCGCGTCCATGCCCTGACGACTGAGAAAATCTGCTTCCCAGTTTTCCACGCCCGGGATGTGAACTGCGGAGATGGTGGAGCCTGTGACTTCCACCCACTGCAGAATCCGCTCGACTTCCTGGAAGGCTTGACGACTGCGAGTGCCGCCTTGGTGGTTGATGTAGGCGACGGCAGTGGCGTTATCCGACTGGATTCGGATCTGCCTGCCCTCCAGCCACCGATGGAAAGCCAATAGGGCTAGATATACTGCCCTTATCTCCAGAATATTGATATGAAGGGACGATTCTATTGGAGTCCAGGTTCCTTGAGCCCTGTGGTGGAGAAAAACCACTCCCCAACCTGACAGGCTCGCGTCCGTGGTGACCACGGCCCAGGTTGGGGGGAGGAAGGATTTTCCCCGAGACAGAGATGTGGGTAGGAGCCACCACTGAAGTGATGTTTTGGTTGCAAGTGAAAGAGAGATGTTCTTGTCGAGGGAAGACGAACTCTTGTCCCATTTGCGAAGAATGTCCCATTGGAGTGGCCGTAGATGGAATTGCGCGAACGGCACTGCCTCCATAGGAGCAACCATCTTCCCCAGGAAGTGCATGAGGCGCCTTAAGGGGTGTGACTGACTCCGAAGAAGTGACTGCACCCCCGCCTGCAGAGAAAGCTGTTTGTCCCGCGGTAGCTTGACTAACGCTGGAAGGGTATGAAACTCCATCCCGAGGTAAGTCAGTGATTGGGTCGGCGTCAACTTGGATTTCGGGAAATTGATGATCCACCCGAACTGCTGGAGAGTCGCCAGAGTGACGGTAAGACTTCGTTGACACGCCACCCGAGAAGGGGCCCTGACTAGGAGATCGTTCAAGTATGGGATTACCGAGTGGCCCTGAGAGTGCAGGACCGCCACGACGGATGCCATGACTTTGGTGAAGACCCGTGGGGCTGTCGCCAGGCCGAAGGGCAATGCGACGAACTGAAGGTGTTCGTCCCCGATGGCGAAACGCAGGAAACGTTGGTGTTCGGGTGCGATCGGCACATGGAGATAAGCATCCTTGATGTCGATCGATGCTAGGAAGTCTCCTTGTGACATCGAGGCGATGACCGAGCGGAGAGATTCCATCCGAAACCGTCTGGTTCTCACATGTCTGTTGAGCAGCTTGAGGTCCAGAACGGGACGGAAAGACCCGTCCTTTTTTGGCACCACGAACAAGTTGGAGTAAAATCCGCGACCACGTTCCTGAAGGGGAACGGGAATCACAACTCCTTCCATCTTTAGAGCGTCCACTGCCTGAAACAGTGCGTCTGCCTGTGCGGGGGGTGGGGAGGTTCTGAAAAAACGAGCCGTAGGTCGAGAGCTGAACTCTATCCTGTAACCATGAGACAGAATGTCTCTCACCCATCGGTCTTGAACGTGTGGCCACCAGGCGTCGCCAAAGCGGGAGAGCCTGCCACCGACCGAGGATGTGGCTAGATGAGGCCGAGAGTCATGAGGAGGCCGTCTTGGAGGCAGTGCCTCCTGCGGCCTTTTGGGGGCGTGACTTGGACCGCCACCCATAGGAGTTCCTCTGGCCTTTCTCCGGCCGGTTGGACGAAGAGGATTGGGGTTTGACGGAGGGACGAAAGGACCGAAACCTCGATTGGATTTTTCTCTGCTGAGGTCTCTTAGGTTTGGACTGGGGTAAGGAGGAGTCCTTTCCCGAGGATTCCTTAATAATCTCATCCAACCGTTCGCCAAACAAACGTTCGCCAGAAAAAGGCAAACCAGTTAAGAACCTTTTGGAAGCAGAGTCTGCTTTCCATTCGCGCAGCCACATGGCCCTGCGGACTGCCACGGAGTTAGCGGATGCTACAGCCGTACGGCTAGCAGAGTCCAGGACGGCGTTCATGGCTTAGGACGAAAATGCTGATGCCTGAGAGGTCAAGGAAGACACATGCGGAGCAGAATTCCGCGTGACAGCATTAAGCTCAGTCAGACATGCCGAGAGAGCCCACACAGCCGCAAAGGCCGGGGCAAAAGACGCGCCCGTGGCCTCATAAATAGACTTCACCAAGAGCTCTATCTGTCTGTCAGTGGCATCCTTCAGGGATGAGCCATCGGCAACAGACACAACGGACCTAGCAGCCAATCTAGAGACTGGCGGATCCACCTTGGGTGAGTGCGCCCAGCCCTTAACGACCTAAGGTGAAAAGGGATAACGCGTGTCAGAGTGCCTTTTAGCAAAACGCTTTTCCGGGACCGCTCTGGGCTTCTGGACAGCGTCCCTGAAGTTAGAGTGATCAAAGAACGTATTGCGCGTACGTTTGGGGAATCGAAATTGGTGTTTCTCCTGCTGAGAAACCGACTCCTCTACCGTTGGAGGCGGGGGAGAGAGATCCAACACCTGGTTGATGGACGAAATAAGATCATTTACTAAGGCGTCCCCCTCAGGGGTATCAAGGTTGAGGGCGAAGTCAGGGTCAGAGCCCTGAGCTCCCACGTCCGCCTCGTCATCCTGAGAGTCCTCCAGCTGAGATCCAGAGCAGCGTGAGGAAGCCGGGGAAGAGTCCCAGCGAGGCCGCTTAGCCGGTCTGGGACTGCGATCCAGGCAGGAGTCCTCCGCCTGGGACCTAGGGGCTATCCTGGGAGCGCGCTGCGGCGCGGACCGAGAAGGCCCTGGAGGAGACAAACTAACAGGGGCCGGGGCCTGTGAAGAGCCCGGTATGGATTGCAAAGCCTCAAGGAGCTTAGATGACCATTTGTCCATAAACTGTGCAATGGATTGAGAAAGTGACAGAGAGTTTCTCAGCGAAAGAGGCCAATGACGGTGACTCTGTCCCTGCAGCCTGCTCAGGAGGAGCAGGGGGATCTACATGAGCCGAGGGGCCCACAAGTGCCCCGGGCTCCGGCTGAGCAAGCGTGGCAGGAGTCGAGCATTGATCACAGTGAGGGTAGGTGGATCCCGCAGGCAACATAGCCCCACAAGAGGTACAGGCTGCGAAAAAAACCTGTGTCTTAAGGGCTTTGCTCCTTGTGGACGACATGCTGCAAGCAATAAGTGTCCCTTAGGAGAGCGACCACTGAGGGTATATGGGAAAGGGTTAAACAGCCGTTCCGAATATATATAATATATGTAGATATATATATCACGGCACCCTAGGGGAACCAGCACCGGGTGACCGGTGTGGCTTACCAACCGCTGGTGTCCTCCAGATTCCCTGTCGTGGGTCCCCCAGAGCTGTAGAGATGTGCAGCTGCAGCATACACCGGCAGAATGCCAAACATGGCCGCCGGAGCTCTCAAGGAGGGAGTGGAGCCATGGGCGGCGCCAGCAAAAGGCGGGAATCTGGAGGCCCCATAGTGGTCCATAAGAGGGGAGGGGAGGCATGCAACGATGCTCCAGCCCTCTGTCGGTAATACCGCCCTTCCCCCTGACAAGCAGGCCCGGGGGCGGGATTTTTCGCGACTAGGCCGCGATGAAGCCGGGGACTAAATTTAAGGCCATGCCCGACAAGCAGGCACGGCCGGCGCGGAAGTCCGATGAAAAAACAACGGACGGCGCTACTGGGGAGAGAGGCGACCTCTCTCCCCGTACCGTCCCCCCATGGGGACACAGAGTACCATGAAGGTGCAGGGCCCGGTCCCTGGGGATGAAAACGCTCCGGTCCAGCAGGTTCCACCAGGGGCTGCGGATGGAGCACGGTCTCAGCAGGTGAATGACCGATGAAGCTCCCACTTCTCCCAGAGCCGCATAAGGGATGGTGAAGGAGACGGCATGTAGCTCCAGCCTTTGTACCCGCAATGGGTACCTCAACCTTAACAACACCGCCGACATAGTAGGGTGAGAAGGGAGCATGCCGGGGACCCCATAGGGGACTTCTTTTCTTCTGTCATACTATGTATGATAACTCTTTTTTTTTTTTTTTTCCATGAGTGGATGTGTGCCTCCTTCCACACAAAGCATAAAACTGAGGAGCCCGTGATCCACGGGAGGGTGTATAGGCAGAGGGGAGGGGTTACACTTTTTTAAAAGTGTAATACTTTGTGTGGCCTCCGGAGGCAGAAGCTATACACCCAATTGTCTGGGTCTCCCAATGGAGCGACAAAGAAATAATAAATATACACTCATTTGGTATCACAGAGTTCAGAAATGCCCAGTCTATCAAAATCTAAAACGAATTAATATGACCGGTAGACGTCGTAGCCGTAAAAAAAAATTCCAACCGGCAAAGTTAAGTTTTTTGGTCTTCACAAATTGCAAAATGCAAACAAATAAGCCATCAGTGAGCCCCATATCCCGAAAAATGAGAACACTACAAGTTGCAGAAAATGGCGCTGAAAGTGCTCCAATTTTTTGGACAAACCTTTTTTTAACCCCTTAGATAAAAGTAAACCTAAACATGTTTGGTATCAACGAACTCATACCAACCTGAAGTATCACACCCACCCATCAGTTTTACCATACAGTGAACACGGTGAATAAAGTACCCCATAAACCATTGTCCAATCACACTTTTTTGTAATTTTTCCACACGTGGAAATTTTGTGCTGTTTTCCAGTACCATATATGGTAAAACTCATGGTTTCACTTAAAAGACCAATACGTCCTGCAAAAAACAAGCCCTCTTATGGCAAGATTGACGAGAAAAATAAAAAAGTTACGACTCTCGGAAAAAGGGGAGCAAAAAACAAAAACGGAAAAATCGTCCAGTGGTTAGGGGGTTAAAGGTGGGAGTCCGTGAGCACATCAGGGACATTGAGAAAACAAAGACTCTGCATGAGGCGGAACACCTAAAAACCCTACCAAAACATTTCCAATTGTACCATAAATCTGACTCAAGCAAATTAAAGAAGTTGTCCGACATTAGCTTACCAAAAAAATTTGAGTTTATCTGTGCTGTATTGTCATATAAAACACCCCTACATTGTTATTTTTTGTTTTCTAACTTTTGTTCCAGTTGAATTATCCCTTTATTCTCTGCAGTTCTTTGTTTACATTTTGCTCTAGCAAACTGACCACTTCCTGTGCAAAACCTCAGTTAGAGCTGGCACCGCCCGGCCTCACTGTCCAGCCCCGTCCAATGCCCGCCCCCTGCACACACATTCCCTGTCAGTATTCTACCCCAGCACCTGATCTGTTCTCACTCTAGCAATGAAAATAACAGCCCCACATCGGGCTCTGTGCCACACACACACACACACACACACACACACATCGGGCTCTGCGCCACACATATCAGGCTCTGCAACCCTCCCCCACACACACACACACACGGCGCTCTGTACCGACCTCCCCCTCACCATCGTTCTGTACCAACCCCTACCCCCATAGGGAAAACATGTAGGCTACATTCACATGACCGTTCCGTTTTTGCGGTCCGAAAAAAATGCCCAATTTTTTCACGAATACATCCGTGTGTCATCCGTGTGCCTTCCGTTTTTTTTTTGCGTACCGCAAAAAACGGAAGCAGCAAGAAAGATAAATAGAAGAGTAGATATAGAGATGAATAGATAGATATAGAGACAGAGAGATAGAGGGATGAATGAATGAACAGAGGGATAGATAGATAGATAGATAGATAGATAGATAGATAGATAGATAGATAGATAGATGAGAAAGACATATAATGTCCTACCCCCCCTGCATATTCTAAGCTGGCACCCTTTAGTAACTTTCATGTGGCACTAATGTGTGCTTAGCCTTGTATTTATCCAAAAAATAAATCAAAAATAATTAAAAAAAAAACAAACGACAATGGGTCCCCCATACTTTTGTAGCCAGCTAGGGTAAAGCAGATGGCTGCAGCCTGCAAACCACAGCTGGCAGCTTCAGCTTGGCTGGTAATCTAAAACAGAGGGCACCCCACGCTGTTATTTTAAATTAAATAAATAATTTAAAACAAAAAACATGGGGTCCCCCCAAATTGGATCACCAGCCAAGGTAAAGCAGACAGCTGTGGTCTAGTATTCTCAGACTAGGGAGGCCCACTGTTATTGGACACTCCCCAGCCTAAAAATAGCAGGCCACAGCCGCCCCAGAAGTGGCACATCCATTAGATGTGCCAATCCTGGTGCTTCGCCCCAACTTATCCCGTGCCCTGGTGCGGTGGAAAACGAGGTAATATAAGGGGTTGATGCCAAATGTGTAATGTCACCTGGCATCAAGCCCTGGGATTAGTGATGTCACGCGTCTATCAGATATCCGACATCACAAACCCAGTCAGTAATAAAAAAAATTAGACAACAAAAAAAAAAGTTTTATCTGAAAAAACACTCCTCAAAACATTCCCTCATTCACCAATTTATTCAAAAGAAAAACAAATCCAGGTCCAGCATAATCCAATAAGGGGGTCCCATGACAATCCATACCATAGTCAATGTCCCAGTCAATGAAGAACAGAATGTTCCTCATTGGCTGGGAGAGTAATGCAGTGACCTGAGCTAACATCAATAGCCCAGGTCACTGCAGGGGATGCCGAGCGCTGCTGTCAGGAGGTTAAATGAAATCATTACCTGCGGTGACGATCTTCGCTTCACTCCTGTCAGCGCTGTCCCTGACTTCTATGCCCGCCGCGTTCTCAGCAGTATCGCCCGAGACGTCACCGCAAGTGACGTGAGAACGCAGCGGCATAGAAGGCAGTGACAGCGCTGACAGGAGTGAAGCGAAGATTGTCACAGCAGGCAATGATGTCATCTAACATCCTGATGGCAGCGCTCGTTATCCCCGCGGCTGCCTGCGCTGCAATGTGAGAGGCTGCTGAGCCTGCAATGAAGGCAGCCGCGGGGCTGGAGCGGGACACAGACTGCACGGGCACACCTGCTATCCTGAGCAGGGGGCCTGGTGCTGGCGTTGACACCGTGGGCGGGGAGAGTACTGGGTGCGGAGGAATGTGTAGGAGGGTGCAGGGAAGAGGTGCGGGGACCCCACGCACTGTACTCGCCCAGCAGGGCGGCAACATGCTGTTCTAGATTTGCATGTCAACATGGTCCTGCCCATGTTGACATGAAATGACTGGAAGCAGCAAAATTGCGGCAGGAGCGATCACATGACCGCTCTGAGCCGGGGAAAAAAGGCTGACAGCAGGGCAGGTAAGTGATCACCAGCTACTTACCTGCCCCAATGTAGCCCAATAGGGTAATAATGAAGAAAAGTCAAAATAAGCCGGATAACCCCTTTAATTATAAAGGCCATAGATCAGAGGTTAGATGTGGTAACCTATTTAAGGCCCTTGCGCAACTTGAGTTATTGGATTTATAGATTGGACACAAGGACTACTATTGGGCTCAATGAGAGCTTTGACTGCTTTCTTTAATTGGGTATTTTTATGTGGTGTGAGAATGGGACTGTTTGTGTTAAATTATTTTTTAATTGTTTCTTTTTATCCATAATTTAGAGATCTGTATATGCTAAAATACCTGTGGTGGTCTGCAAATTTTGAGGTACTTCACGCGACCCGCTCAGTGACTTAGATGTTGACTTTGATTGGGTCTTTTCCCTGAATGAAGTGCCTATGAGAAAATAAGAAAAACGATTATTACCTAAGAAAAGTGGAGAAAAACATTGTACAACAATTTAATTATAGTTAGGATACAACTAATATTTAATACATTTACTCAATAATTTAGTTTTTTGCATTTCTTGATTTTGTTTGCCTTATGGCATGTCATTTTTAATTTTGCATATAATATTTCTGTTTACACAACTACATAAACACTATGCACTTTTTTTGTTTGTCTATTGATTAGTGATGGACAGACCCGAACTGTAAAATTTAGAATCCGAGAGGTTTTAAAAATACCCGAGTACCGGACCCGGGCCTGGAATTCTCAGGGAACTCCGGATAATGATCCGGAACCTTTGGAAATAAAAAATAAAAAAAGGAAAAATAAAGAAAATAAGAATAAAGCAGGCGCGTTATAACAATAGCAGCCCACAGCCACTCAGGATTGTCACATCCATTAGATGTGACAATCCTGGCACTTTACCCGATTCTTCCCGAATCCCCTGGTGCGGTGGCAATCAGGCTAATAAGGGGTTAATAACAGCTCACATCTGCCACTAAGCCCTAGATTAGCAATGGCAGGGTCTATGAAAACCCTACCCCCATTACTAATCTGTAAGTGAAAAGAAATAAACACAAACACAAAATAAGATAAAAACAACACCCTCTTTCACTCCTTTATTAACCCCAAAAACACCCAGGTCTGATGTAATCCACACGAGGTCCCATAACGATTCCAGCTCTGCTACATCTGAAGTGACAGCGCGTGGGCATAGAATATGACCACCCGCTGTGATCTTAAGGCAGAGAATGAGTCGCAGCGATGTGTGGTGACGTAAATTAGATTATTTGCGGTCACAGCTGGAGCTGCCCATTGTCATCCACCTAGATCGCAGGTAACCTGACCTCAGGTGACCTCATTGAACTGAGTGACCACTACTATCCATAAAAGTGGCATAATACTTTGGCAAAATTACTCCCAGAAATAAAATGTGAGTCAGAAATACATTCAGGCATCTTCCGCATGCTGTTGCCATTCAGTTTCAACAAATTTCCATCAATTGCAATATTTTTACAGCCCTCGCAGGCCTATTTCCAAGGTCCTCTAGAAAATTATTCGAGTTTCCCATTGACTTGGATTGGGTTCGTTATTCAGTATGAATACACAAATGTAGAAATTATTGGATTTGAACAATCCGAACCCGAATATTTTAGCATTCGCCCATATCTAGTCATCACTAATGATAATTTTAAGGATGTCTAAAACTGATCAACTGGGAAAAGGTTGTTGCATTACTCGTAAATCAAATGCCATGTCCTTCTTCAATTTGTCCAATTATTAATACCAGGTTTTGGTTAAAATGAGGCTACCATTTCAAGGTTCATTTTTCATCAAGGAGAAACTACGCTGAAAATCTATCTTTTGAATCATGTGCATTGAATATTTTTTTGGTATGGTATCAGAGGACTCAGAAGGAAAAATGTATGTAACAAAATTAAAACATTGTCGTCCATTTGGCTTATCCAAAATCTATTAATTTTACACTAGGTGGTAAGATAGATGACATCTTTATTATCTGGAGAAGTACCGGTCCTGAACTGCAGAGCTTCATGACTTGGTTGAACAATAACCCATATAACATCAAACTAACCTATAAGACAGATCGGGAGGCAATTGATTTTCTGGACTATAATATAAAAATGGGGTACCAGACAGAAAAGGGTTCTCCACGGGTACAATTATTATCAACAAGTAAGAGGGAAGAATCTTTTGCCTCACAGATACATTTCATCTCCAAGTTAACAGTCAGAGGGGGGCGATCAGGCAGATCTTGAACAAACACTGGTCGTTACTGAAGACCGACCAGAGTTTGAACGACGTTTTACTCATCGCCCACTCTTACCTGTTAGAAGGGGGAAAAGCCTAAAGGATATGCTGGTGAAGAACCATTACGTACCTAGGGTGGTATCTCGCTTTGAGAAAGGGAGTCCCAAATTTGGTTGTTTTCCTTTTGTCTGCCCAGAGATGTTGTCAGCTTGGGATGGACCTAAAGAGTATAAAATAAAAAGTTACAACTCATGCAGTAAAAGTCACGTTATCTATTATGCAGTATGTGGCTGTAGCCTAATTTATATTGGGTTAACATCAAGGGAACAACGCGTCCGCACGAGGGAACATGTTAGGGACATAATTGCGGTGTGTGATGTTGTGGATCTTGATTCCCTGAGGATGATCCAGAGACATTTCAAGCTGCGCCATGACTGTGGTCCCACTTTGTGGTATCGCAAGGTCCATTTAGAATCTAGGGGTATATATATATACACACATATTACTATAAGAATTTTGTCTCTGCATGATATAGGGACATTAGAAAATCTTTTAAGGACTATACATGGTCATATTCTTTAGGCTAAAGCTGGTGTCACACTAAACGACAGCAACAACGACGTCGCTGTTACGTCACCATTTTCGGTGACGTAACAGCGACCTTGTAAGTCGCTGTTATGATCGCTGCTTAGCTGTCAAACACAGCAGAAGCAGCGATCATAAGGTCGCTGTGCTACATGTTCAGAGAGCAGGGAGCCGCGCTTAGCGCTGGCTCCTTGCTCTCCTGCAGCACACATCGGGTTAATTAACCCGATGTGTGCTGCAGCTACATGTCACAGTTCAGAGAGCAGGGAGCCGCGCTTAGCGCTGGCTCCTTGCTCTCCTGCAGCACACATCGGGTTAATTAACCCGATGTGTGCTGCAGCTACATGTCACAGTGCAGAGAGCAGGGAGCCGCGCGCACTGCTTAGCGCTGGCTCCTTGCTCTCCTTGCTACAGTATACATCGGGTTAATTACCCGATGCGTACTGCAGCCACATGTCACAGTGCAGGAGCCGGCACTGGCAGCAAGAGCGGAGGCTGGTAACCAGCGTAAACATCGGGTAACCAGGGAAAGGTCTTCCCTTGGTTACCCGATGTTTACGCTGGTTACAGCTTACCGCAGCTGCCAGTGCCGGCTCCTGATCGCTTCATTTCGTCGCTCTCTCGCTGTCACACACAGCGATGTGTGTGTCACAGCGGGAGAGTGACGACCAAAAAATGAAGCTGGACATTCAGCAACGACCGGCGACCTCACAGCAGGGGCCAGGTCGTTGCTGGATGTCACACACAGCGACAGCGACGTCGCTGCAACGTCACAGAAAATGGTGACGTAGCAGCGACGTCGTTGTCGTCGTCGTTATGTGTGACACCAGCTTAAGGCTGATTCTCCTTATGTTTGGATGATTTTCTTACCACCCTGGTCGTGCCCTTTCACTTGCCAGTAGTAGATATGGTCTCGTTGGGTGCGCATGTGCGGGGCTGCCTCAGCATGAGTCCCCGCCAAGGGAGCTTCCTTAGAAGGATGCATGGGTTAACTGACGTTAGTGGAAGTATTCTTCCGATCCACGCTTCCCCTGGAATGACTGGATGAGGCGGACTCTATGTGCGGCGTCCCACCCCCTGCATGCGCCCAAACAGCGACGATCTCGCCCAAGACACCACATAATAAAACATGCACATTACACTTTTCTCAAGCGAGTAAGCCAGGTGAGAAACGCGTGTCAGGGCTACTCAAAACATCCAGTTATAAGTGCACTTTATAGGTGAGTCCGGATCACGATGATTCATGGCTGTTAGCTCTATCGGTAATAGTAATGGTAGCCTTTGAGGCTTAGGCTGCGTTACATGGGTGATATTAGATTTTTGTGTTGTTATAGCGCCACCAGGTGGCCATCTGTATTAGTACATGCAGTGGTACCTGCAATGTATTTCAATGACCCCGATCCTGCTGTACCGGAAGTCGCCGGATCCTGATAGACAGAATCCTGTTTTTTGTACTGAGCATGCCCAGAAAGCAGCTTGGCATGGTCAATACAGAAATCTCCCTCTCTCTCAGACAGAAGACCAGGATCGTGAAGGGGTGAGAGGGAGTAATAAAGATGGAGTCCCTAAGTGTGTCTGTGTATTTATTTCTAATAAAGTATTTTTTCTGTGTGATGTCTTTTTTTTAACCCTTTATTGGAGATTCTTAATGGCCGGGTCAAACTTGGCCTGACATTAGCAATCTCAGGCTTTATACCAGCAGGTAAAACAAAGCTGGTATTAACCCCTTATTACCCAACGTGCCACCCGGCACCAGGGCCGCTTGGAGAGATGTTGGACACAACGCCAGAAGATAGCGCTTTTAAGAAAGCGCCATATTCTGTGGCGACTGTTGACTGCAATTCGCAGCAGGGGGGGGGGCCAAGAAAGCTTGGGCCACCCTGCACTGCGTATTCCCATCCCCAGCTGCCTAGTTGTACCTGGCTCGTCAGAAAAATTGGCCGAAGCCCATGTCGTTTTTTGTTTTTTTTAATTATTTCATGAAATTCATGAAATACTTAAAAAAGGGCTTCCCTGTATTTTTGGTTCCCAACCGGGTACAAATAGGCAGCTGGGGGTTGGGGGCAGCGCGTACCTGCTTGCTGTACCTGGCTAGCATACAAAAACAGGGTGAAGATGTCTTTTTTTTTTAGTTTTTGGGCAAAAAACGTTAAAAAAGGGCTTCCCTGGATTTTCCATTGCCAGTGAAGGTCATATAAGCAGTGGGGGTTAGCAGCCAGTAGCTGCTTGGGTTACCTTAGCAATAGAAAATGCAGCGGCAGTCCACACATTTTATTTTTTTACTCCCTAACCCTAGAGTTAGGGTTATGTGTTTGGGGTTTTTGTTTATTTTTTAATGAATTTAAAACAAAAAAATACTCATGGGCTACCGAGAACCCGAGCATTTTAGTGCTCACTCATTCCTACTTCTAACCATACAGCCAGCAGATCAACTAATCTGATCAGCTGACTCCAGTGTTGGCCGATTACTTGTTCTGGGTCCCCCTGCATCTATCGCAGCGTGTGCTGCCTGTGAGGTCAGCTGAATTCGGCCGACACTGGAGTCAGCTGATCTGAACTCTGTTGAACTCCAGCCCGAACACTCTGCGATGGATGCAGGGGGACACAGAAAGTAATCGGCCAACACTGGAGTCAGCTGATCTGAACTCAGCTGAACTCATGACCACACAACCCGAACATGGTCACACGTGATCGGCAGCAGGCAGTGATTGCTGTTAACCTGCATCCATCACAGCGTGTGCGGGATGTGAGATCAGGAGTTCAGCTTATTCCCGTTCAGCTGACTACAGTGCCAGCCGATATATTCTGTGTTCCCCTTCATCCATCACAAGTAGAAGTAGAAGCATACAATAAAATAACAATTGCGGTTGCATGCGTTGCACATTCAATCCACAGGATCCGGTCATATGCGGTTTGCATCCTGTCAAATGTGAAAGTAGCCTTACAGCTGGAGCAGGAAGAAGAAAGATAAGATGGCAGACTTACTTTGGGAGCTTACAGGAAGAAATCGCACAGACCAATTTTTGGGGCTCCACTCAAGGGGATCTGGGGCTGAGAAAAAAAGGAGACTGTCAGCTGATGATGAAATAGCTAGAAAAGTTATTGATCATTATCTCAAACCCATTGCCTCCTCTTTCTAGTCCGGCATTTCCTCTCTGCGGCGATCACCATCCTCCTTCTTCTGAGGCCCATGTGCATGACGCGTCCTACATCATGCTCACTAGCTGGCATTGAGGTCCTGCGCAGGCGCACTTTGATCTGCCCTGCTCAAAGCAGATCCATGTATTGTAGTGCATATGCGTAAGAGATCTTTAACCCCTTAACAATCTGGTGGCTAAAATGATAGCACAGGGTCATGTGATGACTCCTGTAGCTCATATGACTCAGGTCCTGTAAGAAAAAGCCAAATACTGGCTGTTACAAGAGATGATAATTTCTCCCAGTCTAAATTGTGCTGCTCTGATTGGGATAAATAAATGAGTGATCAGACAGCTGATCCTAATAGCCCCCTAGGGGTACTAGTCAAATTTAAAAAAAATTAAGAAAAAGTTTTGAAAAAGTAAAAAAAAAGTAAAAACACCTAAAAGTTCAAATCATCCCTCTTTTGCCCCACTGAAAAATAAAGGGTTAAAAAAAATATATTCACACATTTGGTATCGCTGTCTTTAGCCCGGATATATATCAAAATATAAAATCATTTGTTCTGTTTGGTAAACGGCGTAGCAGCAAAAAAATTCCAAATGCCAAAATTACGCTTTTTGGTTGCCACAAATTTTAAGCAAAATGCAATAACAGGCAATGAAAACATAGCATCTGCGCAAAAATGATACTGTTAAAAACGTCAGCTCGAGATACAAAAAAAAGCCATCACTGAGCCATAGATTTAAAAAAATGAGAACGCTATGGGTCTCAGAAAATGGCGCAAAACGTCCGTCACTTTTTTCGGACAAACTTCTGATTATTTTTTTAACCCCTTAGATTAAAGTAAACCTATTCATGTTTGGTGTCTACAAACTTGCAGTAACCTCAGGCATCACAGCAGCACATCAGGTTTACCATATAGTGAACACAGTGAATAAAATCTCTCAAAAACAATAGAGCAATAACACTTTTTTTTGCAATTTCTCCACATTTGGAATTTTTTTTACCATTTTACAGTACACTGCATGGTAAAACTCACAGTTTCATTTAAAATTACAGCTCATTCTGCAAAAAATGAGCCCTCACATGACCATATTGACTGAAAAATAAAAAAGTTACGTCTGTCAGAAGAATGGCAAACCCCCACAAATACCGGAAAGTGTAAAGTCGGCCGGTCGTGAAGGGGTTAACCTTTCCTCGCGCCTGCACATTACAGTACTTTGATCAGCAGGGCAGATGAATGCGCCTGCGCAGGACCGCAATGTCGGCTCGTGTGGATGACGTAGACACATCATCCACACCGGACTGGGAAGAAGGAGGCCGAAGATCGCAGCAGAGAGGATGCGTCAGACCTAAAAGAGGAGGCACCGCACTGGAGAGCTGCGACACCCATTGGACTGGACCCACCCTAGGTGAGTATTATAAAAGTACTTTTTCCGTTTTACAGAGCAGCCTAGGCTCTTATATACAGTATTTTGGAATGCTGTATATAAGAACTCAGTGGTATTGGACACAGCTTGTAGTTCCCAAATCTGGTGACAGATTCCCATTAAAAAATCGGAAGGAACACAAACTTACACAATAAATCACCAACATATTTGTGCTTCTAAGGGCGTGATTTATTACGCCCAGTATCCATGCCAGAAAATCTACATAGGAATGACCACAAGGGACTTAACCTCTTACAGACATTGGACGTACTGGGTACATCGTAGATAATGGCGGTGTAATCATCGTCGGCTGCTGCAGTAAACCGGCACCGATTTCCGCACATATATGCTGATCTGAACAGCAGACATGTGTAGCTTACAAGCAAGGGTGGATCCACGATTCACCCATGCCTTTTAATCCCTTAGACCGCGCTGTCAAATACTGACAGCGCAATGTAATTGTCCATGGCAGGGAAATTTCCTTTCCTCGACGCCATCGGAGTCCCCGTGACGCGATCACGGGAAGCCGATGGTTGCCATGGTAGCACAGGGTTATGTCATGACTCATGTCGCTATCATGACTCACATCCTGTTACAGCCGGCTGGTTGTAACAGGGCAGCAGCATTTCAGCTGGTCAGAGCTCTGCCGCTCTGATCAGCAGAAATGAACAAGCGATCAGACAGCTAATCCTTACCCCTAGGGGGACTATTAAAATAAAAAAAGTTTAAAAAAAAGTTTTAAAGAATTAAAAAAACAACTAAAAATTTAAATCACTCCCCATTCGCCCCACTAAAAATCAAAGGGTTAAAAAAATAATAAATATACACTCATTTGGTATCACAGAGTTCAGAAATGCCCAGTCTATCAAAATCTAAAATGAATTGATATGATCGGTAGACGGCGTAGCCGTAAAAAAAATTCCAACCGGCAAAGTTAAGTTTTTTGGTCTTCGCAAATTTTGAGCAAAATGCAATTCCAGGGAGTCAAAACGTAGCATCTGCGCAAAAATGGTTCAGCTAAACATGCAAACAAATAAGCCATCAGTGAGCCCCATTTCCCGAAAAATGAGAACACTACAAGTTGCAGAAAATGGCGCTGAAAGTGCTCCAATTTTTTGGACAAACCTTTTTTTAACCCCTTAGATAAAAGTAAACCTAAACATGTTTAGTATCAACGAACTCATACCAACCTGAAGTATCACACCCATCAGTTTTACCATACAGTGAACACGGTGAATAAAGTACCCCATAAACCATTGTCCAATCACACTTTTTTGTAATTTTTCCGCACGTGGAAATTTTTTGCTGTTTTCCAGTACTATATATGTTAAAACTCATGGTTTCACTTAAAAGACCAATACGTCCCGCAAAAAACAAGCCCTCTTATGGCAAGATTGACGGGAAAAATAAAAAAGTTACGACTCTCGGAAAAAGGGGAGCAAAAAACAAAAACAGAAAAATCGTCCACGGGTTAGGGGGTTAAAGGTGTGAGTCCGTGAGCACATCAGGGACATTGAGAAAACAAAGACTCTACATGAGATGGAACACCTAAAAACCCTACCAAAACATTTCCAATTGTACCATAAATCTGACTCAAGCAAATTAATTATAAAGGCCATAGATCTGAGGTTAGAGGTGGTAACCTATTTAAGGCCCTTGCGCAACTTGAGTCACTTTATTTATAGATTGGACACAAGGACTCCTATTGGGCTCAATGAGAGCTTTGGCTGCTTTCTTTAATTGGGTATTTTTATGTGGTGTGAGAATGGGACTGTTTGTGTTAAAATATTTTTCTCTATCGCTTTCATTGGGGGACACAGGACCATGGGTGTATGCTGCTGTGACTAGGAGGCTGACACTAAGTAGACATAAAAAAAGTTAGCTCCTCCCTAGCAGTGCACACCCTGAGCCGGAGGCGGATCTATGCCAGTTTTTTGCTTAGTGTCGTAGGAGGCTGAAGTGGGCCCATATCTCTGTGGGCCAACCTCAGCTTAGGCTATTGCTTTTTTCCGTTTTTTCGTGCTAATACGGCGCCGCTCAGCCTTCTCATCTCTTCTAGGTTTTTTGTCTCTTCTGCAGGGTTGGAGTCCCTGCATCAGAGAGAACCCTCACCTTCTCCTCCCCTCCGGGAACCGTCCCCAGGGTTGTCTGGGGCTCGAGACGCCAGGCCCTATCCCCCTCCTGCCCCATGGTACCACCCCAGGGGCTGCTTGGGGACCGATATTTTTAATTTTTGTAAGGGCACACTCCCCGTCGGCCCCTATGGTACCATCCCAAGGGGTACTTCTGGTGGAGGCGACGAGGGATCTCTGCTCCAGGACCCGATGTCAGGATCGCAGACTGCAGCGCAGGAGCGCTCACAGCACCAGGCCTCCCCCAGCGTTCTTCCTCCTACCCTGGGCCCAGGCAGTGGATCTCTTCATGCAGCGCAGGAGCGCTCTGCATTTTTCCCCAAGCTCCCCAGCGTTTTCCCCCGGTGTCTCCCAGGGGCAGACTGGACTCACCGGCAGGCGCAGCATCACAGATTGGTGCCGTGGATCAGAGCGACGCCGCCAGGACGCAGGTAGGATCTTCTCCGCTAGCAGCGCTGCGCTCCCGGTGGCCGCTCACTAATTTAGCTTCCGGCTTCGGGCCTACATCAGGCCGGTGCGCTCCGCCCCCCTGTTTGCGCGCGCGCGCGTTTTTTCCGGCCACGCCCCCCTCGACTTCTGCCCGGAGACAGCCAGCTCAGTGCTGCAGCACGCCCCCATTCCTCCCAGCGTCCCCTATCATACAGGGAGAGGATCACATCTGCAGCGCAGGAGCGCTCAGCTACAACAGGCCTCCCCAGCGTTCACAGGGGATCGTGGTTACACAGCGCAGGAGCGCTCAGCAGCTTGGCAACTCTCCAGCAGGCAGGATGGGACCGAGCATCTCAGAGATGTCGGCAGAACGCAGGTAGGACTTCTCTGCTCTCAGCGCTGCGCTCCCGGCGGGCCACCCACTAATCTAGTCCCCTGCTTCGGCCTACCTCAGACCATCAGATCTCCGCCTCCCCGTGTTGCGCGCTCGTGTTTTTTTGTCCCAAGCATGACCCCTGCAGGTCCTGCCCGGTCCCTATCCGGGCAGCCCCCTACTGCAAAAAAAAAAAAAAAATGAAGGACGGTTTTTCTTCTTTAGCAAGGCTGTCCCTGCAGTTTCTGAGACCTCCGCGGACCTGGGTGGGAGACAGGACCTGGGTGAGTGCTGCTCCTGCTTAGGAACAGACTATATCTCTTTAATTTTTTTTTGTTTTTTCCCCCTTTTCTCCTGTCTCCCCACTAGCGTCACTAGTGTTTTTTTCCTAAGCACCCTATAGCTTTTTATGCACGCACAGCCGGCTAGGTATAATCCTCCCAATCCAGGCTACGCCCCCCGCTCGGCTTGCGCCCCATGCCACCGCCAGCACCCGAGCTCCGCTGCGCTCCCTTATCTGGAGGGGTAGACCCTCTATCCCAGTCTGTGGACTCTCTCTCAAGGGCGTCTAGGACCATCGCGCAGGCGTTGCAGTCGCTCCCTACACTCGGCCATGCTCCCCCGGTCCAGCTGACTCTGGACAACAGTCGGTCTGATCCAGACCCTACCACTGGATCGCAGAAGGGGACCTGCTGGGCCTCCTCTCAAGCCCTCCCGGAGATTTCCATCACCTCCAGGCCCCGAGTGTTCCTCGTCTCCGAGACCGGCCGACCCTTTTTTCAGGAGAAGAGTCGGATGCAGCCTTGATGCTGATTCCAGATCAGAGGACTGAGGTCAGAGGTAGGGTGGTTAGTCCGGCCAAAGCGGTAAGTCATATGCTAGAGCCCCAGACGGACTCTGTGGCTACCCAGTGCTTGCATGTCTCCTTTAACACAGGTTAAGCGGGCACACAGGCAATTTGGTGACCATCCAGTCGTTGCTGAAATTCTATACAAGCACAGACAACCAGTCAAGATATTCAACAAGGGTAAGTCGTTTGATCTCCTTTTTTCTCCCTTCCTGAGTCTCTCAGGAAGGAATGGACAGGCTCGCCTATGGTCGCCCTGCTGCTTTTTTTCCGGCGGTCATCTTTCAGCTCTCCCGCACGGGCCATCGCTCCGGTTTTTCTTCAGACGACAGACACAGTACTCCTTCTGCCCTCGCCGCCATCTAGCTGGCAGCATCCATGATGTCCGGGTCCGATAACCTCCACAACGGTTTTTCGCGCAGGATCGAGCAATCCGGAATTCACACTTGGCACACAGTTTGCTCTAGCAGGTGAGTACATACTCATCGCATCTCCGTCAGCAGCTTACTGCCCAGTGAAAGCGGCTAGCAGCACGGGGGCCATCTGTCGGGCGATCTGGCTCAGAGACTGGTATGCGGACGCGGTTTCTAGGATATCACTTACAGTCCTCCTCTTTACAGGAGGTCGTTTGTTTGGGGACTGGCTGGATCAGGTCATCGACGAGATCACGGGAGCTTCGGTTCCACACACACAAGAAAACCAGGTCCCCGCAGAGGAACAGGAAGATTCCGTACCTCAATCCATGCCCTTTCTGGCGTTTTCTCAGCCACGCCAGCCATCGACAACGACATCCAGATCACAGCGCTACCCCGCTAGATGACTCTTGGTCGTTGCGCGCGGGCGCAGACCAGGGGGAGGCGCCTGTCTCATCTCAATCACGTCTGGCGGACTTGGATCACGGACCCCTGGGTCGGCGAGTTGCTGGACTCAGGGGACATAATAGTTTTCTCCAGCAAGTCTATCGTCGGACATACAGGTCGCACCAGCACAGATGTTCCTGCGTCTGGCAATAGCAGATGATCATTTTTGGTGATTCTGTACCTGGTCGCCTTGTCGATCAGGGGTTCTTCTTTTTGACGACGGTCTCCTAAGTGTTTAGGTCACCATCGATATCCTGTCCCGACTAGGCTAGCGCATCATTTGGAAGAAGCCCTCTCTGACCCCGGCCAGCAGGATTACCTTTCTAGGCATGGAGTTCGATACCATCCAAGGACGCGTGTCCCTCCAAAGAGACCTCCAGATCCTCCGTCACTCCGAGCGGAGAGTCTTCAGTCGGATGGTGGCGGCAATAGAGGCGGTTCCGTTTGCCGCTTCCACCTTCGTCTCCTTCAGCTGACTTGGCCGAACAGATGGGACAATTCTCTGTTCACCTTGAATCGCAGGATCCATTTGACTCCGGGATACCGCCGCTCGTTTTTATGGTGGACCAGCGGCCCTCATCGGTCCAGTGGAATGTCTTTCATACCAGTACACTGGCAGGCAGTCACCATCGATACCAGTCTTCCGACTGGAGAGCGGTGTTCCGAAGCACACGGCTCACGATCGGTGGTCCTCCCAGGAGAGCCGTCTGCCTATCAATTTTGTTTTAGGGATCAGAGTATTTTCTGCGAGCCCTACAGATTTTTTTCAGCCCTTCATACAAGAATCGCCATCCAGAATCCAGTCGGACATCACCTGGGCGAAACAAGGAGCGTCATGGTGATGACATAGGTGAAGAAGATCGTACAGTGGGCATAGCCTCACCACTCCAGATTTTGTCCACATTCATTTTTCCCCGCCGTGGAGAATTGGGCAGCGGACTATATCAGCAAGGTCTGGTGGCAGGCGAATGATCCCTAAACAGAGAGGCTTTCGAATGGATCTGCCTCAGATGAGATATTCCGAATGTTGACCTGATGGCTTCTCGATTCAACAATCAAGTCACAAGAGTCCTCAAGAAACTCAGAGCAGAGGGCATCCTAGTGGCTCTCATTGCCATGGATTGACCCAGGCAAGCGTTGTTCGCAGAGCTCACGCAGCTCATCAGACACCCCATGGTGGCTTCCAGATCGTCTGAACTTCCTGTCGCAAAGTCCTCTTTTACATCAATATTCAGAGGTTCTCAATTTGACCGCATGGCTGTGGAACCATGGCTACTAGCCCAGGAAGGCGTTATCCCACAGGTGTTACAGACCATGGTCAAAACTCAGAAGCCTCCGTCTTCAAACAAAGGCCTCCTTTCAAGAGGGTGAGGTCAACGTCAACGCATCTCCACTGGATCTGTCACTCCCAGTGTTACTGGCCTTCCTACAGTCAGGCTTACAGGCGGGTCTCTCGCCAGCAACCTTCAAAGGGCAGGTGTCGGCTATATCTCTCTTTTCCAGAGAAATCAGGTGTCGGCTCTATATCTCTTTTCCAAAGAAATCTTGCATCTCGGCCGCAAGTCAGGACGTTCATCCAAGGAGTCGTCCATCTGGCACCGCTAGATCGTTCCCTGCTAGAACCATGGGACCTCCAGCTGGCTCTAGGGTCTCTTCAATTAGCCCCGTTCGATCCTCAATCTCACGCCTATCCGGGAAGGTGCCTTTGTTGGGGACAGTCACTTCAATCAGAAGAAGGTCTGCTCTGTAATCCCTCTCATGCGGGTCACTTTTTCTTGTTTTTTTCACCAAGACGAGATTGTTCGGCACCCGTCTCAGGTTTTTTCCTACCGGATGTAGTATCTGAATGAGGTGATGGTGGCTCCATCCTTCGGTCCAGCCTCCATTCGATTCTTGGAGAGGTCACGGCTTACACCGGATCTAGTGCGAGCTCGGAGGAGTTACGTTTCGAGATCCGCACCCCTCTGCATCTTGGACGGCCTATTCGTCCTGTCTACGGGACCCAGGAGGGGCATGCCGGCGTCCAAGGCTATCACTGCAAGTTAGGTCAGGCCGACCATATCAGAGGCCTACAGGATTAGAGTCAGGTTTTCTCCGAGGAGTGTAAAGGCCTTTCCACCGGTGCAATTGGGGCGTCTAGGACAGTCAGACGCCAGGCGTCAGCCAAGCAAGTCTTCAGAGCCGCCGCGTAGTCAAGCTTTTCTACCTTTTCCAGGTTTTCCAGGATACAGCAAGCGGCTTTGGCACACCTATGATAAGCCGGTTTACGTTTGCACCGAGCATTCTTACAGAGTTTTGGGTATATTTTGAATCTGTATGATTACTCCTGTACCCACCCAGGGACTGCTTTTGGACGTCCCATGGTCCTGTGTCCCCCAATGAAAGCGATAAAGAAGGATTTTTGTGTACCCACCGTAAAATCTCTTTCTCTGAGTCTTCATTGGGGGACACAGCACCCACCCTGTTTGGATATGGGGTTGCTCTTAGTTGCCGGGTGTTACTGGTTCTTTATGGAAACACGTTCTTCTGTACCCAGCTTATTTATGTTTTTATATATATATATATATATATATATATATATATATATATAGATATATATATAGATATTTATATACAGTATAGGTTTAGATAAGATACTGTGTGTTTCTTGTTATTACTTTGATTAGTTATGGTTGTTCAGGTTTCTCCTACTACTGCTTGTACACTTAACTGGCATAGATCCGCCTCCGGCTCAGGGTGTACACTGCTAGGGAGGAGCTAACTTTTTTTATGTTTACTTAGTGTCAGCCTCCTAGTCACAGCAGCATACACCCATGGTCCTGTGTCCCCCAATGAAGACTCAGAGAAAGAGATTTGACGGTGAGTACACAAAAATCCTTCTTTTAATAGTTTTTTATCCATAATTTAGAGGTCTGTATATGCTAAAACCATACCCGTGGTGGTCTGCAAATTTTGAGGTACTTCACTCGACCCGCTCAGTGACTTAGATGTTGACTTTGATTGGGTCTTTTCCCTGAATGAAGTGCCTATGAGAAAATAAAAAATAAATAAAGGAAAATTAAATAAAATAAGATTAAAGCAGGCGCGTTATAACAATAGCAGCCCACAGCCACCCAGGATTGTCACATCCATTATATGTGACAATCCTGGCACTTTACCCGGCTCTTCCCGATTGCACTGGTGCGGTGGCAATCAGGCTAATAAGGGGTTAATAACAGCTCACAGCTGCCACTAAGCTCTAGATTAGTAATGGCAGGGTCTATGAAAACCCTACCCCCATTACTAATCTGGAAGTGAAAAGAAATAAACACAAACAAAAAATAAGATAAAAACAATACCCTATTTCACTCCTTTATTAACTCCAAAAACACGCAGGTCTGTGGTAATCCACACGAGGGCCCATGACTATTCCAATTGCCTTTCTACATCGCCATCGGAGGCCCCGTAATGCGATCATGGGAAGCCGATGGTTGCCATGGTAGCACAGGGTTATGTGATGACTCCTGTCGCTATCATGACTCACATCCTGTTACAGCCGGCTGGCTTTAACAGGACAGCAGCATTTCAGCTGTTCAGAGCTCTGCCGCTCTGATCAGCAGAAATGAACAAGCGATCAGACGGCTAATCCTTACCCCTAGAGAGACTATTAAAATAAAAAAAGTAAAAAAAAAGTTTTATAGAATTAAAAAAACAACTAAAAGTTTAAATTATTCTCCATTCGCCCCACTAAAAATCAAAGGGTTAAAAAAATAAAAAATATACACTCATTTGGTATCGCAGAGTTCAGAATTGCCCAGTCTATTAAAATATAAAATGAATCAATTAGATCGGTAGATGGCGTAGCCGTAAAAAAAAATCCAACTGGCAAAGTTACGTTTTTTGGTCTTCGCAAATTTTCAGCAAAATGCAATACCAGGGAGTCAAAACGTAGCATCTGTGCAAAAATGGTACAGCTAAAAATGCAAACAAATAAGCCATCAGTGAGCCCCATATCCCGAAAAAAGAGAATTTTGTTTACTTACCGTAAATTCTTTTTCTTATAGTTCCGTATTGGGAGACCCAGACATTGGGTGTATAGCTTCTGCCTCCGGAGGACACACAAAGTACTACACTAAAAAGTGTAGCTCCTCCCTCTGAGCCTATACACCCCCTGGAGAGCCAGATCTAGCCAGTTTAGTGCAAAAGCTGAAGGAGAATAGCCACCCACAAGTAAAACAGAGCAAGAACCGGAACAACCGGAGACTCTGTCCACGACAACAGCCGGTGATAACACGCGGAACAAGAAACTGCCAACAGGCAACAGAGAGGGTGCTGGGTCTCCCAATACGGAACTATAAGAAAAAGAATTTACGGTAAGTAAACAAAATTCTCTTTTTCTTTATCGTTCCTATGGGAGACCCAGACATTGGGACGTCTCAAAGCAGTCCATGGGTGGGAATAAACAGAAAAAACTGAGAAGTAGGCAGAACCAAACTTCACAAATGGGCGACAGCCGCCTGAAGGATGCGTCTGCCCAAGCTCGCATCTGCCGAAGCATGAGCATGCACTTGGTAGTGCCTTGAAAAGGTATGCAGGCTAGTCCAAGTGGCAGCCTGACAGACTTGCTATGCCGTAGCCTGGTGCCTGAAAGCCCAAGAGGCACCGACAGCTCTGGTCGAGTGTGCATTGATCCCCGGCGGGGGAGGCACCTGAGAACACTATTAGGCATCCGAAATGGTCGACCTAATCCAACGGGCTAAGGTCGGCTTAGAAGCAGAGAGGCCCTTACGCCGACCTGTGGTTAGCACAAAAAGAGAGGTGCACCGCCTAAGAGCAGCGGTGCGTGACACATAGATCCGGAGCGCTCGCACCAGATCCAGAGTATGCAACGCTTTTTCAAAGCGATGAACAGGAGCCGGACAAAAGGAAGGCAGCGTAATGTCCTGGTTAAGGTGGAAAGGAGAGACCACCTTAGGAAGAAAGTCCGGAGTCGGACGGAGAACCACATTATCTTGATGAAAAACCAAAAAAGGTGACTCCGAAGAGAGCGCAGCCAAATCAGAGACTCTCCTGAGGGAAGTTATGGCCACTAGAAAGACCAATTTCTGTGAAAGACGAAACAAAGAAACCTCCCTAAGAGGCTCAAAGGGGGGTTTCTGCAAGGCCGTGAGGACCAAATTGAGGTCCCAGGGATCCAAGGGCCGCCGGTAAGGCGGAATGATGTGACGCGCCCTGCATGAAGGTGCGGACCTGAGCCAGCCGGGCGATACGCCGCTGGAAAAGCACTGACAGAGCCGAGACTTGTCCCTTGAGAGAATTGAGGGACAGTCCTAGCTGCAGACCGGACTGTAGAAAGGACAGAAGGGTCAGCAAGGAAAAAGGCCAAGGAGCATGGCTGGAAGAGCGACACCAGGACAGGAAAATTTTCCAAGTCCTGTGATAGATTTTGGCCGAGGAAGACTTCCGGGCCCGAGTCATAGTGGAAATGACTTCAGGAGGAATGCCAGAAGCCGTCAAGATCCAGGACTCAAGAGCCACGCCGTCAATCTGAGAGCCGCAGAATTCTGGCGGAAAAACGGACCTTGTGAGAGAAGGTCTGGACGGTCCGGAAGATGCCACGGCACCTCCACGGACAGATGGAGCAGGTCTGGGTGTGACGGGGTGTACAGCAGAGCAAGGAGAGACAACAGGCCGAGGAACGATCCAACAGGTTTATTCACAAGAACACTGGAACAGCACACGATAAGTCCACGTAAAACAGATTCGGGGGCCCTTCCCGACAATCCTCGGACCGGATTACAAAGCAATCGTCCTTACAGTAGTCCAAAGAGTTCCACGCAATCCCACGGGCCGCCACACAGGCCTAGCTCCGTCCGTGTCCACAGCCACCCAGGCTGGAGCTCCTGCTCCCTTCAAGTTTCAGCTCGCTCTGCCTGAATCTCCCAGGTAAGCAGAGTTTACACTAGTTGGACTCTAGGCCCACCTCCCCCTACTCCCAGGGATGGAAGTGCCTCAAGAGGATATAACCTTGCATTTTAGGGGGGTGATTACCTACAACAATAGAAATGTACACAGAAGTAGTTCAAATAAGACAATGAACCCAGCTTGAAATAGGAATCTGTACAGCATATACAGTGAGAGGGTAAATTACATCTTCACAATCCCTCCCCCTCCCAACTTGTGTACGTACTAGGGACCTCTACAGGTCACTGGTTAAGTACACACAGGCAGAGCGTTACTTACATGTGGCTTCATGCAGCCACGAATTGGCATCGTAGCTCTCCCACATCATTGCCCAGGAGAACAGCTGCAGGCAGACCACCCATCACCCCAACCACACATCGCCTGACCCCAAAACCAAAGTTCAGATCCACAGTGGCTGTGGGAATAGTCCTCCATTGTCCACCAGCCAGTTCAATGACAATCCCAGGTCCTCTATGGATTGCCTCAGGCCGAACCACTCGGGGATCAGCCAGTGTGAGGAAAGCACCCGAGTCACAAAATCCAACAAGTCTCTGTCCATCCAGCACAACCTCCTGCAAGTGCTTACCTCGATGAGCAGAAGTCGTCATAACTGCGGGTCGCACCCCGTAAACTCCTGGTGGTGCCACATGGGCTGAGTCACTAGGCCAGTCCTCACATAGCGGTGCCACATCTTCCTCCATGGCGCTGGGCTGTAAATAATTAACAATCCGATTGGGCGCAGGATCAGTCCTCATTTGAACAGCTGGGCAGGAGACTTGCCGATGCCCTGGCTGTCCACATTGATAGCATCTGAGCTGGGTCTCCCTCCATCCAAGGCGTCCTCTTGGGTAAGGGGTAGGGGAACTTGGAGGCCGGCTCCCGCCTGAAGGTGCTGTAGGGGTTTGAGGATGATTCCTCCATGGCCTGGCTGGGCATGAGGCCTGCAAATGCCCGGGATGCCTACAAACATAACACCTGCGCTCTGTTACTTCCTCTCCCCGGCGTATTCCAGAAAGTGCAGTAGAAGCAACTGGAGGCACATTAACACGGGTATCAACATGTGGTGGCTTAGAGGAACGGGGAACAATGGGGACAGAATAACTGGGGGCATCCGGTGTTGTGGAGCTGTTAGGCGTCTCTCCATCCTCCAACAGAACCCTCCACTGAGGCTTGATAGTGAGCACCTCATCAGCGAGAGCAGCAGCTTCCTCCACTGTCGCTGGTTTTCTCTCACGCACCCATTCCCGGATCTCAGCGGGGCACTGGGCAAAGAATTGTTCTTTTAGGATGACCTGCAGGAAGGTCTCCCAAGATAAGGCCTCCTCTGCCTCCAGCCAGCGATTACATATTTGTTTGAGTCTATGAGCATATATCTTAAAAGACACTTCCCCATCACAGGCTAAAGCACGGAACTGAGTCCTGTAAGTGTCTGGGGTCACAGCATAATGTTCTAGAATAGTCTGTTTAATATCCGCATACTCACAGTTCCACCGAGGGTCCATAGCTCTATAGGCTTCAGCAGCTCCCCCCTCTAGGAGCCCAACCAGATGCCGGACGCGCTCCCTGTCCGCGACTTCCATTAATCGACACTGATGCTCAAAGTCCTGGAAGAAGCCCTCAATGTCACCAGCAGCCTCATTAAACTGCTTGAAGTCTTTGCGGGACACCCTGGGAAGTTCCCTCATGATGGGTGCTGGGGTTACAGTCTGTCTGGAACCTCTCGCGGCTTCCACAGCGAGCTGCTTATCCAGCAATGCCATCTCCTCCATCCTGCGCTCCTTCTCTTCAGCTCCACGCATGGCCTCCCTCTTATCTTCTATGGTGGCCTCATCTCCAAGCAGTGCCATCTTTTCCTTGTACCACACAATCCATTGACTTTTTTGGGTATTTACCTCCAGCTCCCGTCTTTCCTCCCTTTGCTGTGAGGATCCTTCCTCCACGTCATTTTGCGAGCAGACTCCTTCTAGCGCCTCAATCAGCTGCTCCTTGGAGAGTCCTTTGAAACGAACTCCTACTTCACGGGCCTTTGATTGCAGGCTCCCCAAAGTCCAGGTCTTGTACTCTGCAGTGCTGGTTCCTGATGTTGAGCCATTGTCCTCCATTCCTTCTGCTCTGATCCCAGCGCTGCCAACCAGTTTGTGACGGGGTGTACAGCAGAGCAAGGAGAGACAACAGGCCGAGGAACGATCCAACAGGTTTATTCACAAGAACACTGGAACAGCACACGATAAGTCCACGTAAAACAGATTCGGGGGCCCTTCCCGACAATCCTCGGACCGGATTACAAAGCAATCGTCCTTACAGTAGTCCAAAGAGTTCCACGCAATCCCACGGGCCGCCACACAGGCCTAGCTCCGTCCGTGTCCACAGCCACCCAGGCTGGAGCTCCTGCTCCCTTCAAGTTTCAGCTCGCTCTGCCTGAATCTCCCAGGTAAGCAGAGTTTACACTAGTTGGACTCTAGGCCCACCTCCCCCTACTCCCAGGGATGGAAGTGCCTCAAGAGGATATAACCTTGCATTTTAGGGGGGTGATTACCTACAACAATAGAAATGTACACAGAAGTAGTTCAAATAAGACAATGAACCCAGCTTGAAATAGGAATCTGTACAGCATATACAGTGAGAGGGTAAATTACATCTTCACACTGGGTACCAAGCTCGCCTGGGCCAGTCTGGAGCAATGAGGATGACCCGACGGCCCTCCATTCTGATCTTGCGCAGGACTCTGGGCAAGAGAGCTAGAGGGGGAAACACGTAGGACAGACGAAACTGGGACCAGTCTTGAACCAGTGCATCCGCGGAGAATGCCTGAGGATCGTGGGAGCGAGCCACGTAAACCGGAACCTTGTTGTTGTGACGGGATGCCATTAGGTCCACGTCCGGAGTGCCCCACTTGCGACATATTGACTGAAACACTGCCGGATGCAGGGACCACTCGCCACTGTCCACGGTCTGACGGCTGAGATAATCTGCCTCCCAGTTTTCCACGCCTGGTATGTGGACTGCGGATATGGTGGACTTGGAGTCCTCCGTCCATTGAAGGATACGTTGTACCTCCAACATTGCCAGGCGGCTGCGTGTCCCGCCCTGGTGATTGATGTAGGCAACCGCTGTCGCGTTGTCTGACTGGACTCGGATGTGCTTGCCCGCCAATAGGTGGTGAAAAGCTAGGAGAGCCAGGAGCACGGCTCTGGTTTCCAGCACATTGATCGAGAGGGCTGACTCGGACGGAGTCCAAGTGCTCTGTGCTCGGTGGTGGAGACATACCGCTCCCCAGCCGGATAGACTGGCATCCGTGGTGAGGATCACTCAGGACGGAGCCAGGAAGGAGCGTCCCTGAGACAGAGACAGGGGCCGAAGCCACCACTGAAGAGAGCTCCTGGTCCGTGGCGACAGAGCCACTAACCTGTGCAAGGAGGAAGGCCGCTTGTCCCAACAGCGGAGAATGTCCAGCTGCAGAGGACGCAGATGGAACTGGGCAAAGGGAACAGCCTCCATTGACGCCACCATTTGACCCAGCACCTGCATCAGGTGCCTGATGGAATAACGGCGGGGCCTCAGGAGAGAGCGCACCGCCAGTTGGAGGGACTGCTGTTTGATCAAGGGCAACTTCACAAGTGCCGGCAAAGTCTCGAACTGCATCCCTAGGTACGTGAGCCTCTGGGTCGGAGTCAGAGTGGATTTGGGCAGATTGACCAGCCACCCGAATTTGGCTAGAGTGGCAAGAGTGAGCGAGACACTCCGCTGACAGTCTGCGCTGGATGAAGCCTTGACTAGAAGGTCGTCCAGGTAAGGAATCACTGCCAACCCCTGGAGGTGCAGAACCGCAATCACTGCTGCCATGACCTTGGTGAATACCCGAGGGGCCGTGGCTAACCCGAAGGGGAGAGCCACGAATTGGAAATGTTCCTCTCCGATTGCAAAACGTAGCCAACGCTGGTGAGAAACTGCAATTGGCACATGCAGATAGGCATCTCTGATGTCGATGGATGCCAGGAAATCCCCTTGGGTCATTGAGGCAATGACTGACCGCAGAGATTCCATGCGAAAATGCCGCACCTGAACATGCTTGTTGAGAAGCTTGAGATCCAGGATGGGCCGGAAGGTACCGTTCTTTTTTGGAACTAGGAAGAGATTTGAGTAGAAACCTCTGAACCGTTCCCGGGCGGGAACCGGTACAATTACTTCGTTGGCCTGCAAGGATGCCATGGCCTGAGAGAAGGCGGCGGCCTTGGAGCAGGGGGGAGTTGACAGAAAAAATCTGTTTGGCGGGCTGGAAGAGAATTCTATCCTGTAGCCGTGGGAGATGACATCCCGCACCCACTGATCGGAGACGTGTTGACAGATAGTCAAGAGGAGGCTGCCTTAGCGGCAGCAGCTCCTGCGGCCTTCTGTGGACGCGCCTTTGTGCGCCAGTTGGATTTTTGGTCCTTGGCTGAGTTAGTGGACGAGGCCGAGGGCTTAGAGGACGACCAGTTGGAGGAACGAAAGGAACGAAACCTCGACTGGTTCCTACCCTGGACAGGTTTCCTGGTTTTGGTTTGTGGCATGGAAGTACTCTTCCCGCCAGTAGCTTCCTGAATAATTTCATCCAGTTGTTCACCGAATAGCCTGGACACAGCAAAAGGGAGCCCAGCAAGGTACTTCTTTAAAGAAGCATCTGCCTTCCACTCTCGAAGCCACAAGATCCTGCGGATAGCGAGGGAATTAGCCGAAGCCACCGCAGTGCGGTGAGAAGCCTCCAGCATGGCAGACATGGCATAGGATGAAAAAGCGGAAGCTTGGCAAGTTAAGGCAACCATTTCGGGCATAGATTCCCTGGCGAGGGAATGCATCTCCTCTAGAGAAGCAGAGATGGCTTTGAGAGCCCACACTGCCGCAAAAGATGGGGAGAACGAGGCCCCTGCCGCCTCATATACAGATTTGGCCAGAAGGTCAACCTGGCGGTCAGTGGAATCCTTAAGAGAGGTGCCATCAGCCACTGATACAACGGTCCAGGCTGAGAGTCTAGACACCGGGGGGTCTACCTTTGGTGAATGAGCCCATTCCTTGACCACCTCAGGTGGAAAGGGAAAACGGTCATCAGAACCACGCTTTGGGAAGCGTTTGTCAGGACAGGCCCTAGGCTTGGTCACAGCGGCCTGAAAACTGGAGTGGTTAAAGAACACACTCTTTGTCCTCTTAGGCAAGGAAAACTGGTGCTTTTCTGCCAGAGAGGGTTGCTCCTCTGATACTGGCGGATTGAGGTCCAGTACAGAATTAATGGACGCAATCAAATCACTAACATCTGAGTCACTTTCGGACAGATCAATGGGGCACATGGAGGTAGCCTCCGAGCCCCCTGTGAAAGTATCCTCCTCTTCCTGCGAGTCAGCTTCTGAAACAGAGCCGCGGGACGAGGAAGGGGAGGTAGCCCTGCGTCTCCTCTTAGGAGGACGGGGTCTGGGACCAGATGAGGAATCCTCTGTGAGCTCCGCTGAGAGAGCCCTAGCAGCAGAGGCGCCCTGTGAAGGGGGCTGATGCATGTTCAGCAAAGTCCGGGACAGCTGTCCCATGGAGTCGGCAAATGACTGGGAGATAGACCTAGATAAGGATTCTACCCAAGCCGGGGGTTCAGACACAGGAGCCGGAGCAGCCGGAGAGACCACTGTGGGTGCGATTCCAGGCTGAGGCATTGTCAGGTTAGAGCAGGCATCACAATGTGGATATGTGCTCGGTTCATGCAGCACGAGCTTACATGCAGTGCATGCTGAATATAGCCTTGGAGCCTTGCTCCTCGTGTGAGACGTGCTGCTGAAGTGGGGGCTCTTGCCAGAGTGACCCCCAGAGAGTATTACAGAGGCCCACAACCAGAGGTTGTGGCTTACCAGACCGCTGGAGCGGTGTTGTGTGCCCTCCAGATCCCTAAGCCCGGACCCCCAAGCACCTCAGCAGGGATGCTGCAGCCAGTGCTGATCGCAGAGAAAACGCTGATAAAATGGCGCCGGAGCAAGGAGAGGGGGCGGGACCTGCTCTGAGAGCGGGATCTGGAGGGCCAAAGAGACTTACAGGGGAGGAGACATGAACCCAGTGAGGAGTGTCCCTCCCCTGTGCAGAACGGCCGCTGGGCGGAGCCGCACTGTCCCTCTGCATGAATGACATGCGAGGGCAGTGAAACCGAAAGTAGGCCTCCGGCGAAGCCGGGACCTAAATTTGAGCAGTGCGGCCGGCGCGCAGGCACCATCGGCGCAGTTCTCAGGCGACAGCCAGAGAACCGGCCGGAAAAGTCAGAAAACTCACTCAGCACACTCTCCCAACATAATAAAGTACAGGGACCCCGAATGTAAACGTCTCAGGTACTTAGCTTGCTGAGATGCAGGGTTCCAGGTCCCTGGGGATGAGTGCTCCGTCCAGCAGGATCCTGAAGGGCTGCGGATGGAGACCGGTCTCCTGCCAAGCATGGAGAACCGTGCTGGCTCCCACTTCAAGCCAGAGCCCGAGGGATGGTGAAGGAGCGCGGCATGTAAGGCTCCAGCCGTGGAATCAACCTTAACAGCACCGCCGACACAGTGGGGTGAGAAGGGACATGCCGGGGGTCCAGAGTTGGACCCGCTTTTCTTCAAACTCTTTCCAAAAATGAAAAATCAGATGAGAATGCATGTGTGGATGTATGCCTCCTGAACACAAAGCAATGAACTGGCTAGATCTGGCTCTCCAGGGGGTGTATAGGCTCAGAGGGAGGAGCTACACTTTTTAGTGTAGTACTTTGTGTGTCCTCCGGAGGCAGAAGCTATACACCCAATGTCTGGGTCTCCCATAGGAACGATAAAGAAGAAGGGAATTTTGTTTACTTACCGTAAATTCCTTTTCTTCTAGCTCCAATTGGGAGACCCAGACAATTGGGTGTATAGCTACTGCCTCCGGAGGCCACACAAAGTATTACACTTAAAAGTGTAAAGGCCCTCCCCTTCTGCCTATACACCCCCCGTGGGATCACGGGCTCCTCCGTTTTAGTGTCAAAGCAAGAAGGAGGAAAGCCAATAACTGGTTTAAAAACAAATTCAATCCGAAGGAATATCGGAGAACTGAAACCATTGAACATGAACAACATGTGTACCCGAAAAAACAAAAAGCCCGAAGGAAACAGGGCGGGTGCTGGGTCTCCCAATTGGAGCTAGAAGAAAAGGAATTTACGGTAAGTAAACAAAATTCCCTTCTTCTTTGTCGCTCCATTGGGAGACCCAAACAATTGGGACGTCCAAAAGCAGTCCCTGGGTGGGTAAAATAATACCTCGTGATAGGGCCGTAAAACGGCCCTTTCCTACATGGGGGCAATCGCCGCCTGAAGGACTCGTCTACCTAGGCTGGCGTCCGCCGAAGCGTAGGTATGCACCTGATAATGCTTGGTAAAAGTGTGCAGACTCGACCAGGTAGCCGCCTGGCACACCTGCTGAGCCGTAGCCTGGTGCCGTAATGCCCAGGACGCACCCACGGCTCTGGTAGAATGGGCCTTCAGCCCTGAGGGAACCGGAAGCCCAGCAGAACGGTAGGCTTCAAGAATTGGTTCCTTGATCCACCGAGCCAGGGTGGATTTGGAAGCTTGCGACCCTTTACGCTGACCAGCGACCAGGACAAAGAGAGCATCCGAGCGGCGCAGGGGCGCCGTGCGGGAAATGTAGATTCTGAGCGCTCTCACCAGATCCAACAAATGCAAATCCTTTTCACATTGATGAACTGGATGAGGACACAAAGAAGGTAAGGAGATATCCTGATTGAGATGAAAGGGGGATACCACCTTAGGGAGAAACTCCGGAATCGGGCGCAGAACCACCTTGTCCTGGTGAAACACCAGGAAGGGAGATTTGCATGACAGCGCTGCTAGCTCGGACACTCTCCGAAGAGACGTGACCGCTATTAGAAAGGCCACTTTCTGTGAAAGGCGAGAAAGAGAAACATCCCTCATAGGCTCGAAAGGCGGCTTCTGGAGAGCAATTAGAACCCTGTTCAGATCCCAGGGCTCTAACGGCCGCTTGTAAGGAGGGACGATATGACCAACCCCTTGCAGGAACGTGCGTACCTGAGGAAGTCGTGCTATGCGCTTCTGAAAAAATACAGATAGCGCTGAGACTTGTCCTTTAAGGGAGCCGAGCGACAAACCTTTTTCCAAACCGGATTGCAGGAAGGAAAGAAAAGTAGGCAATGCAAATGGCCAGGGAGAAACTCCCTGAGCAGAGCACCAAGATAAGAATATCTTCCACGTCCTGTGGTAGATCTTGGCGGAGGTTGGTTTCCTAGCCTGTCTCATGGTGGCAATGACCCCTTGAGATAATCCTGAAGACGCTAGGATCCAGGACTCAATGGCCACACAGTCAGGTTCAGGGCCGCAGAATTCAGATGGAAAAACGGCCCTTGAGACAGCAAGTCTGGTCGGTCTGGTAGTGTCCACGGTTGGCCTACCGTGAGATGCCACAGATCCGGGTACCACGACCTCCTCGGCCAGTCTGGAGCGACGAGGATGGCGCGGCGGCAGTCGGACCTGATCTGGCGTAGCACTCTGGGCAACAGTGCCAGAGGTGGAAACACATAAGGCAGCCGGAACTGCGACCAATCTTGAACTAAGGCGTCCGCCGCCAGAGCTCTGTGATCGTGAGACCGTGCCATGAAAGCCGGGACCTTGTTGTTGTGCCGGGACGCCATTAGGTCGACGTCCGGCATCCCCCAGCGGCGACAGATCTCCTGAAACACGTCCGGGTGAAGAGACCATTCCCCTGCGTCCATACCCTGGCGACTGAGGAAGTCTGCTTCCCAGTTTTCTACGCCCGGGATGTGAACTGCGGATATGGTGGATGCCGTGTCTTCCACCCACCTCAGAATCCGCCGGACTTCCTGGAAGGCTTGCCGACTGCGTGTTCCTCCTTGGTGGTTGATGTATGCCACCGCTGTGGAGTTGTCCGACTGAATTCGGATCTGCTTGCCTTCCAGCCACTGCTGGAAGGCTTGTAGGGCAAGATACACTGCTCTGATTTCCAGAACATTGATCTGAAGGGTGGACTCTTGCTGAGTCCACGTACCTTGAGCCCTGTGGTGGAGAAACACTGCTCCCCACCCTGATAGACTCGCGTCTGTCGTGACCACCGCCCAGGATGGGGGTAGGAAGGACTTTCCTTTTGACAATGAGGTGGGAAGAAGCCACCACCGAAGAGATTCCTTGGCCGCCTGAGAAAGGGAGACGTTCCTGTCGAGGGACGTCGACTTCCCGTCCCATTGGCGGAGAATGTCCCATTGTAGTGGACGCAGATGAAACTGCGCGAAAGGGACTGCCTCCATTGCTGCTACCATCTTCCCTAGGAAGTGCATGAGGCGCCTCAGGGGATGCGACTGTCCTTGAAGGAGAGATTGTACCCCTGTCTGTAGTGAACGCTGTTTGTCCAGCGGAAGCTTCACTATCGCTGAGAGAGTATGAAACTCCATGCCAAGATATGTTAGCGATTGGGTCGGGGTCAGATTTGACTTTGAAAAGTTGATGATCCACCCGAAACTTTGGAGAGTCTCCAGCGCAACGGTCAGGCTGTGTTGGCATGCCTCTTGAGAGGGTGCCTTGACAAGTAGATCGTCCAAGTAAGGGATCACAGAGTGACCCTGAGAGTGCAGGACTGCTACTACTGCTGCCATGACCTTGGTGAAGACCCGTGGGGCTGTCGCCAGCCCGAAAGGCAGAGCTACGAACTGAAGGTGTTCGTCTCCTATAACGAAGCGTAGAAAACGCTGGTGCTCTGGAGCAATCGGCACGTGGAGATAAGCATCCTTGATGTCTATTGATGCTAGGAAATCTCCTTGAGACATTGAGGCGATGACGGAGCGGAGGGATTCCATCCGGAACCGCCTGGTTTTCACGTGCTTGTTGAGCAGTTTTAGGTCCAGAACGGGACGGAAAGACCCGTCCTTCTTTGGCACCACAAACAAATTGGAGTAAAAACCGTGACCTTGCTCCTGAAGAGGAACAGGGATCACCACTCCTTCTGCCTTTAGAGTGCACACCGCTTGCAGAAGAGCATCGGCTCGGTCGGGAGGTGGAGAAGTTCTGAAGAATCGAGTTGGAGGACGAGAACTGAACTCTATCCTGTACCCGTGAGACAGAATGTCTCTCACCCAACGGTCTTTGACCTGTGGCAGCCAAATGTCGCCAAAGCGGGAGAGCCTGCCACCGACCGAGGATGCGGAGAGAGGAGGCCGAAAGTTATGAGGAAGCCGCCTTGGGAGCGGTTCTTCCGGCTGTCTTTTTTGTGCGTGACTGAGCCCGCCAAGAATCTGAGCGCCTCTGATCCTTTTGAGTCCTTTTGGACGAGGAGAATTGGGACCTGCCCGAGCCTCGAAAGGACCGAAACCCCGACTGTCCCCTCCTCTGTTGAGGTTTGTTTGAATTGTGCTGGGGTAAGGATGAATCCTTACCCTTGGACTGTTTAATGATTTCATCCAATCGCTCACCAAACAGTCGGTCACCAGAAAATGGCAAACTGGTTAAGCACTTTTTGGAAGCAGAATCTGCCTTCCATTCCCTTAACCACAAGGCTCTGCGTAAAACCACGGAGTTGGCGGACGCCACTGCCGTACGGCTCGTAGAGTCCAGGACAGCATTAATCGCGTAAGACGCAAATGCAGACATTTGAGAGGTTAAGGACGCCACCTGCGGAACAGATGTACGTGTGACCGTGTCAATCTGTGTAAGACCAGCTGAAATAGCTTGGAGTGCCCATACGGCTGCGAATGCTGGAGCAAACGACACGCCGATAGCTTCATAGATGGATTTCAACCAGAGCTCCATCTGTCTGTCAGTGGCATCTTTAAGTGCAGCCCCATCCTCCACTGCAACTATGGATCTAGCCGCAAGCCTGGAGATTGGAGGATCCACCTTGGGACACTGGGTCCAGCCCTTGACCACGTCAGGGGGAAAGGGATAACGTGTATCCTTAAGTCGTTTGGAGAAACGCTTATCTGGATAAGCGTGGTGTTTCTGGACTGCCTCTCTAAAGTCAGAGTGGTCCAGAAAAGTACTCAATTTACGCTTGGGATACCTGAAATGGAATTTCTCCTGCTGTGAAGCTGACTCCTCCACTGGAGGAGCTGGGGGAGAAATATCCAACATTCTATTGATGGACGCTATAAGATCATTCACTATGGCGTCACCATCAGGTGTATCCAGATTGAGAGCGGTCTCAGGATCAGAATCCTGATCAGCTACCTCCGCCTCATCATACAGAGAGTCCTCCTGCTGGGACCCTGACCAGTGTGATGAAGTCGAGGGCCGCTCCCAGCGAGCTCGCTTAGGCTGTCTGGGACTGTCGTCCGTGTCAGAGCCTTCACCCTGGGATGCATGGGACACCCCCGGAGCCCGGAGTTGTTCCAACTGAGGGGGACCAGGGAGCAATGATTCAACAGTGCCCATGGTCTGAGTTACCGGTCTAGACTGCAAAGTTTCTAGAATTTTAGTCATAGTCACAGACAATCTATCAGCAAAAACTGCAAACTCCGTCCCCGTCACCTGGACAGTATTCACAGGTGGTTCTCCCTGGGTCACCTCTAGCAGAGGCCCCGGCCGAGCAAGTGCCACAGGAGCCGAGCACTGCACACAATGGGGGTCAGTGGAACCTGCCGGTAGAATAGCCTCACATGCGGTACAAGCAGCATAGAAAGCCTGTGCCTTGGCACCCTTGCTTTTTGCGGACGACATGCTGTTGTCTCCTCTGAGCAATCTAGGAGGGTATATAGCCAAGAATCAATAACGACCGTACAGTGCAATGTATAGCATGCAAGCATAAAAATACAAATGTACACTCCGGCACTATTGGGGTCAGCACCACAGGTGCTGCTTACCGCCCGCTCAAAAGCGGGTGTGTGGTCGCCAGAATCCCGTGTCTGGGTCTCCCAGAACTTGTCTCCCTTCTCCAGCTCAGACTGCACACAGGAATGGCTGCCGGCGTCCTGTGGAGAGGGGCAGGCCGTGGGCGTGCCTCAGACAAAGTGCGGGAAAGTGGCGTCCCACTGTGCCCAGTGTGAGGGCTGGAGTATGTAAAGTAGACTCCAGCCCTCGGCGCTGACGTTCTGTACAGCGTCCCGCCCTTCCCCTGACTGGCAGGCCTGGGGGCGGGAACGAAACGAAACTAGGCCGCAAAAGCCGGGGACTCGAGTAGTAAGCGCGGCCGTCATATATGCACGGCCAGCGCGTAAGTCCCCGGCGCACCACAAGTCCCAGCCGCGCCGCAGTGTAAAACTGACAGCAGCGGCCGGCGCGGCAGTTCCCAATACATTGACACACTCAGCAAGCTGTAGTTAGTCATGGCACAAGCGCACAGCGCTGTTGTCCCCGGCGCACTAACACACCCAGCAATGCTGTAGTGTGACTGTGCGCGGTCTGTACGGGGACACAGAGTACCTTGAAGTAGCAGGGCCATGTCCCTGAAGATACTCAGCTCCATGTCCAGCAGATTCCCAGGGGCTGTGGATGGAGCACGGCCTCAGTGCCTGGAGACCGGTAAGATCCCACTTCACCCAGAGCCCTAAGGGGGATGGGGAAGGAAAGCAGCATGTGGGCTCCAGCCTCCGTACCCGCAATGGGTACCTCAACCTTAACAAACACCGCCGACAAAAGTGGGGTGAGAAGGGAGCATGCTGGGGGCCCTAGTATGGGCCCTCTTTTCTTCCATCCGACATAGTCAGCAGCTGCTGCTGACTAAACAGTGGAGCTATGCGTGGATGTCTGACCTCCTTCGCACAAAGCATGAAAACTGAGGAGCCCGTGATCCCACGGGGGGTGTATAGGCAGAAGGGGAGGGGATTTACACTTTTAAGTGTAATACTTTGTGTGGCCTCCGGAGGCAGTAGCTATACACCCAATTGTCTGGGTCTCCCAATGGAGCGACAAAGAAAATGAGAACACTACAAGTTGCAGAAAATGCCGCAGAAAGTGCTCCAATTTTTTGGACAAACCTTTTTTTAACCCCTTATATAAAAGTAAACCTAAACATGTTTGGTATCAACGAACTCATACCAACCTGAAGTATCACACCCACCCATCAGTTTTACCATACAGTGAACACGGTGAATAAAGTACCCCATAAACCATTGTCCAATCACACTTTTTTGTAATTTTTCCGCACATGGAAATTTTGTGCTGTTTTCCAGTACCATATATGGTAAAACTCATGGTTTCACTTAAAAGACCAATACGTCCCGCAAAAAACAAGCCCTCTTATGGCAAGATTGACGGGAAAAATAAAAAAGTTACGACTCTTGGAAAAAGGGGAGCAAAAAACAAAAACGGAAAAATCGTCCAGGGGTTAGGGGGTTAAAGGTGGGATTCCGTGAGCCCATCAGGGACATTGAGAAAACAAAGACTCTGCATGAGGCGGAAGACCTAAAAACCCTACCAAAACATTTCCAATTGTACCATAAATCTGACTGAAGCAAATTAAAGGAGTTGTCCGACATTAGCTTACCAAAAAATGTTGAGTTTATCTGTGCTGTATTGTCATATAAAACACCCCTACATTGTTATTTTTGTTTTCTAACTTTTGTTCCTATTGAATTATCCCTTTATTCTCTGCAGTTCTTTGTTTACATTTTGCTCTAGCAAACTGACCACTTCCTGTGCAAAACCTCAGTTAGAGCTGGCACTGCCCGGCCTCAGTGTCCAGCCCCGTCCCCTGCCCGCCCCCTGCACACACATTCCCTGTCAGTATTCTACCCCAGCACCTGATCTGTTATCACTCTAGCAATGAAAATAACAGCCCCACATCGGGCTCTGCGCCACACACACACACACACACACACACACAACGCACGCACGCACACATCGGGCTCTGCGCCACACACACACACACACACACATAGGGCTCTGCGCCACACACATACACACACACACACAAACACACACACACACATCGGGCTCTGCGCCACACACATCAGGCTCTGCAACCCTCCCCCCCACACACACACACACACACGGCGCTCTGTAGCGACCTCCCCCTCACCATCGTTCTGTACCGACCCCTACCCCCATAGGGAACACATGTAGGCTACATTCACATGACCGTTCCGTTTTTGCGGTCCGCAAAAAATGGCCAATTTTTTCACGGATACATCCGTGTCTTCCGTTTTTTTGCGGACTGCAAAAATTGGAAGCAGCAAGAAAGATAAATAGATGAGTAGATATAGAGATGAATAGATAGATATAGAGACAGAGAAATAGAGGGATGAATGAATGAACAGAGGGTTAGACAGATAGATAGATAGATAGATAGATAGATAGATAGATAGATAGATAGATAGATGAGAAAGACATATAATGTCCTACCCCCCTGCATATTCTAAGCTGGCACCCTTTAGTGACTTTCATGTGGCACTAAAGTGTGCTTAGCCTTGTATTTATCTAAAAAATAAATAAAAAATAATTAAAAAAAAAACATACTTTTGTAGCCAGCTAGGGTAAAGCAGATGGTTGCAGCCTGCAAACCACAGCTGGCAGCTTCACCTTGGCTGGTAATCCAAAACAGAGGGCACCCCACGCTGTTATTTTAAATTAAATAAATAGTTTAAAACAAAAAACATGTGGTCCCCCCAAATTGGATCACCAGCCAAGGTAAAGCAGACAGCTGTGGTCTGGTATTCTCAGACTAGGGAGGCCTACTGTTATTGGACACTCCCCAGCCTAAAAATAGCAGGCCACAGCCGCCCCAGAAGTGGTACATCCATTAGATGTGCCAATCCTGGTGCTTCGCCCCAACTCATCCCGTGCCCTGGTGCGGTGGCAAACGGGATAATATATGGGGTTGATGCCAAATGTGTAATGTCACCTGGCATCAAGCCCTGGGGTTAGTGATGTCACGCGTCTATCAGATATCCGACATCACAAACCCAGTCAGTAATAGAAAAAAATAGACAACAAAAAAAATAGTTTTATTTGAAAAAACACTACTCAAAACATTCCCTCATTCACCAATTTATTCAAAAGAAAAACAAATCCAGGTCCGGCATAATCCAATAAGGGGGTCCCATGACGATCCATACCATAGTCAATGTACCAGTCGGCTGGGAGAGTAATGCAGTGACCTGAGCTAACATAAATAGCCCAGGTCACTGCAGGGGATGCCGAGCGCTGCTATCAGGAGGTTAGATGAAATCATTACCTGCGGTGACGATCTTCGCTTCACTCCTGTCAGATCTGTCCCTGACTTCTATGCCCGCCGCGTTCTCAGCAGTATCGCCCGAGACGTCACCGCTAGTGACGTGAGAACGCAGCGGCATAGAAGGCACTGACAGCGCTGACAGGAGTGAAGCGAAGATCGTCACAGCAGGCAATGATGTCATCTAACATCCCTGCCTGCGCTGCAATGTGAGAGGCTGCTGAGCCTGCAATGAAGGCAGCCGCGGGGCTGGAGCGGGACACAGACTGCACGGGCACTCCTGCTATCCTGAGCAGGGGGCCTGGTGCTGGCGGTAACACCGTGGGCGGGGAGAGTACGGGGTGCGGAGGAATGTGTGGGAGGGTGCAGGGAAGAGGGGCGGGGACTCCACACACTGTACCCGCCCAGCAGGGCGGCAACATGCTGTTCCAAATTTGCATGTCAACATGGTCCTGCCCATGTTGACATGAAATGACCGAAGCAGCAAAATCGTGGCAGGAGCGGTCACATGACCGCTCTGAGCCGGGGGAGAAAGGCTGACAGCAGGGCAGGTAAGTGGTCACTAGCTACTTACCTGCCCCAATGTAGCCCAATAGGGTAATAATGAAGAAAAGTCAAAATAAGCCGGATAACCCCTTTAATTATAAAGGCCATAGATCAGAGGTTAGAGGTGGTAACCTATTTAAGGCCCTTGCACAACTTGAGTCATTGGATTTATAGATTGGACACAAGGACTCCTATTGGGCTCAATGAGAGCTTTGACAGCTTTCTTTAATTGGGTATTTTTATGTGGTGTGAGAATGGGACTGTTTGTGTTAAATTATTTTTAATTGTTTCTTTTTCTATTTATCCATAATTTAGAGATCTGTATATGCTAAAACCATACCCGTGGTGGTCTGCAAATTTTGAGGTACTTCACTCGACCCGCTCAGTGACTTAGATGTTGACTTTGATTGGGTTTTTTCCCTGAATGAAGTGCCTATGAGAAAATAAGAAAAAAGATTATTATCTAAGAAAAGTGGAGAAAAACATTGTACAACAATTTAATTATAGTTAGGATACAACTATTATTTAATACATTTACTCAATAATTTAGTTTTTTGCATTTCTTGATTTTGCTTGCCGTATGGCATGTCATTTTTAATTTTGCATATAATATTTCTGTTTACACAACAACATGAACACTATGCACTTTTTTTGTTTGTCTATTGATTAGTGATGGACAGACCCGGACTCTAAAATTTAGAATCCGAGAGGTTTTAAAAATACCCTAGTACCGGACCTGGGCCTGGAGTTCTCAGGGAACTCCGGATAATATTCCGGAACCTTTGGAAATAAAAAATAAAAAAAGGAAAAAAAGAGAATTTTGTTTACTTACCGTAAATTCTTTTTCTTATAGTTCCGACATGGGAGACCCAGACCATGGGTGTATAGCTTCTGCCTCCGGAGGACACACAAAGTACTACACTAAAAAGTGTAGCTCCTCCCTCCGAGCATATACACCCCCTGGATGACAGAATCCAACCAGTTTAGTGCAAAAGCTGAAGGAGGACATCCACCCATAAGTAGATATAGAGTAAAACCCGGAATAACCGGAACCTCTGTCTACAACAACAGCTGGTGAAAACACACGGAACAAGAACTGCCAACAGGCAACAGGGAGGGTGCTGGGTCTCCCATGTCGGAACTATAAGAAAAAGAATTTACGGTAAGTAAACAAAATTCTCTTTTTCTTCATCGTTCCTTATGGGAGACCCAGACCATGGGACGTCTCAAAGCAGTCCATGGGTGGGAATAAACAGAAAGCTGAGAAGTAGGCAAAACCTAACTTCACAAATGGGCGACAGCCGCCTGAAGGATGTGTCTGCCCAAGCTCGCATCTGCCGAAGCATGAGCATGCACTTGGTAGTGCTTCGAAAAGGTATGCAGACTGGACCAAGTGGCAGCCTGACAGACCTGCTGAACCGTAGCCTGGTGCCTAAAAGCCAGAGAGGCACCGACAGCTCTGGTCGAGTGCGCTTTAATCCCCGGCGGGGGAGGCACCTGAGCACATTGGTAGGCATCGGATATGGCCGACCTAATCCAACGAGCTAGGGTCGGTTTGGAAGCCGAGAGACCCTTGCGCTGACCTGCGGTCAGCACAAAAAGAGGTGCACCGCCTAAGAGCAGCGGTGCGTGACACATAGATCCGGAGCGCCCGCACCAAATCTAAAGTATGCAATGCTTTCTCAAAGCGATGCACAGGGGCCGGACAAAGGGAAGGCAATGAAATGTCCTGGTTAAGGTGGAAAGGAGATACCACCTTAGGGAGAAAATCCTGCGTCGGACGGAGAACCACCTTGTCTTGGTGAAAAACCAAAAAGGGTGACTCCGAAGAGAGCGCAGCCAAATCAGAGACTCTCCTGAGAGAAGTTATGGCCACCAGAAAAACCACTTTCTGGGAAAGTCGAAACAAGGGAACCTCCCTAAGAGGCTCAAAGGGGGGTTTCTGTAAGGCCGTGAGGACCAGATTAAGGTCCCAGGGATCCAAGGGCCTCCGATAAGGAGGAATGATGTGAGATGCGCCCTGCATGAAGGTGCGCACCTGAGCCAGCCGCGATACGCCGCTGGAACAACACTGAAAGAGCCGAGACCTGTCCCTTGAGGGAATTGAGGGATAGTCCTAGCTGCAGACCGGACTGTAGAAAAGACAGGATGGTCGGCAAGGAAAAAGGCCAAGGAGCATGGCCGGACGAACGACACCAGGACAGGAAAATTCTCCAAGTCCTGTGGTAAATCCTGGCCGAGGAAGACTTCCGAGCCTGAGTCATAGTGGAGATGACCTCGGAAGGAATGCCTGAAGCAGTCAGGATCCAGGACTCAAGAGCCACGCCGTCAACCTGAGGGCCGCAGAATTCTGGCGGAAAAACGGACCTTGTGAGAGATGGTCTGGGCGGTCCGGGAGATGCCACGGCACTTCCACGGACAGACGGAACAGGTCTGGGTACCAAGCTCGTCTGGGCCAGTCTGGAGCAATGATTATGACCCGACGGCCCTGATTCTGATCTTGCGCAGGACTCTGGGCAAGAGAGCTAGGGGAGGAAACACATAGGCTAGACGGAACTGGGACCAATCCTGAACCAGCGCGTCCGCTGCCAAGGCCTGAGGATTGTGGGAGCGAGCCACGTAAACCGGGACCTTGTTGTTGTGCCGGGATGCCATGAGATCCACTTCCGGAGTGCCCCACTTGCGGCAGATTGACCGAAACACCGCCGGATGCAGGGCACACTCACCGCTGTCCACGGTTTGACGGCTGAGATAATCTGCCTCCCAGTTTTCTACGCCTGGGATGTGGACTGCGGATATGGTGGACTTGGAGTCCTCCGTCGACTGAAGGATGCGTTGTACCTCCAACATTGCCAGGCGGCTGCGAGTCCCGCCCTGGTGATTGATGTAGGCAACCGCTGTCGCGTTGTCTGACTGGACTCGAATGTTCTTGCCCGCCAACAGGTGGTGAAAGGCTTCGAGAGCTAGGAGCACAGCTCTGATTTCCAGAACATTGATCGAGAGGGCTGATTCGGACGGAGTCCAAGTGCCCTGTGCTCGGTGGTGGAGAAACACTGCTCCCCAGCCGGACAGACTGGCGTCCGTGGTGAGAATTACCCAAGACGGGATCAGAAAAGAGCGTTCCTGGGATAGAGAGAGGGGCCGAAGCCACCACTGAAGAGAGCTCTTGGTCTGTGGCGACAGAGTCACTAGCCTGTGCAAGGAAGAGGTCCGCTTGTCCCAACAGCGGAGAATGTCCAGCTGCAGAGGACGCAGATGTAACTGGGCAAAGGGAACCGCTTCCATTGACGCCACCATCTGACCCAGTACCTGCATGAGGTGCCTGATGGAATGACGGTGGGCCCGCAACAGAGAGCGCACCGCCCAATGAAGGGACTGCTGTTTGACTAAGGGCAGCTTGACAAGTGCCGGCAGAGTCTCGAATTGCATCCCTAGGTACGTGAGTTTCTGGGTCGGGGTCAGAGTGGACTTTGGCAGATTGACAAGCCGCCCGAATTGGACAAGCGTGGCAAGAGTGAGCGAGACACTCCGCTGACAGTCTGCACTGGATGAAGCCTTGACTAGAAGGTCGTCCAGGTAAGGAATCACTGCCAACCCCTGGAGGTGCAGAACCGCAACCACTGCTGCCATGACCTTGGTGAATACTCGAGGTGCCGTGGCTAGCCCGAAGGGGAGAGCCACGAATTGGAAGTGTTCCTCCCCGATTACAAAACGGAGCCAACGCTGGTGTGAAACTGCAATTGGCACATGCAAATAGGCATCTTTGATGTCGATGGATGCAAGAAAATCTCCCTGGGTCATTGAGGCAATGACTGATCGCAGAGATTCCATGCGAAAGTGCCGCACCTGAACATGCTTGTTGAGAAGCTTGAGATCCAGGATGGGCCGGAAGGAACCGTTCTTTTTGGGGACTAGGAAGAGGTTTGAGTAGAAACCTCTGAACCGTTCCCGAGCGGGAACCGGTACAATCACTCTGTTGGCCTGCAAGGATGCCACGGCCTGTGAGAAGGCGGCGGCCTTGGAGCAGGGGGGAGTGGACAGAAAAAATCTGTTTGGCGGGCTGGAAGAAAATTCTATCCTGTAGCCGTGCGAGATGATATCCCGCACCCACTGGTCGGAGACGTGTTGAAACCACACGTCGCCAAAGTGGGAGAGCCTGCCACCGACTAAGGACGTTGCTGGCGCGGCCCGATAGTCAAGAGGAGGCTGCCTTGGTGGCAGCGGCTCCTCCGTTCTTCGGAGGACGAGGCTTCGTGCGCCAGTTGGGTTTTCAATCCTTAGCTGAGTTAGTGGACGAGGCTGAGGGCTTAGAGGAGGACCAGTTAGAGGAACAAAAGGACCGAAATCTCGACTGGTTCCTGCCCTGGACAGGTTTCCTGGTTTTAGTTTGTGGCAAGGAAGTACTCTTCCCGCCAGTAGCTTTCTTAATGATTTCATCCAGTTGTTCACCGAACAGCCGGGTCCCAGAAAAAGGGAGCCCAGCTAGAAACTTCTTGGAAGCAGCGTCTGCTTTCCACTCACGAAGCCACAAGATCCTGCGGATCGCGAGGGAATTAGCGGAGGCTACCGCTGTGCGGTGAGACGCCTCCAAAATGGCAGACATAGCATAGGATGAAAAAGCCGAAGCTTGGGAAGTTAAGGCAACCATTTCGGGCATAGAGTCCCTAGTGAGGGAGTGCATCTCCGCCAGAGAAGCAGAGATGGCCTGAAGAGCCCACACTGCTGCAAAGGACGGGGAGAAAGAGGCCCCTGCCGCTTCATATACAGATTTGGCCAGAAGGTTAACCTGGCGGTCAGTGGAGTCCTTAAGAGAGGTGCCATCCGCCACAGACACAACTGTCCGGGCTGAGATTCTAGACACCGGAGGATCTACCTTTGGTGACTGAGCCCACTCCTTGACCACCTCAGGTGGAAAAGGAAAACGGTCATCAGAGGTATGCTTAGGAAAGCGTTTGTCAGGGCAGGCCCTGGGTTTGGTCACAGTGGCCTGAAAACTGGAGTGGTTAAAAAACGTACTCCTTGCTCTCTTAGGTGAGGTAAACTGGTGTTTTTCTACCAAAGAAGCTTGTTCGTCTGACACTGGTGGATTAAGGTCCAGTACGGAGTTAATGGACGCAATCAAGTCACTAACATCCGCATCACTTTCAGATAGATCAATGGGGTACATAGACGTAGCGTCTGAGCCCACAGTAAAGGCATCTTCCTCGCCTTGCGATTCAGCACGTGAATCAGAGCCGTGGGACGAGGAAGGAGAAGAGTCCCTGCGTCTCCGTTTAGGAGGACGGGGTCTGGGATCAGATGAAACATACTCTGTGAGCTCTGCAGAGCGAGTCGGAGCAGCAGAGGCACCCTGAGAAGGGGGCTGATGCATGGTTAGCAGAGTCCGTGACAGCTGTCCCATGGAGTCGGCAAAGGACTGGGAGATAGCTTTAGAAAACGATGCTACCCAAGCCGGGGGTTCAGCCACCGGGGCTGGAGCAGCCGAAGGGACCACTGGGGAGACTCCAGGCTGAGGCACCACCACGGTAGAGCAGGCATCACAGTGTGGATATGTGCTCGGTTCGGGCAGTATGAGCTTACATGCAGTGCATATAGAGTAAAGCTTTGCAGCCTTGCTCCTAGTGACAGACATGCTGCTGAGGTGGAGGCTCTGTAGTAAAGAATTCACTCCTTCAGAAAGACCCCCAGAGAGTGTATAAAAGTCCACAACCAGAGGTTGTGGCTTACCAGGCCGTTTTTGTGTGCCCTCCGGATTCCCAGCTTGGACCCCCAGACAGCTTGCAGAGCTGCAGCAGCCAGCGCCGATCAGTGTGAAAACGCTGAGAAAATGGCGCTGGAGTGAGGAGGGGGGGCGGGGGTTAATCCAAGAGCGGGAACCGGAGGGCTAAGGAGAAATACAGGGGAGGGAAACATCTCCCCAGAGAGGAGTGTCCTCCCCTCTGCTGAACGGCCGGTGGGCGGCGCCGCACTGTCCCCCTGCATGACTGACATGCAGGGGAAGAGAAACGAAAGTAGGCCGCGGCCGAAGCCAGGGCCTAAATTTATCCATGCGGCCGACGAGCAGGCACCCTCGGCGCGGTTCTCAGGAAAAAACCAGAGAACCGGCCGGAAATCACAGCAAAGGAACCCCTGGTGCCGCCATGCTCAAATAACACACTCTCCCCACACAAGGGACCCCTGAATAACGTCTCATATACTTAGCTTTTTGAGACGCAGGGCCATGTCCCTGAGGGATGAGCGCTCCGTCCAGCAGGGGCCTGAAAGGGCTGCGGATGGAGACCGGTCTCCTGCAGAGCAGTGAGAACCGTGAAGGCTCCCACTTCAAGCCAGAGCCAAAGGGGATGGTGAAGGAGCGCGGCATGGAAGGCTCCCGCCTTGAGATCAACCTTAACAGCACCGCCGACACAAAGGGGTGAGAAGGGACATGCCGGGAGTCCAGGATGGACCCGCTTTTCTTCCAATTCTTTAATTAAAAATCAAAAGAGGATGCATGTGTGTGTGACCTCCTGAACACAAAGCATTGAACTGGTTGGATTCTGTCATCCAGGGGGTGTATATGCTCGGAGGGAGGAGCTACACTTTTTAGTGTAGTACTTTGTGTGTCCTCCGGAGGCAGAAGCTATACACCCATGGTCTGGGTCTCCCATAAGGAACGATGAAGAAATAAAGAAAATAAGAATAAAGCATGCGCGTTATAACAATAACAGCCCACAGCCACTCAGGATTGTCACATCCATTAGATGTGACAATCCTGGCACTTTACCCGATTCTTCCCGATTCCCCTGGTGCGGTGGCAATCAGGCTAATAAGGGGTTAATAACAGCTCACATCTGCCACTAAGCCCTAGATTAGCAATGGCAGGGTCTATGAAAACCCTACCCCCATTACTAATCTGTAAGTGAAAAGAAATAAACACAAACACAAAATAAGATAAAAACAACACCCTCTTTCACTCCTTTATTAACCCCAAAAACACCCAGGTCTGATGTAATCCACACGAGGTCCCATAACGATTCCAGCTCTGCTACATCTGAAGTGACAGCGCATAGAATATGACCACCCGCTGTGATCTTAAGGCAGAGAATGAGTCGCAGCGATGTGTGGTGACGTAACGTAGGTTATTTGCGGTCACAGCTGGAGGTGCCCATTGTCATCCACCTATGATCGCAGGTAACCTGACCTCAAGTGACCTCATTGAACTGAGTGACCACTACTGGGTTGGGTTTGTTATTCGGTATGAATACACAAATGTAGAAATGATTGGATTTGAACAATCCGAACCCGAATATTTTAGCATTCGCCCATATCTAGTCATCACTAATGATAATTTTAAGGATGTCTAAAACTGATCAACTGGGAAAAGGTTGTTGCATTACTCGTAAATCAAATGCCATGTCCTTCAATTTGTCCAATTATTAATACCAGGTTTTGGTTAAAATGAGGCTACCATTTCAAGGTTCATTTTTCATCAAGGAGAAACTAAGCTGAAAATCTATCTTTTGAACCATGTGCATTGAATATTTTTTTGGTATGGTATCAGAGGACTCAGGAAGGAAAAATGTATGTAACAAAATTAAAACATTGTCGTCCATTTGGCTTATCCCTAATCTATTAATTTTACATCTAGGTGGTAAGATAGATGACATCTTTATTATCTTGAGAAGTACCGGTCCTGAACTGCAGAGCTTCATGACTTGGTTGAACAATAACCCATATAACATCAAACTAACCTATAAGGCAGATCGGGAGGCAATTGATTTTCTGGACTATAATATAAAAATGGGGTACCAGACAGAAAAGGGTACTCCACGGGTACAATTATTATCAACAAGTAAGAGGGAAGAATCTTTTCTCTTTCGTTTCATTGGGGGACACAGGACCGTGGGTTATGCTGCTGCTGTCACTAGGAGGCTGACACTAAGTAGACAAAAAAAGTTAGCTCCTCCCTAGCAGTATACACCCTGAGCCGGAGGCGGACTCAAATCAGTTTTTGCTTAGTGTCGTAGGAGGCTGATGTGGGCCATCTCGGCCCCCCTCAGCTACATTTTTCTTGCGTATTTGTCATTTTTTTCGGCGACGCTCATCGCTCTCATTCTCCTTTTTCTCTGTTTCTGCAGGTGTCGCCTATGTTCACCCTCATTCCCTCCAGCCCTGTGGGTACTACTCCCCAGGGTCGCAGAGGTTTGAGGTGTCGGGCCCTCTCCCCCGTCCATTCCCGTGGTACCACTCCCGGGAGTGCATGTGGGGCAGATCCTACATGGGCACCCCTGATCCACCGTGCGGTATTACTCCAAAGGGCGCACAGGGACAAGCTAAAGAGGTTGGACCCCCGCAGCGTTTTCACCTTTTCGGATGGGGCCCACATCGCTGCCTACAGTCGCAGAAGAGCTTCTTCCCTCCATCAGGCGTCCACCTCTCTGCCTCTCTAGACGCCTCTCCCCGCGTCCCTGAAGCCCACAGCCTTACCTTCAGGTGTGCGCTGCACACAGGCAAGTGCAGAGCCCACTGCCTGCACACCGGACCATCCCTGGAGCGGCACCGCAGATGTCAGGTAGGACAGTCTCTCCCCTACCTTCTCCCCCTCGGGCGGCTGAAAATTTAAGCCCCGGTCTCGGCCTAGTCTCCCTGCGTCCCAGCCACGCCCCCCGCTGCAACGGTATTGGCTTGCCGGCCGTTCCGCCCCCGACTCCGCCCACCGCTCAGCCTCCAGGCATCACAGTGTGGGCGGTGGATGCCCTGTTTCCCGCCCTCATACGGCCCCTCCCCCAGCCAACTCCAGCTTCTCTTCACCATCTTGTTCTGCCTCCCAGTCTGCCTGTGTAGCCCAGCTTATCTATTAGCAGAGTTGCTTCTAGGTACTTTTGCAATGGCCTCATTTTGTATGATGAGGTCTTGAGAACTATAAGCTTTGTTACACAGGTAGATTAGCTTTAATCTGTCACTTTATGTGGATGCAAGGCAGAGTGTACATTGTCTTATAATAATAATGATAAATGCTTCCCCTTAGCAAGGTTTACTTATATAGGAAGGTTTGTGCTTAGATGTGGGTCAATTTAGCTCATTATGCTATCAATCAGCTATCTTGAGACAGAAAAAGAGAATTTTGTTACTTACCGTAAATTCTTTTTCTTATAGTTCCGTCATGGGAGACCCAAACCATGGGTGTATAGCTTCTGCCTCCGGAGGACACACAAAGTACTACACTCAAACGTGTAGCTCCTCCCTCTTAGCATATACACCCCCTGCTAGCCAGTCCTAGCCAGTTTAGTGCAAAAGCTGAAGGAGGACATCCACTCACAAGTAGAGACAGAGTAAAACCCGGAACAACCGGAACCTCTGTCTGCAACAACAACAGCCGGTGAAGACACACGGAACAAGAAACCTGCCAACAGGCAATAGGGAGGGTGCTGGGTCTCCCATGACGGAACTATAAGAAAAAGAATTTACGGTAAGTAACAAAGAAGGGAATTTTGTTACTTACCGTAAATTCCTTTTCTTCTAGCTCCTATTGGGAGACCCAGACGATTGGGTGTATAGCACTGCCTCCGGAGGCCACACAAAGCATTACACTTAAAAGTGTAAGGCCCCTCCCCTTCTGGCTATACACCCCCAGTGGGATCACTGGCAGCTCAGTTTTAGTGCTAAAGCAAGAAGGAGGAAAGCCAATAACTGGTTCAAACAAATTCACTCCGAAGTAACATCGGAGAACTCAAAACCATTGAACATGAACAACATGTGTACCCGAAAACAACCAAAAATCCCGAAGGACAACAGGGCGGGTGCTGGGTCTCCCAATAGGAGCTAGAAGAAAAGGAATTTACGGTAAGTAACAAAATTCCCTTCTTCTTCGGCGCTCCATTGGGAGACCCAGACGATTGGGACGTCCAAAAGCTGTCCCTGGGTGGGTAGAGAAGAAGGGAATTTTGTTACTTACCGTAAATTCCTTTTCTTCTAGCTCCTATTGGGAGACCCAGACGATTGGGTGTATAGCACTGCCTCCGGAGGCCACACAAAGCATTACACTTAAAAGTGTAAGGACCTTCCCCTTCTGGCTATACACCCCCAGTGGGATCACTGGCTGCTCAGTTTTAGTGCTAAAGCAAGAAGGAGGAAAGCCAATAACTGGTTCAAACAAATTCACTCCGAAGTAACATCGGAGAACTGAAAACCATTGAACATGAACAACATGTGTACCCGAAAACAACCAAAAATCCCGAAGGACAACAGGGCGGGTGCTGGGTCTCCCAATAGGAGCTAGAAGAAAAGGAATTTACGGTAAGTAACAAAATTCCCTTCTTCTTCGGTGCTCCATTGGGAGACCCAGACGATTGGGACGTCCAAAAGCTGTCCCTGGGTGGGTAGAGAAATACCTCATGTTAGAGCTGCAAAGACAGCCCTCCCCTACGGGGAGGCAACTGCCGCCTGCAGGACTCTTCTACCTAGGCTGGCGTCCGCCGAAGCATAGGTATGCACCTGATAATGTTTGGTGAAAGTGTGCAGACTCGACCAGGTAGCTGCCTGGCACACCTGTTGAGCCGTAGCCTGGTGTCGTAATGCCCAGGACGCACCCACGGCTCTGGTTGAGTGGGCCCTTAGCCCTGAAGGAACCGGAAGCCCAGCAGAACGGTAGGCTTCAAGAATTGGTTCTTTGATCCATCGAGCCAGGGTGGCTTTGGAAGCCTGCGACCCTTTGCGCTTACCAGCGACAAGGACAAAGAGTGCATCGGAACGGCGCAGGGGCGCCGTGCGGGAAATGTAGATTCTGAGTGCTCTCACCAGATCTAACAAATGTAAATCCTTCTCATACCGATGAACTGCATGAGGACAAAAGGAAGGCAAGGAGATATCCTGATTTAGATGAAAAGAGGATACCACCTTAGGGAGAAACTGAATGGGGCGCAGCACTACCTTGTCCTGGTGGAAGACCAGGAAAGGAGCCTTGGATGACAGCGCTGCTAGCTCAGACACTCTCCGAAGAGATGTGATCGCTACCAGAAAAGCCACTTTCTGTGATAGTCGAGAAAGTGAAACATCCCTCAGAGGCTCGAAAGGCGGCTTCTGGAGGGCAACTAGTACCCTGTTCAGATCCCATTGATCTAACGGCCGCTTGTACGGGGGTACGATATGACAAACCCCCTGCAGGAACGTGCGCACCTTAGAAAGTCGTGCTAGACGCTTCTGAAAAAAGACGGATAGCGCCGAGACTTGCCCTTTAAGGGAGCCGAGCGACAAACCTTTTTCTAACCCAGATTGCAGGAAAGAAAGAAAAGTCGGCAATGCAAATGGCCAGGGAGACATTCCCTGAGCAGAGCACCAGGATAAGAATATCTTCCACGTTCTGTGGTAGATCTTAGCAGACGTGGGCTTCCTAGCCTGTCTCATGGTGGCAACGACCCCTTGGGATAATCCTGAAGACGCTAGGATCCAGGACTCAATGGCCACACAGTCAGGTTCAGGGCCGCAGAATTCCGATGGAAAAACGGCCCTTGGGACAGTAAGTCTGGTCGGTCTGGTAGTGCACACGGTTGGCCGACCGTGAGATGCCACAGATCCGGGTACCACGACCTCCTCGGCCAGTCTGGAGCGACGAGTATGACGCGGCTGCAATCGGATCTGATCTTGCGTAGCACTCTGGGCAGGAGTGCCAGAGGTGGAAACACATAAGGGAGCCGGAACTGCGACCAATCTTGCACCAAGGCGTCTACCGCCAGAGCACTTTGATCGCGAGACCGCGCCATGAAAGTCGGGACCTTGTTGTTGTGCCGAGACGCCATTAAGTCGACGTCCGGCACCCCCCAGCGGCAACAGATTTCCTGAAACACGTCCGGGTGAAGGGACCACTCCCCTGCGTCCATACCCTGGCGACTGAGGAAGTCTGCTTCCCAGTTTTCCACGCTGTGATACCAATGTGATATGACTGAAAGAATGTGTGATTAGATAGGAATCAAATCATAATCATAAGATAGGAGTGATCCCAGATATTATTTGATCCATCAATAATTCAGTATCAAAGAAGATGTCCTTTGGAGGGCCAAAATGATGACCAAGGAATATATGTCTTGAAGCAGTTGAAGATAAAGGAAGTAACATTTACAGTTCCACTTACAGGAAACTTGTGGTTAGCTTAAAGACAGTTTTAAGGATGAAATTTACGGCTCATTGCAATATTTCACTAACACTGGTCAAACTGTGGTCAGCCAGTTGTCAACTGACAGGATGTGCTGGAAATGTGCAGGAAGCTGCCGTTACCTACAACATTTTGTGGTCAAGTTACATGAACATGACTCAGCTGTCATATGCTGGTGACCATTTAGACACAACCTACAATATTTTCCTATAAAATATACACGGAACTCGCTTAAGGTAGGGAAATACCTTCCAGGACATTGAAGTGTACGTACTCACTGTTCCTGTGATGCCATGCCATGTTGATTCCTTATCTTAACTCGAGTTCCCTCCGATGTGAAAGGATTGCTACAACATAACGGTAATGTTGATGCATATTTCTGTTATTGTATAAGTTTCTATGACTATAAGATTCTAAATGCCTATGTACCATTGATTATATTCATGTGCTATTAAAATAAATAGTATCTTGCTATAAAGAATATTAGTATTCGTGCCTGATTAGGATATCAGTGAGCGCTTCGTAAGTACGGGCTTTCAGCCCCCTTTTTAGTAGAATTTAGCAAGACATAAATTGGCGTAGTCGGCAGGATTACTTCTATTAGAAGTAATTAACGAATTTTTGTAATTTAGAAGTTAAAAACATATATTTGGCAAATTTCCAGATATTTTTCAATCTTTTTGCATAGTGTCAAAATGTTCAGAAAACGTAAGGATAATGTTAAGGAGGTTGTTGTGGAGATCCCCGGCTGGACTGAGGCTCCCTACAATCTTATAGCACATGAATTGGTCAATTGTGGATTGGCAGAACAATGGCAGAATAAGCTCAAGGGTAGTGAGATTACTGATGTTGTTAATGTACTCAGTGGTGTCCCTGTGAAAGCAGGTGATGTAGTGTCTTTAGGACGGCGCATCTGGATTTTGGCAAGTGCATATCGCGAGATGCATGAGCGTAATCTAAAGATGCAAAAGAAATGTTCCCAAATGGAACAAAAGATGATAGAATTAGGTGGCCAGAAAACAGTTCTGGAATGTAATACCAGACTGTTGAAGGATAAATTGGAACATTATCAGAATGTGGCAGAAAAAGCTGCCGTAAAAATCGCTCAAAATAAGTACAAGAAAAGAAGAGGAAAAGTAAATAAAACCAAAGTACATAAAAGTATCGCCTCAGCTTCTGTAAACTGGGATCCCGATACTTGGGATGGGGATGTGTGGGATTCATCTTCATCATCTGATGAGGAGGATTACCATAAAGGGAAGATTCAGGCTAATCCCGTGAGGAGGCGCTTAGAGAGGACAGAGAATGAGATCATCCGGGAACATGTCCGGGATGGTCAGGGGAATCTGCAATATGACGAAGATGGTAATGCCATCACAAATGAGAGAACGATTCCTCATGTAAAAAATCGAGTAACCATTGAAGATTACTCTCAGGGAGAAGTTGATAGCATTTTAACACAGTTTAGACAAAAACCAGGAGAAGGAGAAATTCCCTGGTTGGTCAGGGTGCACGATCTCGGAGGAGGTGGAGTGCACTTTGACGCCGGAGACGTGGCAAAATTTGTCACCATGTCTCGGGACCCAGTAATTCAGAGATCAATAAAAAATTATTTTGTTGATCATAATGAGCATGGTACTCAAAACTTAATCATGATCTTAGCCCATGCTTTTCTGGACAAATACCCATCAGAAGCAGACTTTCCTATCAATGATAAACCTTGGTATACCTTAAAAGATGGTATGGAAAGGCTGAAGGAAGAGGCAATGAGAAATGCTCTTCCTCTTTTGGGAATGGATGATGATTATCTCCAGTACCCATTAACAGCCAGCATAAGAAATAGGCTGGTTAAACATGCTCCTCCAGCATATAAAACAGTTATTTTAACCTTAACTGTAGCACTGACTGGAGAATCAATCGGTGTAGTTCTAGGGAGGATGAGGGAGTTACAGGATATGGGACAGTGGGATAAATCATCCCCTGGAGGCCATGTTGGTAACAGTAAGCCAAACAATCCTGATTGGAAAGGGAAATCAGTAGGGGAGGCCCCACGGGTGTCTCGCAAAGACATGTTCCAGGCTTTGCTTAAAGCCGGGATCAATAAGGAAAGGATTGATGGAAAGGAGACAGGAGAATTATGGAAGTTGTACAAACAGAAAGTTCTATCTGCAAAGAAAGTGACCACTACAAATATGGAAGGGGGTTCAAAAACCCCCAAGGTAAAGAAATCAGAGGGAAAAGGGGAAAAAACCCCAAAGAAAGTGTCTTGGGAAGATTTTCAGTCAGTTTATCCATGGGAAGAACTGGCTGCAGCCGTGGCCACAAAGGTCACGGAAGGAAGGGGTAATGCACAGACTGAAGTCTGTGTAAATGAAAGTTCAGAAGGAAGTGATTTACTATAGGTAGCCAGCCAAGCCCCCCTAATGATAAAAAGGGACGAACGTCCCTACGTCAATCTTAGCATACATTGGAAAGGGGGAAATGTTCAAAGAGTCCCAGCTTTGATTGACACGGGGGCGGAGGCTACTTTAATTCATGGAAACCCAGAAAAAATAAAAGGACCTAGAGTAAAAATTGCTGGACTAGGTGGTCAAGTGATCACTGGGGTTCAGACACAGGTAGCTTTGAAGATAGGTAATTTACCTATCAAGAAGTATACGGTGCTGGTAGTTCCTATACCAGAATATATTTTGGGAATTGATGTCCTAAAAGGGATGACTCTTAATCTAACAGAAGGAAAATTCTCCTTTGGGATTAAGTCTTGTCATAAGGAAATGCGACCAGTGGTGGTGGGCAAAGTCAAAATGCCCCCTGTACATGTGCCTCCAGCTACAAAAATGGTAGCTATGAAACAATATCGAATACCAGGAGGTCACAGAGAGATAGGAGAAACCATTAAGGAATTGGTAGAAACTGGGGTAATGCGCCCTACTACTACCACATGGAATAATCCTGTCTGGCCAGTTAAAAAGAGTGATGGCTCCTGGCGCATGACAGTTGATTATAGGGAGTTAAACAAGAATACTCCTCCCTTGACAGCTGCAGTTCCGGATACAATAACGATTGTGGAAAATATTCAGACTCACTCCGGAACTTGGTATGCAGTAATTGATTTGGCAAATGCTTTCTTTACTATACCTATAGAAGAGAAGGCTCAAGATCAATTTGCATTCACTTGGTTAGGAAGACAATATACCTTTACCAGGTTACCCCAAGGATGGCTACATAGCCCCACAATCTGTCACCGGACGGTGGCAGAGCATTTGGATGGATTTGATCTACCATCAGAAATGCAGATCTCACATTATATCGATGATATAATGATACAAGGACAAGATGAGCAAAGTGTGAAAGATCAATTGACAAAACTGATTGCTCATATGAGAAGTAAAGGATGGGAAATCAATGATGCCAAGGTTCAAGGACCGTCTCAGGTGGTAAAATTTCTTGGGATTCAGTGGAACAAGGGGCACAGAGAGATCTTGCCCAATGCCAGACAGAAAATTATTAATTTCCCGGTCCCTAAATCCAAACAAGAGACTCAGTCTTATATTGGATTGTTTGGTTTTTGGAGACAACATATCCCTCATTTGGGACAAATGTTGGCTCCTTTGTACAAAGTAACGAGGAAAAAATATGAGTTCCACTGGGGAGAGGAACAGCAAAATGCGTTTGAGATGGTCAAGGAAGCGATACAACAAGCCGTGGATCTATGGCCAATGTTGTCAGGACCCGTGGAGCTGCATGTGTCAGTTCAACATATGTATGCCAATTGGTCACTTTGGCAAAAACAAGGGGGAAAAAGAGTTCCTCTTGGATTTTGGAATAGAAAATTACCAGATGCTGGAGAAAAATACACTCCTTTTGAACAGCAATTGTTAGCTTGTTATTGGGCTCTGGTAGAGACCGAACAATTAACCATTGAACATGAGGTATTGCTGAGACCAGCAATACCCATAATGCAGTGGGTGTTGTCCAATCCTAAAACCAATAGGGTGGGGCATGCCCAGGAGCAAAGTATCATTAAATGGAAATGGTACATTTCAGAAAGGGCCAAGAAGGGAGAAGGCGGGATCGCCACTCTACATGAGAAAGTGGCAGAGGTAGCTGAGGAAACATCTTTTCCCAGCAAAGCTGCCATGCTAGAGGAGTCCCCGGTGAAGTGGGGGAAAGCATATGAAGATTTAACTGAACCACAACAAACACATGCATGGTTCACAGACGGATCAGCCCGTTATGTGAGTGGGAAAAGATTGTGGAAAAGTGTTGCATATAATCCCAGATTGGAAAAATTTCTGTCAGTAGAAGGGGAAGGCAAAAGTAGTCAATATGCAGAACTCTATGCCATATTCTTGGCATTATCTTTTGAACAAGGAAAAGAGTGTCATCTTTTTACTGATTCCTGGTCAGTAGCAAATGGATTAGCCACATGGATGATGGGATGGAAAAAACACAATTGGTTAATTCATGGAAAAGAGATTTGGGGCAAGGAAGTGTGGCAAGAGATTGAAGAGATTATTCAATTTACCAAGACCACTGTATTTCATGTCGATGCTCATGTCCCTACTAACTCACTTGAACGTTTGTTTAATTCAGAAGCAGATAAAGCAGCAGCCATCAGACAAGTCAGTCCAACAGGTGACAAGGAAAAAGAGGCATGGTTGCAAGGTACAGCTGTTTGGGCACACCAGAAAAGTGGACATTTGGGAGAAAAAGCCACTTACAGGTGGGCTCAGGAAAGGGGTGTGCCTCTTACTCTTGATATCATTAAAGAAACCATTCTACACTGTCCAGTGTGCCAACATTCACAAAAGAGGGAGGTTCCACATACAGTAATGGGACACATAGGTCGAGGACAATTACCTGCACAAATTTGGCAGATGGATTTCATTGGTCCATTGCCAGAAAGTAGAGGGTGTAAATACGTCTGCACTGCAGTAGACACATACTCAGGTTTGATGGTGGGTTTTCCCTGTAAGGCAGCAACCCAGTGGAGTACTGAGAGAACTTTAGAAATCATCACTCAATACTATGGAGTTCCATTGCAGGTACAATCAGATAATGGTTCTCATTTTACTGGCCAGAAGATAAAAGATTATGCCCAAGAACATAACATTCAATGGGTGTATCATATGCCATACTATCCCCAGGCTGCTGGTCTGGTGGAAAGAATGAATGGGTTGTTGAAATCCACCTTGAAAAAAGTAAATCAATCAGACAAACAGTATGGACAATGGAGAGACAATCTCAGTGAAGCCCTACAGATAATAAACAATAGACCTATCACAGATTCTATGACTCCTCTCATGAGGATGTTGACACCAAATCTTACTATTCATGAGGCACACGTAGTGAGTACAATCATTTACTGGAAAGTGGAAGAAGAGGCAAAACTCCCAGAAAGAGTGACACCTTATTCAGCAGGTTTAGACCTCAGTACCTTGGAAACTGTCGTGGTACCCCCAGGTAAGGTAAAACCAATTTCAACAGGATTGGGTTGCCAGATGCCAAAGGATCATTATGGTCAAATAGCCACTCGTTCTAGTTTAGCGTTAAAAGGAGCCATAGTGGTGGGAGGGGTAATAGATGCAGATTATCAGGGAGAAATCAAGGTACTGATGTTAAATTTGGGAAATGAACCTTTGATCTTGGTGAAACACCAGAAGGTGGCTCAGATGTTGATAATTCCAATAAACTTGTCTGAGATAAGAGAAGGAACTGCCCCAGTAGAATTAACAATACGGGGTACTAAAGGTTTTGGATCCTCTAATATTACAAATGTAGGAGCAAAAATATGGATTCAAAACCTCCAAGGACCGCCCTCAGAGGCAGAGGTAATAGCGGTCGGAAAAGATCGTACTCTCCTGATAATGAGACCAGGAGTGGAGAAGTGGGAATATGTCCCACAAGAAAAATGTTATTTACGAGAATAATAGTGTATCTTTATTTGCAGATGGTGTTGTAAATAAGCGGAATCCATAGTATCGGTTACTGGGAAGAGCTCGATAGTGAGGAGATGGAGAAATTCCTGTGTTTGATGTTTGCCTCTTTGGTCGTTGGATGGACAAGTCTACATCAGGAGAAACCTGTGGCGAATAAATTTCTGATGCACCATCACATTTTAACGGATGCGCTGAACAGTAGTCAACACACAGATTGCTGGATCTGTACACATTCTCCGGTTACAGCCACCAGTATCCCTTATCTGGCTATCCCGGTATCGATGGAGGAAATCCTAAAGTGGAAAAGTTGTTCTGATCAACTTGCTGATAAAGACACTCGGAATGTTCGACTATGGAATACTACAGTACCCATTCCCGTAGTGGGATGGATCAATCTTCCATGGTGGCAAGGCAATTTGAGTGGAACAATCACCAATTTACAATATCTGGCTTTTAAGGGAGGAATTTGGGTACCAAGAAATAAGACTGGACTGACTAACCTGGGATTCATCCCTATGGAGAATATAAAAATAAGTTTTGGGACAACTGTAGATACATTAGATGCTTTTAAACCCAGCTTAGTGGAAAGAACAATTCATGATATGCTATGGCCTTATGCCAATATGTTCATAAATGGGACTAGTGAAACTTGTAGTAACATATCGGGAAATTTAATGTGTAATGATTACTCTGAATATCGAGCAAATGATCCGACCTGTAATAACCCTAATGTAGGATACTGTAGCCCAATTGGACAACAGCCCGGGTGGTGTTTGTTATCAAATGTTAGTATTTTCGTTGATTTGGTTCATCGTTTAGTTTTGCAACATTCGGCTTTATGGGATTTACCTAGAGGAATGTATTGGGTATGTGGGTATAATGCCTATAAATGGCTCCCAGTAGGAGTCAAGGGAAGCTGTACTTTAGCTCGTTTGACCCCAGCTACCTTTATAGTACCTTATGATCAATTAGATGCTCAGGTTTTGCCAAAACACATGATATTCAAGAGAGCTGCAGATAATAAACCAAGGGAATCAGGGCGACCCCATGTGGTACAAATGGGAACAGCGAATAAGATTTTCAGTACTTTTTTCCTATATCCAATGATAATGCAAATGTGGGATAAATTAGTAGAGTCTACTGATTATCTGGATGATCAAATTTTTGCAGTTTTGGATATAGTAAACACCTCTGTAGCTGTACAGCAGCAGTTGATTATAGTTACTAACCAGCATACTTTGGTACTTGATTACCTAACAGCAGCCCAAGGGGGTATGTGTCAGATAATAGGCCCCGCCTGTTGCCATTACATAGATCCTAAAGGACAGCTACAATTACGAGCAAAGTTAAATGACATACAAAAATTAAGAGATAAATATCAAAAAGATAATGATGTAAATAAAGATAGTTGGTGGGCGAATACCTTTTCCTTCCTAAACCCTGCAAATTGGTTTAAGGGGTTAGGAGGATGGGTAATGGGGCTTTTGCAGGGAGTTTTTCAGATAATATTGCTTTTAGTTTTAATATACATAGTAGTGAAAGTGATTATATTTGTGATTCAAGTTTATCCAAACAAACCAAGAAATCAAAATCTGTGGCAAAGTCAATGTTAGTGTCCTATTAAAAGCGATATTTCTTGGTTATGGTATGGTATATTCCGAGTGATCTTCTTCTAGTGGAATACTGATGATGGAAAATAATCCCTGGGATCAAGGACCGATTGTGATACCAATGTGATATGACTGAAAGAATGTGTGATTAGATAGGAATCAAATCATAATCATAAGATAGGAGTGATCCCAGATATTATTTGATCCATCAATAATTCAGTATCAAAGAAGATGTCCTTTGGAGGGCCAAAATGATGACCAAGGAATATATGTCTTGAAGCAGTTGAAGATAAAGGAAGTAACATTTACAGTTCCACTTACAGGAAACTTGTGGTTAGCTTAAAGACAGTTTTAAGGATGAAATTTACGGCTCATTGCAATATTTCACTAACACTGGTCAAACTGTGGTCAGCCAGTTGTCAACTGACAGGATGTGCTGGAAATGTGCAGGAAGCTGCCGTTACCTACAACATTTTGTGGTCAAGTTACATGAACATGACTCAGCTGTCATATGCTGGTGACCATTTAGACACAACCTACAATATTTTCCTATAAAATATACACGGAACTCGCTTAAGGTAGGGAAATACCTTCCAGGACATTGAAGTGTACGTACTCACTGTTCCTGTGATGCCATGCCATGTTGATTCCTTATCTTAACTCGAGTTCCCTCCGATGTGAAAGGATTGCTACAACATAACGGTAATGTTGATGCATATTTCTGTTATTGTATAAGTTTCTATGACTATAAGATTCTAAATGCCTATGTACCATTGATTATATTCATGTGCTATTAAAATAAATAGTATCTTGCTATAAAGAATATTAGTATTCGTGCCTGATTAGGATATAAGTGAGCACTTCGTAAGTACGGGCTTTCAGCCCCCTTTTTAGTAGAATTTAGCAAGACACACGCCCGGGATGTGAATTCGGATCTGCTTTCCTTCCAGCCACTGCTGGAAAGCTAGTAGGGCCAGATACACTGCCCTGATTTCCAGAACATTGATCTGAAGGGTGGACTCCTGCTGAGTCCACGTACCCTGAGCCCTGTGGTGGAGAAAAACTGCTCCCCACCCTGACAGACTCGCGTCTGTCGTGACTACTGCCCAGGATGGGGGTAGGAAGGATCTTCCCTGTGATAATGAGGTGGGAAGAAGCCACCATTGCAGAGAGTCCTTGGCCGTCTGGGAAAGGGAGACTTCCCTGTCCAGGGATGTTGACTTCCCGTCCCATTGGCGGAGAATGTCCCACTGAAGTGGGCGCAGATGAAACTGCGCAAACGGGACTGCCTCCATTGCTGCCAACATCTTCCCCAGGAAGTGCATGAGGCGCCTTAAGGGGTGCGACTGACCTTGAAGGAGAGACTGCACCCCTGTCTGTAGTGACCGCTGCTTGTCCAGCGGAAGCTTCACTATCGCTGAGAGAGTATGAAACTCCATGCCAAGATACGTTAGTGATTGGGTCGGTGCCAGATTGGACTTTGAAAAGTTGATGATCCACCCGAAAGTCTGGAGAGTCTCCAGCGCAACATTCAGGCTGAGTTGGCATGCCTCTTGAGAGGGTGCTTTTACAAGCAGATCGTCTAAGTAAGGGATCACCGAGTGTCCCTGAGAGTGCAAGATTGCTACCACTGCCGCCATGACCTTGGTGAAAACCCGTGGGGCTGTCGCCAGACCAAATGGCAGAGCTACGAATTGAAGATGGTCGTCTCCTATCACGAAACGTAGAAAGCGTTGGTGCTCTGTAGCAATCGGCACGTGGAGATAAGCATCTTTGATGTCTATCGATGCAAGAAAATCTCCTTGAGACATTGAGGCAATGACGGAGCGGAGGGATTCCATCCGGAACCGCCTGACGTTCACATGCTTGTTGAGCAGCTTTAGGTCCAGAACAGGACGGAATGAGCCGTCCTTTTTTGGCACCACAAAGAGATTGGAGTAAAAACCTTGCCCTTGTTCCGGAAGAGGAACAGGGATCACCACTCCTTCTGCTCTTAGAGAGCCCACCGCCTGCAGAAGGGCATCTGCGCGGTCGGGATGTGGGGAAGTTCTGAAGAACCGAGGCGGAGGACGAGAACTGAACTCTATCCTGTACCCGTGAGACAAAATGTCTGTTACCCACCGGTCCTTGACCTGTGGCAGCCAAATGTCGCAAAAGTGGGAGAGCCTGCCACCGACCGAGGATGCGGAGAGAGGAGGCCGAAAGTCATGAGGCAGCCGGCTTGGAAGCGGTTCCTCCGGTTGCTTTCTTGGGGCGTGAGTGAGCCCGCCAGGCATCTGAGCTCCTTTGCTCCTTCTGAGTCCCTTTGGACGAGGAGAATTGGGGCTTGCCCGAGCCTCGAAAGGACCGAAACCTCGACTGCCACTTCCTCTGTTGAGGTTTGCTTGATCTGGGCTGGGGTAAGGAGGAGTCCTTACCCTTGGACTGTTTAATGATTTCAGCCAATTGCTCACCAAACAGTCTGTCTCCAGATAGTGGCAAGCTGGTTAAACATTTCTTGGAAGCAGAATCTGCTTTCCATTCCTTTAACCACAAGGCTCTGCGCAAAACCACAGAGTTGGCAGACGCCATTGAGGTACGGCTCGTAGAGTCCAGGACAGCGTTGATAGCGTAAGTCGCAAACGCAGACATTTGCGAGGTTAGGGACGCTACTCGCGGCACTGCTGGACGTATGATAGAGTCCACCTGTGCCAGACCAGCTGAAATAGCTTGGAGTGCCCACACGGCCGCGAATGCTGGAGCAAACGACGCGCCGATAGCTTCATAGACAGACTTTAACCAAAGGTCCATCTGTCTGTCATTGGCATCTTTAAGTGAAGCCCCATCTTCCACTGCAACTATGGATCTAGCCGCAAGCCTGGAGATTGGGGGGTCCACCTTTGTACACTGGGTCCAGCGTTTGACCACGTCAGGGGGAAAGGGATAACGTGTATCCTTAAGACGTTTGGAGAAACGCTTGTCTGGATAAGCATGATGTTTCTGGACTGATTCTCTGAAGTCAGAGTGGTCCAGAAAAGTACTCAATTTACGCTTGGGATACCGGAAATGGAACTTCTCCTGCTGTGCAGCTGCCTCCTCTGCTGAAGGGGCTGGGGGAGAAATATCTAACAGTCTATTGATGGCCGCTATAAGGTCATTTACCATAGCGTCACCATCAGGGGTATCTAGATTGAGAGCGGTGTCAGGATTAGATTCCTGATCACCCACCTCTGTCTCCTCATACAGAGCCTCGTCTCGCTGAGACCCTGACCAGTGTGATGACGTCGAGGGTCTTTCCCAGCGAGCCCGCTTAGGCTGCCTGGGACTGTCCTCCGAGTCAGAGTCTTCAGCCTGTGATGCCTGGGACCCCCCTGAAGTACGGATTAGTTCCAACTGAGGGGGACCGGGGGGCATAGACACAGCAGTGTCCATGGTCTGAGTAACTGGCCTGGACTGCAAGGTTTCCAGGATTTTTGTCATAGTCACAGACATCTTATCAGCAAAAACTGCAAATTCTGTCCCCGTCACCGGGGCAGGGTTCACAGGCGTCTCTGCCTGGGCCACTACTACCATAGACTCTGGCTGCCGAAGTGGCACAGGGATTGAACATTGCACACAATGGGGGTCATTGGAACCTGCCGGTAGATTAGCCCCACATGCGGCACAAGCAGTGCATACCGCCTGTGCCTTGGCACCCTTGCGTTTTGCGGATGACATGTTGTTGTCTCCTCAGAGCAATGTAGGGTATAAGCCAAGAAGCGACTGTACAGTGCAATATAAATATATATGGTACAGGGAAAAAATGCACCAAATAACACTGTGGCACTAGTGGGGCCAGCACTTATGTGCAGCTTACCGCCCGCATAAACGCGGGTGTGTGGTCGCCAGAGTCCCTTGTCTGAGTCCCCCAGAGCCTGTGTCCGTTCTCCAGCCAGACTGCATGCAGGAATGGCTGCCGGCGTCCTGTGGAGAGGGGCGGGCCCTGGGCGTGTTGAGACCAAGAGCGGGAAACTTGCGTCCCCACTGTGCCCAGTGAGAGGGCTGGAGTATGTAAATAAGACTCCAGCCCTCGGCGCTGACTATAGAACAGCGTCTCTCCCTTTCCCTGATTGACAGGGTGGGGGCGGGAACGAAGCAGAGCTAGGCCGCAAAAGCCGGGGACTGGATTTATGAGCGCTGCCGCCGTAAAAGCGCGGGCAGCGCGAGTCCCCGGCGCACTACAAGTCCCAGCCGCGCCGCCGCTCCCGGAGCGGCCGGCGCGGTAGTTCCCAAGACATAAAATCACTCAGCTAAGCTGCAGTGACTCTAACGCGAGCGCGCAGCGCTAATGCCCCCGGCGCACTAGCACACCCAGCAAGCCTGAAGTGTGCGTGGCCTGTCTGTGCGGGGACACAGAGTACCTGAACGTTGCAGGGCCTTGTCCCTGACTGTACTCAGCTCCTCCAGCAGGGTCTCTGGGTCTGTGGATGGAGCCCGGCCTCAGGGTTTGGAGACCGGTAAGATCCCACTTCCACAGAGCCCCTCAGGGGGATGGGGAAGGAAAGCAGCATGTGGGCTCCAGCCTCCGTACCCGCAATGGGTACCTCAACCTTACAAACCGCAAGTGGGGTGAGAAGGGAGCATGCTGGGGACCCTATATGGGCCCTCTTTTCTTCCATCCGATATAGTCAGCAGCTACTGCTGACTAAACAGTGGAGCTATGCGTGGATGTCTGACCTCCTTCGCACAAAGCTTGAAAACTGAGCAGCCAGTGATCCCACTGGGGGTGTATAGCCAGAAGGGGAGGGGCCTTACACTTTTAAGTGTAATGCTTTGTGTGGCCTCCGGAGGCAGTGCTATACACCCAATCGTCTGGGTCTCCCAATGGAGCGCCGAAGAAATACCTCATGTTAGAGCTGCAAAGACAGCCCTCCCCTACGGGGAGGCAACTGCCGCCTGCAGGACTCTTCTACCTAGGCTGGCGTCCGCCGAAGCATAGGTATGCACCTGATAATGTTTGGTGAAAGTGTGCAGACTCGACCAGGTAGCTGCCTGGCACACCTGTTGAGCCGTAGCCTGGTGTCGTAATGCCCAGGACGCACCCACGGCTCTGGTTGAGTGGGCCTTCAACCCTGATGGAACCGGAAGCCCAGCAACACGGTAAGCTTCAAGAATTGGTTCTTTGATCCATCGCGCCAGGGTGGCTTTGGAAGCCTGCGACCCTTTGCGCTTACCAGCGACAAGGACAAAGAGTGCATCCGAGCGGCTCAGGGGCGCCGTGCGGGAAATGTAGATTCTGAGTGCTCTCACCAGATCTAGCAAATGTAAATCCTTTTCATACCGATGAACTGCATGCGGATAAAAGGAAGGCAAGGAGATATCCTGATTAAGATGAAAAGAGGATACTACCTTGGGGAGAAACTCCTGAATGGGGCGCAGCACTACCTTGTCCTGGTGGAACACCAGGAAGGGAGCCTTAGATGACAGCGCTGCTAGTTCAGACACTCTCCGAAGAGACGTGACCGCTACCAGAAAGGCCACTTTCTGTGAGAGTCGAGAAAGTGAAACCTCTCTCAGAGGCTCGAAGGGCGGCTTCTGGAGAGCAACAAGGACCTTGTTTAGATCCCACGGATCTAACGGCCGCCTGTACGGAGGGACGATATGACAAACCCCCTGCAGGAACGTGCGCACCTGAGAAAGTCGTGCTAGTCGCTTCTGAAAAAACACGGATAGTGCCGAGACTTGCCCTTTAAGGGAGCCGAGCGACAAGCCCTTTTCCAACCCAGATTGCAGGAAGGAAAGAAGGACAGGCAACGCGAATGGCCAGGGGGATACTCCTTGTGCAGAGCACCAGGATAAGAAAATCTTCCACGTTCTGTGGTAGATCTTAGCAGAAGTGGACTTCCTAGCCTGTCTCATGGTGGCCACGACCCCTTGTGATAATCCTGAAGACCCTAGGATCCAGGATTCAATGGCCACACAGTCAGGTTCAGGGCCGCAGAATTCCGATGGAAAAACGGCCCTTGGGACAGTAAATCTGGTCGGTCTGGTAGTGCCCACGGTTGGCCGACCGTGAGGTGCCACAGATCCGGGTACCACGACCTCCTCGGCCAGTCTGGGGCGACGAGTATGACGCGGCCGCAATCGGATCTGATCTTGAGTAGCACTCTGGGCAAGAGTGCCAGAGGTGGAAACACATAAGGGAGCCGGAACTGCGACCAATCTTGCACTAAGGCGTCTGCCGCCAGAGCTCTTTGATCGCGAGACCGCGCTATGAAGGTCGGGACCTTGTTGTTGTGCCGAGACGCCATTAGGTCGACGTCCGGCACCCCCCAGCGGCGGCAGATTTCCTGAAACACGTCCGGGTGAAGGGACCATTCCCCTGCGTCCATGCCCTGGCGACTGAGGAAGTCTGCTTCCCAGTTTTCTACGCCCGGGATGTGAACTGCTGATATGGTGGAAGCTCTGTCCTCCACCCACATCAGAATCCGCCGGACTTCCTGGAAGGCTTGCCGACTGCGTGTCCCTCCTTGGTGGTTGATGTATGCCACCGCTGTGGAGTTGTCCGACTGAATTCGGATCTGCTTTCCTTCCAGCCACTGCTGAAAGGCTAGAAGGGCAAGATACACTGCCCTGATTTCCAGAACATTGATCTGAAGGGTGGACTCCTGCTGAGTCCACGTCCCTTGAGCCCTGTGGTGGAGAAAAACTGCTCCCCACCCTGACAGACTCGCGTCTGTCGTGACCACTGCCCAGGATGGGGGTAGGAAGGATCTTCCCTGTGATAATGATGTGGGAAGAAGCCACCATTGCAGAGAGTCCTTGGCCGTCTGGGAAAGGGAGACTTTCCTGTCCAGGGAAGTTGTCTTCCCGTCCCATTGGCGGAGAATGTCCCATTGAAGTGGACGCAGATGAAACTGCGCAAACGGGACTGCCTCCATTGCTGCCACCATCTTCCCTAGGAAGTGCATGAGGCGCCTTAAGGGATGCGACTGGCCATGAAGGAGAGACTGCACCCCTGTCTGTAGTGACCGCTGCTTGTCCAGCGGAAGCTTCACTATCGCTGAGAGAGTATGAAACTCCATGCCAAGGTACGTTAGTGATTGGGTCGGTGACAGATTTGACTTTGAAAAGTTGATGATCCACCCGAAGGTCTGGAGAGTCTCCAGCGCAACATTCAGGCTGTGTTGGCATGCCTCTTGAGAGGGTGCTTTGACAAGTAGATCGTCCAAGTAAGGGATCACCGAATGTCCCTGAGAGTGCAAGACTGCTACCACTGCCGCCATGACCTTGGTGAAAACCCGTGGGGCTGTCGCCAGACCAAATGGCAGAGCTACGAACTGGAGATGGTCGTCTCCTATCACGAAACGTAGAAAACGTTGGTGCTCTGTAGCAATCGGCACGTGGAGATAAGCATCTTTGATGTCTATTGATGCAAGGAAATCTCCTTGAGACATTGACGGAGCGGAGGGATTCCATCCGGAACCGCCTGGCGTTCACATGCTTGTTGAGCAGCTTTAGGTCCAGAACAGGACGGAACGAGCCGTCCTTTTTTGGAACCACAAAGAGATTGGAGTAAAAACCTTGCCCCTGTTCCTGCAGAGGGACAGGGATCACCACTCCTTCTGCTCTTAGTGAGCTCACCGCCTGCAGAAGGGCATCTGCTCGGTCGGGATGTGGGGAGGTTCTGAAGAACCGAGGCGGAGGACGAGAACTGAACTCTATCCTGTACCCGTGAGACAAAATGTCTGTTACCCACCGGTCTTTGACCTGTGGCAGCCAAATGTCGCAAAAGTGGGAGAGCCTGCCACCGACCGAGGATGCGGAGGGAGGAGGCCGAAAGTCATGAGGCAGCCGCCTTGGAAGCGGTGCCTCCGGTTGCCTTCTTGGGGCGTGAGTGAGCCCGCCAGGAATCTGAGCCCCTTTGCTCCTTCTGAGTCCCTTTGGACGAGGAGAATTGGGTCTTTCCGGAGCCTCGAAAGGACCGAAACCTCGACTGCCACTTCCTCTGTTGAGGTTTGCTTGATCTGGGCTGGGGTAAGGAGGAGTCTTTACCCTTGGATTGTTTAATGATTTCAGCCAATTGCTCACCAAACAGTCTGTCTACAGATAGTGGCAAGCTGGTTAAACATTTTTTGGAAGCAGAATCCGCTTTCCATTCCTTTAACCACAAGGCTCTGCGCAAAACCACAGAGTTGGCAGACGCCATTGCGGTACGGCTCGTAGAGTCCAGGACAGCGTTGATAGCGTAAGTCGCAAACGCAGACATTTGCGAGGTTAGGGACGACACTCGCGGCACTGCTGGACATATGATAGAGTCCACCTGTGCCAGACCAGCCGAAATGGCTTGGAGTGCCCACACGGCCGCAAATGCTGGAGCAAACGACGCGCCGATAGCTTCATAAACAGACTTTAACCAAAGGTCCATCTGTCTGTCATTGGCATCTTTAAGTGAAGCCCCATCTTCCACTGCAACTATGGATCTAGCCGCAAGCCTGGAGATTGGGGGGTCCACCTTTGGACACTGGGTCCAGCGTTTGACCACGTCAGGGGGAAAGGGATAACGTGTATCCTTAAGACGTTTGGAGAAACGCTTGTCTGGATAAGCATGGTGTTTCTGGACTGATTCTCTGAAATCAGCGTGGTCCAGAAAAGTACTCAGTTTAGGCTTGGGATACCTGAAATGGAACTTCTCCTGCTGTGCAGCTGCCTCCTCTGCTGAAGGGGCAGGGGGAGAAATATCCAATAGGCTATTGATGGCCGCTATAAGGTCATTTACCATGGCGTCACCATCAGGAGTATCCAGATTGAGAGCGGTCTCAGGATTAGACTCCTGATCACCCTCCTCTGTGTCATCATGTAGAGACTCTTCTCGCTGAGACCCTGATCCACGTGATGACGTGGAGGGTCTCTCCCAGCGAGCTCGCTTAGGCTGCCTGGGACTGTCATCTGAGTCAGAGCCTTCAGCCTGAGATGCCTGGGACCCCCTTGATGCACGGATTAACTCCAGCTGAGGGGGACCGGGGAACGTTGCCGCAGCAGTGTCCATGGTCCTGGCCTGCAAGGTCTCTAGGATCTTTGTCATAGTGACAGACATCTTGTCAGCAAAAACTGCGAACTCTGTCCCCGTCACCGGGACAGGGTTCACCGGCGACTCTGCCTGGGTCACTACCTCCACAGACTCCGGCTGACGAAGTGGCACAGGGACCGAACATTGCACACAATGGGGGTCTTTGGAACCTGCCGGTAGATCAGCCCCACAAGCGGCACAAGCAGCGTACACAGCCTGTGTCTTGGAACCCTTGCGTTTTGCGGATGACATGTTGTCGTCTCCTCAGAGCAAGATAGGGTATACAGCCAAGAAGCGACCTTACAGTGCAATATATATATATATATGGTACAGAGAAAAAAGTACACCAATACAACACTGTGGCACTAGTGGGGCCAGCACTAATGTGCTGCTTACCACCCGCTTAACGCGGGTGTGTGGTCGCCAGAAATCCCCTGTCTGGGTTTCCCAGAGCCTGCGTCCGTTCTCCAGCCAGACTGCATGTAGGAATGGCTGCCGGCGTCCTATGGAGGGGGGCGGGCCCTGGGCGTGTGCAGACAAAGAGCGGGAAACCTGCGCCCCACTGTGCTCAGTGAGAGGGCTGGAGTATGTAAATAAGACTCCAGCCCTCGGCGCTGACTAACGTACAGCGTCTCTCCCCTTCCCTGATTGACAGGGAGGGGGCGGGAACGAAGCGGAGCTAGGCCGCAAAAGCCGGGGACTAAATTTATAAGCGACGCCGTCGTAAAAGCACGGTCGTCGCTAAGTCCCCGGCGCACTACAAGTCTCAGCCGCGCCGCCGCTCCAGGGGCGGCCGGCGCGGCAGTCCCCAACACATAAAGTCACTCAGAGTGACTGTAACCCCAGCGCGCAGCGCTACAGTCCCCGGCGCACTAGCACACCCAGCAAGTCTGGACTGTGCACGGCCGTCCAAACGGGGACACAGAGTACCTGAATGTTGCAGGGCCTTGTCCCTGAATGGTACCCAGCTCCGTATCCAGCAGGTTCTATGGGTCTGTGGATGGAGCCCGGCCTCAGGGCTTGGGGGCCGGTAAGATCCCACTTCCTCAGAGCCCCTCAGGGGGATAGGGAAGGAAAACAGCATGTGGGCTCCAGCCTCCGTACCCGCAATGGGTACCTCAACCTTAACAAACACCTCCAATGGAAATGGGGTGAGAAGGGAGCATGCTGGGGGCCCTATATGGGCCCTCTTTTCTTCCATCCGAAATAGTCAGCAGCTACTGCTGACTAAACAGTGGAGCTATGCGTGGATGTGTGCCTCCTTCGCACAAAGCTTGAAAACTGAGCTGCCAGTGATCCCACTGGGGGTGTATAGCCAGAAGGGGAGGGGCCTTTCACTTTTAAGTGTAATGCTTTGTGTGGCCTCCGGAGGCAGTGCTATACACCCAATCGTCTGGGTCTCCCAATGGAGCGCCGAAGAAATTCTCTTTTTCTTTATCGTTCCTATGGGAGACCCAAACCATGGGACGTTCTAAAGCAGTCCATGGGTGGGAATAAACAGACAAACTGAGAAGTAGGCGAAACCTAACTTCACAAATGGGCGACAGCCGCCTGAAAAAAGCGTCTGCCCAAGCCCGCGTCTGCTGAAGCATGAGCCTGCATTGGGTAGTGCTTCGAAAAGGTATGCAGACTAATCCAAGTGGCAGTCTGACAGACCTGGTGAGCCGTAGCCTGGTGCTTGAAAGCCCAAGAGGCACCGACAGCTCTGGTCAAGTGTGCCCTGATCCCAGGCGGGGAAGGCACTTGAGTACACTGGTAGGCATCGGAAATGGCCGACCTAAGACGAACCAGGGTCGGCGTAGATGCCGAGAGACCGCTACGCTGACTAGTGGTCAGCACCAGAGAGAGGTGCACCGCCTAATAACAGACACAAAGACACAAGACACAACGAGACACAAAGATCCGGAGCGCCCGCACCAGATCTAGGATATGCAACGCTTTTTCAAAGCGATGAACAGGAGCCGGACAAAAGGAAGGCAGGGAAAATGCCCCGGTTAAGGTGGAAGCAGCAACCACCTTAGGGAGAAAGTCCGGAGTCGGACGGAGACCACCTTGTCTTGATGAAAAACCAAAAAAGGGGGTGACTCAGAAGAGAGTGCAGCCAAAACAGAGACTCTCTTGAGGGAAATTATGGCCACTAGAAAGACCACTTTCTGTGAAAAACGAAACAAAGAAACCTCCCTGAGAGGCTCAAAGGGGGGTTTCCGGAAACCGTGAGGACCGGATTAAGGTCCCAGGGCTCCATAGGCCGCCGGTAAGGCGGAATAATGTGAGATGCGCCCTTGAAGGAGCGCATCTGAGCCAGCCGGATGATACGCCGCTGGCACACACTGACAGAGCCAAGAGCTGTCCCTTAAAGAGGGATAGTCCTAAGCTGTAGACCGGACTGTAGAAGGGACAGGAGGGTCGGCAAGGCCAAAAGGCCAAGGACACTTCAGAGCTCGAGTCATAGTGGAGATGACTTCAGGAGGGATACCAGAAGTCGTCAAGATCCAGGACTCAAGAGCCACGCCGTCAATCTGAGAATCCAGAATTCTGGCGGAAAAAACGGACCCTTTGAGAGAAGGTCTGGACGGTCCGGAAGATGCCATGGCAACACTACGGACAGATGGAGCAGGTCAGGGTACCAAGCTTGCCTGGGCCAGTCTGGAGTATGAGAATGACCCGACGGCCCTCCTTACTGATCTTGCGCAGGATTCTGGGCAAGAGCTAGAGGGTGAAACACGTAAGACAGACAAAGCTGGGACCAAACATGCACCAGTGCGTCTGCCGCAAAAACCTGAGGATCGTGGACCGCGGATGGACAGCTGAGATAATCTGCCTCGCAGTCTTCACGTCTGGGATGTGGGCTGCGGATATGGTGGACTAGGAGTCCTTCGTCCACTGAAGAATGCGTTGAGCCTCCAACATTACCAGGCGGCTGAGTGTGCCGCCCTGGAGGTTGATGTAGGTAAACGCTGTCACGCCGTCTGACTGGACTCGAATGTGCCCAGCCGCCAACAGATGGTGAAAGGCTTAGAGAGCTAGAAACACAGCTCTGATTTCCAGCACATTGATCCAGAGGGCTGATTCGGACAGAGTCCAAGCGCCCTGCGCTCCATGGTGGAGAAACACTGCTCCCCAGTCGGATGGACTAGTATCCTGGTGAGGATCACCCGGGACGGGGCCAGGAAGGAGCGTCCCTGAGACAGAGTGGCCGAAGATACCACTGAAACGAGCCCCTGGTCTGTGGCGAAGCCACCACCCCGTGGAAGGAGGAAGTTCGCTTGTTCCAACAGCGGAAAATATCCAGCCTCCGAGGAGGAGAAACTGGGCAAGGGAATCGCTTCCATTGACGCCACTATATGATCCAGTACCTGTATTCGGTGCCTGATGGAACGACGTCGACCGCCAGCAGAGGGACTACTGTTTGACTAAGGGCAGCTTCACAAGTGCCGACAGAGTCTCGAATTGCGTCCCTGGGTACGTGAACTTCTGGTTCGAAGTCAGAGTGGTCTTGGACAGAATGACAAGCCACCCGAATTGGTTAGCGTGGCGAGAGTGAGCGAGGCACTCTGCTAAGAGTCTGCACTGGATGAAGGCCGTTCAGGGCAAAAGATCACTGCCAACCTCTAGGGGTGCAGGACCCTAATCACAGCTGCCCCAACCTTGAGAGTACTCGAGGGGCCGTGGCTAACCCCAAGGGAAGAGCCACGAATTGGACCACTCCGATTGCAAAACGTAGCCAACGCTGGTGAGAAGCTGCGATTGGCACATGCAGATAGACATCTCTGATGTCGATGGATGCTAGGGAATGTCCTTGGGTTATCAATTGATCCGGTGAAAACACCTGGAACAAGACCGAGACTCCATGTGAAAACGCCGCACCTGAACATGCTTGAAAAGCTTGAGATCCAGGTCGGAAGTACCTGCCCTCTACGGGGACTAGGAATAGATTTAAGCAGAAATCTCAGAACCGTTCCCAATTGGGAACCGGTACAATTACTCCATTGGCCTGCAAGAATGCCACGGCCTGTGAGAAGGCGGCGGCCTTGGAACAGGGGGGAGTTGACAGAAAAAATCTGTTTGGCGGGTGGATAGAAATCTATCCTGTAGCCATGGAGATGTAATCCCGCCCCCACTGATCGGAGACGTGATAAAATCATACGTCGCCAAAGTGGAAGAGCCTGCCACCGACCAAGGACGTTGCTGGCGTGGCCAGATAGCCCGGAGGAAGCTGACTTAGTGGCAGCATCTCCTGCGGTTTCTGAAGACGCGGCTTCGAGCGCCATTTGGGTTTTACGATCCTTGGCCGAACTAGTGGACGAGGCCGAGGGCTTAGAAAACGCTCAGATGGAGGAACGCAAGAACGAAAACCTCCGCTGAATCCTGCCCTGGACAGGTTTCCTGATTTGGGATTGTGGCATGGAAGAACTCTTCCCGCCAAAAGCTTCCTTAACAATTTCATCCAGTTGTTTTCGAAAGACTGGTCCCAACAAAAGGGAGCCCAGCAAGGAACTTCTATAGACGCATCTGCCTTCCACTTCCGAAGCCACAGGAGCCTGCGGATAGCGAGGAAATTAGCCGAGGCCACCGCGGTGCGGTGAGAGTCTCCGGCATGGCAGACATGGCATAGGATCAAAAGGCTGAATCTGGAAGTTCAGGCAACCATTTCGGGCATAGAGTCCCTGTGAGGGAACGCATCTCCTCTAGAGAAGCAGAGAAGGCTATGAAAGCCCGCACTGCTATAAAGCTGAGGAGAACGAAGCTCCTGCCGCCCCTAAACAGATTTGGCCAGAAGGACAACCTGGTGGACAGCAAAACTATAAATGAGGAGCCATCAGCCACTGATATAACGGTCCGGGCTGAGCCACCCTTGGTGAATGAGCCCACTCCTTGACCACCACTGGTGGAAAGGGAAACAGTCATCAGAACCACGCTTCATGGGAAGCGTCTGTCAGAGCAGACTCTGGGCTTGGTCACAGAGGCCTGAAAAACTGGAGTGGTTAAGGAACACACTCCTTGTTCTCTTAGGCAAGGTAACTCCGGCGGATTAAGGTCCAGTACAAAAGTAATGTACAGTGGGATCCCTATAGAGGTGCCGTCAGCCACTGATACAACTATCCGGGCTGAAAGTCTAGACACCGGAGGGACCACCCTTGGCGAATTAGCTCACTCCTTGACCACCACTGGTGGGAGGGAGAAACAGTCATCAGAACTCCGCTTTGGGGTCTGACAGGACAGGCTGTGGGCCTGGACACAGTGGGCTGAAAACTAGAGTGGTAAGGAACACACTCCTTCTTCTGTTTAAGGTATACTGATGCCTTTCTGCCAGCGGGGAGTGCTCCCCTGATACAGGCGGATGGAGGTCCAGTACAAGTATAATGGACGCAATCCAATCATTAGCATCTGCGTCACCTTCGGACAGATCAATGGTACATAAAGTAGCGTCCGAGCCCCTGGTAGAGACATCCTACTCGTCCAGTGAGTCAGCTCGTGAATCAGAGCTGCGGGACGGGGAAGGACAGGGGACCCTGCGTCTCCATTTTAGGAGGACGGGGTCTGAGACCAGAAGGAGAGTCCTCCGTGAGCTTTGCTGAGCGAGTAGCAGCAGAAACACCCTGAGAAGGGGGCTAATGCATGCTCCGCAGAGTCCGGGACAGTCATCCCCTGGAAAGAGCGGATTCTGCCCAAACCGGGGGTTCAGCCACCGAAGCCGGAGCAGCTGGAGGGACCACTGATGAGCCTCCAGGCTAACTCTGCGTCTCCTGTGTTTATGTGCTCGGTACAGGCTGTACGAGTCTTCATACAGTGCAAATTAAAAACAGCCCTGCAGCCTTGCTCTGATGTGAGACATGCTGCAGAGGTGGGGGCTCTGACCAGAGTGGCCCCCAGCAGAGTATATAACAGATAAATAAGCAGCTGCACAAACCGGAGGTTGTGGCTGCCAGGCCGTTTAATAGACATTTTTGTGCCCCCAGTCCCTCAGCCCAGGCCCCCACTTGTCACAATGTGGAATCTCTGTGCCTATGCAGGCACAGAGAACGCTGAGAAAATGGCGACCGGAGCGAGGAGAGGGGGTGGGGCCTACTCTGAGAGCGGCAAATGAGGTAGACAGGGGAGGGAATCCTTCCTCAGTGAGGAGTGTCCCTTCCCTGTGCTGCACAGCCGCTGGGCGGAGCCATCCTGTCCCTCTGCGTGACTGACAAGCAGAGGCAGTGGAAACCGAAACTAGGCCTAAGGCGAAGCCGGGGCCTAGATTTAAACATGCGGCCGGCGTGCAGGCACCATCGGCGCGGTTCTCCAGTGAAAACTGGAGAACCGGCCGGAAATGTTAACACAAACATAAAACACACTCTCCCCACAAAATAAAGTATAAAGGACCCCTGGAAAGACCACTTTCTGTGGTAATAACGTCTCATGTACTTAGCTTGTGAGGCGCAGGTGCCAGGTCCCTGGGGGGTGATCGCTCCGTCCGACAGGGTCCTGAAAAGGTCTGCGGATGGAGACCGGTCTCCTGCAAAGCAGTGAGAACCGTGTTGGCTCCCACTTCAAGCCAGAGCCCCAGGGGATGGCGAAGGAGCGCGGCATGGGAAGGCTCCAGCCTTGGAAAATCAACCTTAACAGCACCGCCGACACAGTGGGGTGAGAAGGGACATGCCGGGAGTCCAGACTGGACCCGCTTTTCTTCCAAATCTTTGATCCAAAGAAAAAAATCAAAAATCAAAAATCAGAGAATGCATGTGTGTGTGACCTCCTGAAACACAAAGCATTGAACTGGCTAGGACTGGCTAGCAGGGGGTGTATATGCTAAGAGGGAGGAGCTACACGTTTGAGTGTAGTACTTTGTGTGTCCTCCGGAGGCAGAAGCTATACACCCATGGTTTGGGTCTCCCATAGGAACGATAAAGAAAGAGGCAATGACTTGTAATAACAAACAGGCTGGCATGCTAACAGGATCATAAAACTCATAACCAAGTGAGATACATTTTCTACATCTACATCAGATCTACATCAGACGTTTTTTCATTCTCTCCCTCCTGGTTCTCCCGTGCGTGTTCGCGTATTCCTCCCCTTCATGGAATCTCTCCTCCACTCTGGAGTTGCGGTACCAGTCCCTCCATCAGAACTCTTCCAGCGTTTTTACTGCAGCCTCTTTGTGGTCCCCAAGAAGGTCGGCTCGGTCCGCCCCGTCCTCGACCCGGAGCTTTCTCAGCAGGTCGGTGAGCCCTCGAGCATTTTGCATGGAGTCCCCCCGCTCTGTGATCACCTCCATGGAAGTCGGCGAAGTTCTGCCGTTGCTGTACATTCAAGATGCCTACCTAGCAAGGAAGGTCTCGCTTCAGGCGAATGGTCCCTCAACAGGGAAAGCTTCAACCAGATCGGTGGCAGATAAAGGACTCCGAAGGTGGTCCTAATGGCCTCTTGATTCGACTGTCAGTTTCCATGGTTCATCGCGGGCTACCGCGACCACCTGGCACTAGGGGTCGACGAGTGGACCCAGTGCAGGCTCCCGTACTTCTTCCCGCTGCGTTGTCCATCCAGCTCCGCCGTATCGTCGTCCACTTGAACAGTGGGACCTTATGCTAGTGCTGGGTTCGCTTCAAGGTCCACCATTTGCACCTTTCGAGATTCTTTCCTTCTCACCTGTTGTGGAGAGTGGTGTTCCTCGTTGACATCTCTTCTATACGAAGATCATCAGAGCTAAAAGATCTTTCGGTCCTTACCCCTTTTCGGGTCTTCCACCAGGACAAGGTGGTGCTCCGGCCAGATCCCTCCCTTCTGCCCAGGGCGGTCTCGCCGTTCCAGCCAAATGAGGAGATTGTCTTCTCTGTCCTCCGATCCTGGTCCTTCTCACAGCCTTGAAAGGGCCTTGCATACTCTGGACCTGGTGCGAGCCCTCAGACTCTATACCTCCAGGACCGCACCTTCCCGTAAGACGGTCGGTCTGTTCTTCATTCCATCCGTACCCAAGAGGGGCATGCTGGTACCCAGGGACTCAATTGCCAGATGGATCCGTTCCGCCATTTCCAAGACCTCTGGGATAAAGGACAGCTCTCCGTCTCGGAGAGTAAAGGCGCACTCTACCTGTGCGGTGGGAATCTCTTGGCCGTTTACGCATCAGACGTCGGCCGACCAGGTCCGTGGAACCGCCACCTGGTCTAGTCTGCATTCCTTTACCAGGTTCAACCAGGTTCACACCCAAGCATCGGCAGAGGCCAGTCTTGGGAAATAGGTTTTGCAGGCGGCAGTAGCACACCTGAACAAGGTAGGTGCATTCACATCTTGGGCAAGCCCGCCGAGGGAGGCCGTTTCCATCCTATCCGTGGGGCTTGCCTCTTCCCACCCAGGGACTGCTTTTGGACGTCCCACGGTCCTGTGTCCCCCAATAAAACGAAAGAGAAAGAAGGATTTTTGTGTACTCACTGTAAAATCTCTTTCTCTGAGTCTTCACTGGGGGACACAGCACCCACCCTGCTTGGTTTTGGTTTATGGTTTTGTTTTTTTGTCATTTACTTATTGCCTGCAATGTTTCAGTGGTCCATGTTCCTCGGCCACTTTTAGCATGGCGACTTTATTGTAGTAGTTACCTGGATTTGGGTATGGTTGTGTTTGTATTTCTCCTACTGCTTGTGCACCAAACTGATTTGAGTACGCCTCCGGCTCAGGGTGTATACTGCTAGGGAGGAGCTAAATTTTTTTGTTTACCTAGTGTCAGCCTCCTAGTGACAGCAGCAGCATAACCCACGGTCCTGTGTCCCCCAATGAAAACTCAGAGAAAGAGATTTTACGGTGAGTACACAAAAATCCTTCTTTTCCTCACAGATACATTTCATCTCCAAGTTAACAGTCAGAGGGGGGCGATCAGGCAAATCTTGAACAAACACTGGTCGTTACTGAAGACCGACCAGAGTTTGAACGACGTTTTACTCATCGCCCACTCTTACCTGTTAGAAGGTGGAAAAGCCTAAAGGATATGCTGGTGAAGAACCATTACGTACCTAGGGTGGTATCTCGCTTTGAGAAAGGGAGTCCCAAATTTGGTTGTTTTCCTTTTGTCTGCCCAGAGATGTTGTCAGCTTGGGATGGACCTAAACAGTATAAAATAAAAAGTTACAAATCATGCAGTAAAAGTCACGTTATCTATTATGCAGTATGTGACTGTAGCCTAATTTATATTGGGTTACATCAAGGGAAAAACGCATCCGCACGAGGGAACATGTTAGGGAATAATTGCAGTGTGTGATGTTGTGGATCTTGATTCCCTGAGGATGATCCAGAGACATTACAAGCTGCGCCATGACTGTGGTCCCACAGGATTGAAAATTTGTGGTATTGAAAAGGTCTATTTAGAATCTAGGGGTGTATATATATATATATATATATATATATATATACACATATTACTATATGAATTTTGTCTCTGCATGATATAGGGACATTAGAAAATCTTTTAAGGACTATACATGGTCATATTCTTTAGGCTAACGCTGATTCTCCTTATCTTTGGATGATTTTCTTACCACCCTGGTCGTGCCCTTTCACTTGCCAGTAGTAGGTGGCAGTAGTAATATGGTCTCGTTGGATGCGCATGTGCGTGGCTGCCTCAGCATGAGTCCCCGCCGAGGGAGCTTCCTTAGAAGGATGCATGGGTTAACTGCTTCCCCTGGAATGACCGGATGAGGCGGACTCTATGTGCGGCGTCCCACCCCCTGCACGCGCCCAAACAGCGACGATCTCGCCCAAGACACCACATATAAAAACATGCACATTACACTTTGTGTGTCAGGGCTACTCAAAACATCCAGTTATAAGTGCACTTTATAGGTGAGTCCGGATCACGATGATTCATGGCTGTTAGCTCTATCGATAATAGTAATGGTAGCCTTTGAGGCTTAGGCTGCGTTACATGGGTGATATTAGATTTTTGTGTTGTTATAGCGCCACCAGGTGGCCATCTGTATTAGTACATGCAGTGGTACCTGCAATGTATTTCAATGACCCCGATCCTGCTGTACCGGAAGTCGCCGGATCCTGATAGACAGAATCCTGTTTTTTGTACTGAGCATGCCCAGAAAGCAGCTTGGCATGGTCAATACAGAAATCTCCCTCTCTCTCAGACAGAAGACCAGGATCGTGAAGGGGTGAGAGGGAGTAATAAAGATGGAGTCCCTAAGTGTGTCTGTGTATTTATTTCTAATAAAGTGTCTGTGTATTTTTTTCTAATAAAGTATTTTTTCTGTGTGATGTCTTTTTTTTAACCCTTTATTAGAGATTCTTAATGGCCGGGTCAAACTTGGTCTGACATTAGCAATCTCAGGCTTTATACCAGCAGGTAAAACAAAGCTGGTATTAACCCCTTATTACCCAACGTGCCACCCGGCACCATGGCCGCTGGGAGAGATGTTGGACACAACGCCAGATAGCGCTTTTAAGAAAGCGCCATATTCTGGGGTGACTGTTGACTGCAATTCGCAGCGGGGGGGCCAAGAAAGCTTGGGCCACCCTGCACTGCATATTCCCATCCCCAGCTGCCTACTTGTACCTGGCTCATCACAATAATTGGGCGAAGCCCATGTCGTTTTTTTTAATTATTTCATGAAATTCATGAAATAATTAAAAAAGGGCTTCCCTGTATTTTTGGTTCCCAACCGGGTACAAATAGGCAGCTGGGGGTTGGGGGCAGCGCGTACCTGCTTGCTGTACCTGGCTAGCATACAAAAACAGGGTGAAGCTGTCTTTTTTTTTTTAGTTTTTGGGCAAAAAACGTTAAAAAAAGGGTTTCCCTGGATTTTCCATTGCCAGTGAAGGTCATATAAGCAGTGGGGGTTAGCAGCCAGTAGCTGCTTGGGTTACCTTAGCAATAGAAAATGCAGCGGCAGTCCACACATTTTATTTTTTTACCCCCTAACCCTAGAGTTAGGGTTATGTGTTTGGGGTTTTTGTTTATTTTTTAATGAATTTAAAAAAAAAAATACTCATGGGCTACCGAGAACCCGAGCATTTTAGTGCTCACTCATCCCTACTTCTAACCATACAGCCAGCAGATCAAGTAATCTGATCAGCTGACTCCAGTGTTGGCCGATTACTTGTTCTGGGTCCCCCTGCATCCATCGCAGCGTGTGCTGCCTGTGAGGTCAGCTGAATTCGTCCGACACTGGGGTCAGCTGATCTGAACTCTGTTGAACTCCAGCCCGCACACTCTGCGATGGATGCAGGGGGACACAGAACAAGTAATCGGCCGACACTGGAGTCAGCTGATCTGAACTCAGCTGAACTCATGACCACACAGCCCGAACATGGTCACACGTGATCGGCAGCAGGCAGTGATTGCTGTTAACCTGCATCCATCACAGCGTGGGCGGGCTGTGAGATCAGGAGTTCAGCTTATTCCCGATCAGCTGACTCCAGTGCAAGCCGATAAATTCTGTGTTCCCCTTCATCCATCACAAGTAGAAGTAGAAGCATACAATAAAATAACAATAAAATAACAATTGCGGTTGCATGCGTTGCACATTCAATCCACAGGATCCGGTCATATGCGGTTTGCATCCTGTCAAATGTGAAAGTAGCCTTACAGCTGGAGCAGGAAGAAGAAAGACAAGATGGCAGACTTACTTTGGGAGCTTACAGGAAGAAATCGCACAGACCAATTTTTGGGGCTCCACTCAAGGGGATCTGGGGCTGAGAAAAAAAGGAGACCGTCAGCTGATGATGAAATAGCTAGCAAAGTTATTGATCATTATCTCAAACCCATTGCCTCCTCTCTCTAGTCCGGCATTTCCTCTCTGCGGCGATCGCCATCCTCCTTTTTCTGAGGCCCATGTGCATGACGCGTCCTACATCATGCTCACTAGCTGGCATTGAGGTCCTGCGCAGGCGCACTTTGATCTGCCCTGCTCAAAGCAGATCCATGTATTGTAGTGCATATGCGTAAGAGATCTTTAACCCCTTAACGATCTGGTGGCTATCATGATAGCCAGGGGCGGACTGGGCTGTCTGGGGCCCACCAGGAGAAATGACTCTAGGGGCCCACCCTACAGCTAAATATAAACACCCATTAGTGTTATTGCCATTATTGTGTTGCTTTGACTGTATACACAAACGGCTCCTGCACATCTATATTGTGCACCATAACTGGGATGTACAATTATAGTAGTTTGCAGTAATGGGGTCTTTAGTGAAAACAAGTTATCACCGATCCACAGGGTAGGTTGGTGATAACTTATTGATCGGTGGAACCAGACCAGTGGAAACCGCACCGATAGGAAGATTGGGGAACTTTTTGCAGCAGCAGGTGGAGTGTGTGACCGCAGCTCCATTCATCCTCTGTGGGGTGGGATGTGTGACCGCAGTTCCACTCATCCTCTGTGGGGTGGGGTGTGTGACAGCAGCTCCATTCATCCTCTGTGGGGTGGGATGTGTGACCGCAGTTCCATTCATCCTCTGTGGGGTGGGGTGTGTGACCGCAGCTCCATTCATCCTCTGTGGGGTGGGATGTGTGACCGCAGCTCCATTCATCCTCTGTGGAGCAGCCAGATAATAACAAGCGCAGCGCTCGCAGCCACTGAGGGAATGAATGGATCAGGGGTCGAGTCGGACACGAGCTCCAGTGTAATGGGGGATAAAAGTTGCACGATCGGTGCAGGTCCCAGCAATCGGTCCACACAGATGAATAAGTTATCACTTATCTTTAGGCTACGTTCACACACTTTTTCTCTGATTTTACTGCTCCTGGTTTTGGCTTCAAATACTGAGGTAAAAAAACTCACTGAATACTCAGTGTGTGCACGTGGCCTTAGTAAAGGTGATTACTTGTTTTCACTGGAGAATCTCTGTAAGTGCATATTTACTGCAGTGTAATAGTCACAGGACAGGGCAGGACAGGGAGGGGAGGGGTTAAATGTTTAAGTATTTAATTTCTACTGGAAAAAATCTCCCCCTTATAGAGAGAAAAAGTAACCTCCATACACAACACAATCCACTATACCAAAATCAATAATACCATATACAAGGGGGAAATACCGCCACACCGCGACCAGACAACATATTACCACCACATAGTGACCAAATACAACCACATACAAGGGATAAATACCACCACACAGTGATCAGACAACATATTACCACCAAACAGTGACCAAATACAGCCACATACAAGGGAGAAATACCACCACACCGTGACCAGACCACATATTACCACCAAACAGTGAACAAATACAGCCACATACAAGGGAGAAATACCACCACACCGTGACCAGACCACATAGTGACCGAATACAACCACATACAAGGGAGAAATACCGTGACTGACTTACCAGTGACGTCTCTAGCTGACTTTATTCATCTTCGCTTTTTCTCTTCATCCGGCGCTGACCGTCATCACTTCTTCCTGCCAAGACGCGACTCTGCAGAAAATAACAGTCACCTATAGCCGATCACTCCCAGAGTACATTCCTCACTATTTCCCCAATTTCTACACCACGTCAGACTCTTGTTCCCCCATTGGAGACAGTATCCTCAAAATGAACTTATATTTCATCAGTAATAATGTCCCCTAATTTGCCCCTACAGTAATTATGCCCCACGTGCCACCATAAACTAATAATGTATGTCCCTCATTCTGGCCCCATATAGTAATTATGTCCCTCATCCTGGCCCCATATAGTAATTATGTCCCTCATCCTGGCCCCTTTTATTTAATAATGTCTGGGGAAACAAGTGGAATCAGAAGGGGTTGTTAATTGCTTCCTGCACAAAATATCACCCCACAATCCTGCTCTCCAGAATAGCCCCACAAAGTGCCCCTTTCCAAAATGTCCCCCCAAAAATTGCCCTTTCTATAATATCTCTCCCAACTACATCCCTGTATAAATCCCCCCCTCCTCATTATACTATGCTGCCTTCCAAAATCTTTGATGCCTCATAATGTCCCCCATTGCCCTATAATGTTCCAATTTCTTTCACAACGTCCCCCACTGACCTATAATGCCCCAATTTGCTTCATAATGGCCCCCATTACCCTATAATGTCCTTCCACTGCCCTATAATGTCCCCCGCTGCCCTATTATGTCCCCCGCTGCCCTATGATGTCCCCCGCTGCCCTATGATGTCACCCACTGCCCTATCATGTCCCCCACTGCCCTATCATGTCCCCCACTGCCCTATCATGTCCCCCACTGCCCTATCATGTCCCCCACTGCCCTATCATGTCCCCCACTGCCCTATCATGTCCCCCACTGCCCTATCATGTCCCCCACTGCCCTATCATGTCCCCCACTGCCCTATTATGTCCCCCACTGCCCTATTATGTCCCCCACTGCCCTATAATGTCCCCCACTGCCTATAATGTCCCCCACTGCCCTATAATGTCACCCACTGCCCTATAATGTCCCCCACTGCCCTATAAAGTCCCCCACTGCCCTATTGTGTCCCCCACTGCCCTATTGTGTCCCCCACTGCCCTATTATGTCCCCCACTGCCCTATTATGTCCCCCACTGCCCTATAATGTCCCCCACTGCCCTATAATGTCCCCACTGCCCTATTATGTCCCCCACTGCCCTATTATGTCCCCCACTGCCCCATAATATGCTTCATAAAGTCCCCCACCGCTTCTTAATGCCACTTGTAAAATAACACTGCTCCTCCCCCACCCGCAGCCCCTCATATAAAAGTACATCTTCGGCTCCTCTGGAGCGCTTACCTGTGCCTGCGCGTCCTCCTCTTCATCCCTGCAGCTGCGGCCTCGGTGATGATGATGTCGGTGCAGGACTGAGGCGCGCTCCTCTGCAGCCCTGGCGATGACGGTACGTTGCGGGGCTGAGCAGAGCTGCTCTCCCTCCTGTCACCGGCCGCACTGTACAAATGTATTGCGCGCCTGAAAGACGCGCATACATCTGAATACCGACGCGGTCGGTGCAGGCCTGGGGACTCCCGCAGTGCACCGCTAGGACCTTTGGTGAGTCACATGACACATGTGATGTCACTAAAGGTCCTGCAACTGCGAAAACGTCAGTGATCATACAGAACTTGTACGATCACTGAAGTTTACGATTGAAAGGCTGGGTGCCGGGGCCCACTCAGGCCTGTGCATGGGCGTACCCAGGATCAAAACTGGGGGGGGGGGGCAAGCCATGGTCGTTCACACTGTAAAATATTAGAACGGAAAAGGTGAATGAAACGAAAATTTTGAGAATTAAATGTAACTATAGCTCGATTAATGACTCCGCGCCCCTCTCCACACACACACACACACACACACACACACACACACACACACACACACACAATACAATACATCCCCCAATCACCCACTACATACACACACCCAAATACCATGTACCCCCCATTACCATCTCCCCACGCACACAATACAATTCACCCCCCATCACCCCCTACGCACACACAATGCACCCCCGATCACCCCCTACACACACACACACTACAATGCACCCCCATTACCCTCACACACACACACACAATACACGCTCCATTACCCCCCACACACACACACAATACATCCCCCCCTTCACCCGCTACACACACAAATACAATGCACCCCCCATCACCCCCTACACACACACACCCACAATACAATGCACCCCCACTACTCCCCACACACACACACACAATGCACCCCCATTACTCCCTACACACACACACACACACACACAATGCACCGTCCATAAGCCCCTACACACATACAATGCACCCCCCATCACCCCCTACACACACCCACCCACAATACAATGCACACCCACTACTCCCTACACACACAATGCATCCCCATTACTCCCTACACACACACACACATAATGCACCGTCCATCAGCCCCTACACACACACACAATGCACCCCGCATTACCCCCTACACACACACAAACACACACACAATGCACCCCCCCATCACCCCCTACACACACACACACACATACACACACACAATGCACCCCTCCATCACCCCCTACACACACACACACAATGCACCCCCCAATCACCCCCTACATACACACACACACACACACAAAACAATGCATGACCCCCTACACACACACAATACAATGCATGACCCCTTACACACACACACACACACACACACAATACATCCCCCCATCACCCACTACACACACACACACACACACAATACCATGCACCCCCCATTACCATCTCCCAACGCACACAATACAATGCACCTCCCCATCACCCCCTCCAACACACACACACACACACAATGCACCCCCATAACCCCCCACACACACAATGCACCCCTCCATCACCCCCTACATACACACACGCACACACACAATACAATGCATCCCCATCACACCCTACACACACAATACAATGCATCCCCCATCACACCCTACACACACAATACAATGCATCCCCCATCACACGCTACAAACACACACACACACAATGCACCCCCCATCACCCTACACACACACACACACACACAATGCATCACCCCCTACACACACACACAATACAATGCACCCCCCATCACCCCCTACACACACACACACAATGCAGCCCCCCATCACTCCCTACACACACACAATACAGTGCACCCTCCATTACCCCTCCCCAGACATAATAAATTGCACCCCACATCACCACTCCCTGCAGACACAAATTACACTACCCCATCACTACACACTCCTGCCTCCCCCCCTCCCTCGTAATACAGTACTCCTCCTCTGCCTGTCACAAAGCTGTGTCTCCTTCACAAATGTTCCCCGTTATGTGTTCTCAGCCCCTCCCCACACATCTCCATTAATTACACCTGTCTCTTCGGCTCCTCCATGGAGCGCTCGCTTCCTGATGAATCCAGTGTGGCGCCCGCAGCACTGTGATGACGTCGGCAATGTGCTGATCTCTTCACGTTGCTACACGTCGGGGGCGGGGCCCAGTCCCGGCGCGCTGTTCAAATGTATTTACATCTGAAAGACGCAAATACATTTCAATAGGAAGAAGCTGCGGTCACCGGCACCGGCGCGTTCCTCATCAGTGTGTGCATGTTGGGCACACAGCAGGGCCGGAACAGCACAGCGCGCTGCCTCCTGCTAGTGTGCCCGGCATGCACACACTGATAGATACAGGCAGGTGACTGGTAAGAAGAAGAGCCCCCCCGCACATACCCCCGGGGCCCCTCCTCGCTCCCCGGGGCCCCCGCACCCCCCCCCCCGGCCCCCACACACGCCCCTGCACACCCCCCCCCGGGGCCCCTGCTTGCCCCCCTGGGCCCCCGCACCTCCCCCTCCCCCCGGGCCCCCACCTTCTATACTCACGCACTCCTGCAGCTGCCAGCACCTGCACAGGAAGGAAGCAGTCAACCCTCTGAGACTGCCTCCTCCTGCAGTGTCGCTGCGCAGATGAGTCAGAGCCACGCGGCACTGACAGTGACAGCAGGCAGAGCAGGGAGATCGCTCTCCCTGCTTGCCGCTGCAGAGGAAATGGGATTGTCACTAATCATATCAGCAATGTGCCAATATGATTAGTGAAATTACCGGCGGGGGGGGGGCCCTCTCACACATATCCATAGGGGCCCAGGGGGGTAGGGGGGCGGGACCTAGGGGGCGTGACCATCAATAGCAGGGGCCCACCGGGGGTTCTTCCGACCTCCTGGTGGGCCAGTCCGCCCCTGATGATAGCACAGGGTCATGTGATGACTCCTGTAGCTCACATGACTCAGGTCCTGTAAGAAAAAGCCAAATACTGGCTGTTACAAGAGATGATAATTTCTCCCAGTCTAAATGGTGCTGCTCTGATCGGGATAAATAAATGACTGATCAGACAGCTGATCCTAATAGCCCCCTAGGGGTACTAGTCAAATTTAAAAAAACATTTAAGAAAAAGTTTTGAAAAAGTAAAAAAAAAAGTGAAAACACCTAAAAGTTCAAATCACCCCTCTTTTGCCCCACTGAAAAATAAAGGGTTAAAAAAAATATATTCACACATTTGGTATCGCTGTCTTCAGAAATGCCCGATCTATCAAAATATAAAATCATTTGTTCTGATTGATAAACGGCGTAGCAGCAAAAAAATTCCAAATGCCAAAATTACGCTTTTTGGTTGCCACAAATTTTAAGCAAAATGCAATAACAGGCAATGAAAACATAGCATCTGCGCAAAAATGATACTGTTAAAAACGTCAGCTCGAGATACAAAAAAAAGCCATCACTGAGCTATAGATTTAAAAAAATGAGAACGCTTTGGGTCTCAGAAAATGGCGCAAAACGTCCGTCACTTTTTTCGGACAAACTTCTGATTATTTTTTTTTTTAACCCCTTAGATAAAAGTAAACCTATTCATGTTTGGTGTCTACAAACTTACAGTAACCTCAGGCATCACAGCAGCACATCAGTTTTACCATATAGTAAACACAGTGAATAAAATGTCTCAAAAACAATAGAGCAATCACACTTGTTTTTTTCAATTTCTCCACATTTGGAATTTTTTTGCCATTTTACGTACACTGCATGGTAAAATTATGGTTTCATTTAAAATTACAGCTCATTGTGCAAAAAATAAGCCCTCACATGACCATATTGACTGAAAAATAAAAAAAGTTGCGTCTGTCAGAAGAATGGCAAACCTCCCCCCCCAAATACCGGAAAGTGTAAAGTCGGCCGATCGTGAAGGGGTTAACCTTTCCTCGCGCCTGCACATTACAGTACTTTGATCTGCCCTCAGCAGCGCAGATGAATACACCTGCGCAGGACCGCAATGTCGGCTCGTGTGGATGACGTAGACACATAATCCACACCGGACTAGGAAGAAGGAGGCCGAAGATAGCAGCAGAGAGGATGAGTAAGACCTGAAAGAGGAGGCACCGCACTGGAGAGCTGCGACACCCATTGGACTGGACCCACCCTAGGTGAGTATTATAAAAGTACTTTTTCCGTTTTACAGAGCGGCCTAGGCTCTTATATACAGTATTTTGGAATGCTGTATATAAGAACTCAGTGGTATTGGACACAGCTTGTAGTCCCCAAATCTGGTGACAGATTCCCATTAAAAAATCGGAAGGAACACAAACTTACACAATAAATCACCAACATATTTGTGCTTCTAAGGGCGTGATTTATTACGCCCAGTATCCATGCCAGAAAATCTACATAGGAATGACCACAAGAGACTTAACCTCTTACAGACATCGGACGTACTGGGTACATCGTAGATAATGGCGGTGTAATCATCGTCGGCTGCTGCAGTAAACCGGCACCGATTTCCGCACATATATGCTGATCTGAACAGCAGACATGTGTAGCTTACAAGCAAGGGTGGATCCACGATTCACCCATGCCTTTTAATCCCTTAGACCGCGCTGTCAAATACTGACAGCGCAATATAAATGGCCATGGCAGGGAAATTTCCTTTCCTCGACGCCATCGGAGTCCCCGTGACGCGATCACGGGAAGCCGATGGTTGCCATGGTAGCACAGGATTATGTCATGACTCATGTCGCTATCATGACTCACATCCTGTTACAGCCGGCTGGTTGTAACAGGACAGCAGCATTTCAGCTGAAAACCCTACCAAAACATTTCCAATTGTACCATAAATCTGACTCAAGCAAATTAATTATAAAGGCCATAGATCAGAGGTTAGAGGTGGTAACCTATTTAAGGCCCTTGCGCAACTTGAGTCACTGGATTTATAGATTGGACACAAGGACTCCTATTGGGCTCAATGAGAGCTTTGGCTGCTTTCTTTAATTGGGTATTTTTATGTGGTGTGAGAATGGGACTGTTTGTGTTAAAACTATTTTTAATAGTTTTTTTATCCATAATTTAGAGGTGCTAAATTGATGCTAAAACCATACCTGTGGTGGTCTGCAAATTTTGAGGTACTTCACTCGACCCGCTCAGTAACTTAGATGTTGATTTTGATTGGGTCTTTTCCCTGAATGAAGTGCCTATGAGAAAATAAGAAAAAAGATTATTATCTAAGAAAAGTGGAGAAAAACATTGTACAACAATTTAATTATAGTTTGGATACAACTAATATTTAATACATTTACTCAATAATTTAGTTTCTTGCATTTCTTGATTTTGCTTGCCTAATGGCATGTCATTTTTAATTTTGAATATCATATTTCTGTTTACACAACTACATAAACACCATGCACTTTTTTGTTTGTCTATTGATTAGTGATGGACAGACCCGGACTGTAAAATTTAGGATCCGAGCGATTTTAAAAATACCCGAGTACCGGACCCGGGCCTGGAGTTCTCAGGGAACTCCGGATCATGATCCGGAACCTTTGGAAATAAAAAATAAAGGAAAATTAAATAAAATAAGATTAAAGCAGGCGCGTTATAACAATAGCAGCCCACAGCCACCCAGGATTGTCACATCCATTATATGTGACAATCCTGGCACTTTACCCGGCTCTTCCCGATTGCACTGGTGCGGTGGCAATCAGGCTAATAAGGGGTTAATAACAGCTCACAGCTGCCACTAAGCTCTAGATTAGTAATGGCAGGGTCTATGAAAACCCTACCCCCATCACTAATCTGGAAGTGAAAAGAAATAAACACAAACACAAAATAAGATAAAAACAATACCCTATTTCACTCCTTTATTAACCCCAAAAACACGCAGGTCTGTGGAAATCCACACGAGGGCCCATGACTATTCCAATTGGCTTTCTACACCGCCATCGGAGGCCCCGTAACGCTATCATAGGAAGCCGATGGTTGCCATGGTAGCACAGGGTTATGTGATGACTCCTGTCGCTATCAAGACTCACATCCTGTTACAGCCGGCTGGCTTTAACAGGACAGGAGCATTTCAGCTGATCAGAGCTCTGCCGCTCTGATCAGCAGAAATGAACAAGCGATCAGACGGCTAATCCTTACCCCTAGAGAGACTATTAAAATTAAAAAAAGTAAAAAAATAAGTTTTATAGAATTAAAAAAACAATTAAAAGTTTAAATCATTCTCCATTCGCCCCACTAAAAATCAAAGGGTTAAAAAAATAAAAAATATACACTCATTTGGTATCGCAGAGTTCAGAAATGCCCAGTCTATCAAAATATAAAATGAATCAATTAGATCGGTAGATGGCGTAGCCGTAAAAAAACAATTCCAACCGGCAAAGTTACGTTTTTTGGTCTACGCAAATTTTGAGCAAACTGCAATACCAGGGAGTCAAAACGTAGCATCTGCGCAAAAATGGTACAGCTAAAAATGCAAACAAATAAGCCATCAGTGAGCCCCATATCCCGAAAAATGAGAACACTACAAGTAGCAGAAAATGCCGCAAAAAGTGATCCAATTTTTTGGACAAACCTTTTTTTAACCCCTTAGATAAAAGTAAACCTAAACATATTTGGTATCAACAAACTCATACCAACCTGAAGTATCACACCCACCCATCAGTTTTACCATACACAGCCCACAGCCACTCAGGATTGTCACATCCATTAGATGTGACAATCCTGGCACTTTACCCGATTCTTCCCGATTCCCCTGGTGCGGTGGCAATGAGGCTAATAAGGGGTTAATAACAGCTCACAGGTCTATGAAAACCCTACCCCCATTACTAATCTGTAAGTGAAAATAAATAAACACAAAATAAGATAAAAACAACACCCTCTTTCACTCCTTTATTAACCCTAAAAACACCCAGGTCTGATGAAATCCACACAAGGTCCCATAATGATTGCAGCTCTGCTACATCTGAAGTGACAGCGCGTGGGCATAGAATATGACCACCCGCTGTGATCTTAAGGCAGAGAATGAGTCGCAGCGATGTGTGGTGACGTAACTTAGGTTATTTGCGGTCACAGCTGGAGCTGCCCATTGTCATCCACCTATGATCGCAGGTAACCTGACCTCAGGTGACCTCATTGAACTGAGTGACCACTACTATCCATAAAAGTGGCGAAATACTTTAGCAAAATTACTCCCAGAAATAAAATGTGAGTCAGAAATAGATTCAGGCATCTTCCGCATGCTGTTGCCATTCAGTTTCAACAATTTTCCATCCATTGCAATATTTTTACAGCTCTCGCAGGCCTATTTCCAACGTCCTCTGGAAAATTATTCGAGTTTCCCATTGACTTGGGACTCAGAAGGAAAAATGTATGTAACAAAATTAAAACATTGTCGTCCATTTGGCTTATCCCTAATCTATTAATTTTACATCTAGGTGGTAAGATAGATGACATCTTCATTATCTGGAGAAGTACCGGTCCTGAACTGCAGAGGTTCATGACTTGGTTGAACAATAACCCATATAACATCAAACTAACCTATAAGGCAGATCGGGAGGCAATTGATTTTCTGGACTATAATATAAAAATGGGGTACCAGACAGAAAAGGGTTCTCCACGGGTACAATTATTATCAACAAGTAAGAGGGAAGAATCTTTTCCCTCACAGATACATTTCATCTCCAAGTTAACAGTCAGAGGGGGGCGATCAGGCAGATCTTGAACAAACACTGGTCGTTACTGAAGACCGACCAGAGTTTGAACGACGTTTTACTCATCGCCCACTCTTACCTGTTAGAAGGGGGAAAAGCCTAAAGGATATGCTGGTGAAGAACCATTACGTACCTAGGGTGGTATCTCGCTTTGAGAAAGGGAGTCCCAAATTTGGTTGTTTTCCTTTTGTCTGCCCAGAGATGTTGTCAGCTTGGGATGGACCTAAAGAGTATAAAATAAAAAGTTACAAATCATGCAGTAAAAGTCACGTTATCTATTATGCAGTATGTTGCTGTAGCCTAATTTATATTGGGTTAACATCAAGGGAACAACGCGTCCGCACGAGGGAACATGTTAGGGACATAATTGCGGTGTGTGATGTTGTGGATCTTGATTCCCTGAGGATGATCCAGAGACATTTCCAGCTGCGCCATGACTGTGGTCCCACAGGATTGAAAATTTGTGGTATCGCAAGGTCCATTTAGAATCTAGGGGTATATATATATATATATATATACACACATATTACTATATGAATTTTGTCTCTGCATGATATAGGGACATTAGAAAATCTTTTAAGGACTATACATGGTCATATTCTTTAGGCTAAGGCTGATTCTCCTTATGTTTGGATGATTTTCTTACCACCCTGGTCGTGCCCTTTCACTTGCCAGTAGTAGATATGGTCTCGTTGGGTGCGCATGTGCGGGGCTGCCTCAGCATGAGTCCCCGCCAAGGGAGCTTCCTTAGAAGGATGCATGGGTTAACTGACGTTAGTGGAAGTATTCTTCCAATCCACACTTCCCCTGGAATGACCGGCTGAGGCGGACTCTATGTGCGGCGTCCCACCCCCTGCACGCGCCCAAACAGCGACGATCTCGCCCAAGATAACACATATAAAAACATGCACATTACACTTTCCTCAAGCGAGGAAGCCTGAGAAACGCGTGTCAGGGCTACTCAAAACATCCAGTTATAAGTGCACTTTATAGGTGAGTCCGGATCACGATGATTCATGGCTGTTAGCTCTATCGGTAATAGTAATGGTAGCCTTTGAGGCTTAGGCTGCGTTACATGGGTGATATTAGATTTTTGTGTTATTATAGCGCTACCCGGTGGCTATCTGTATTAGTACATGCAGTGGTACCTGCAATGTATTTCAATGACCCCGATCCTGCTGTACCGGAAGTCGCCGGATCCTGATAGACAGAATCCTGTTTTTTGTACTGAGCATGCCCAGAAAGCAACTTGGCATGGTCAATACAGAAATCTCCCTCTCTCTCAGACAGAAGACCAGGATCGTGAAGGGGTGAGAGGGAGTAATAAAGATGGAGTCCCTAAGTGTGTCTGTGTATTTATTTCTAATAAAGTGTCTGTGTATTTATTTCTAATAAAGTATTTTTTCTGTGTGATGTCTTTTTTTTTAACCCTTTATTGGATATTCTTAATGGCCGGGTCAAACTTGGCCTGACATTAGCAATCTCAGGCTTTATACCAGCAGGTAAAACAAAGCTGGTATTAACCCCTTATTACCCAAGGGCCAGGGCCGCAGGGAAAAATGTTGGATACAACGCCAGAAGATAGCGCTTTTAAGAAAGCGCCATTTTCGGGAGCGACTGTAGACTGCGATTCGCAGCGGGGGGGCCAAGAAAGCTTGGGCCACCCTGCACTGCGTATTCCCATCCCCAGCTGCCTAGTTGTACCTGACTCGTCACAAAAATTGGGCGAAGCCCATGCCGTTTTGTTTTTTTTTTAATTATTTCATGAAATTCATGAAATAATTAAAAAAGGGCTTTCCTGTATTTTTGGTTCCCAACCGGGTACAAATAGGCAGCTGGGGGTTGTGAAGGTCATATGAGCAGTGGGGGTTAGCAGCCAGTAGCTGCTTGGGTTACCTTAGCAATAGAAAATGCAGCGGGAGTCCACACATTTTATTTTTTTTACCCCCTAACCCTAGAGTTAGGGTTATGTGTTTGGGGTTTTTGTTTATTTTTTAATGAATTTAAAAAAAAAAAATACTCATGGGCTACCGAGAACCCGAGCATTTTAGTGCTCACTCATCCCTACTTCTAACCATACAGCCAGCAGATCAAGAAATCTGATCAGCTGACTCCAGTGTTAGCCGATTACTTGTTCTGTGTCCCCCTGCATCCATCGCAGCATGTGCTGCCTGTGAGGTCAGCTGAATTCGGCCGACACTGGAGTCAGCTGATCTGAACTCTGTTGAACTCCAGCCCGCACACTCTGCGATGGATGCAGGGGGACACAGAACAAGCAATCGGCCAACACTGGAGTCAGCTGATCTGAATTCAGCTGAACTCATGACCACACAGCCCGAACATGGTCACACGTGATCGGCAGCAGGCAGTGATTGCTGTTAACCTGCATCCATCACAGCGTGTGTGGGCTGTGAGATTAGGAGTTGAGCTTATTCCCGATCAGCTGACTCCAGTGCCAGCCGATAAATTCTGTGTTCCCCTTCATCCATCACAAGTAGAAATAGAAGCATACAATAAAATAACAATTGCGGTTGCATGCGTTGCACATTCAATCCACAGGATCCGGTCATATGCGGTTTGCATCCTGTCAAATGTGAAAGTAGCCTTACAGCTGGAGCAGGAAGAAGAAAGACAAGATGGCAGACTTACTTTGGGAGCTTACAGGAAGAAATCGCACAGACCAATTTTTGGGGCTCCACTCTAGGGGATCTGGGGCTGAGAAAAAAAGGAGACCGTCAGCTGATGATGAAATAGCTAGCAAAGTTATTGATCATTATCTCAAACCCATTGCCTCCTCTCTCTAGTCCGGCATTTCCTCTCTGTGGCGATCGCCATCCACCTTCTTCTGAGGCCCATCTGCATGACGCGTCCTACATCATGCTCACTAGCTGGCATTGAGGTCCTGCGCAGGCGCACTTTGATCTGCCATGCTCAAAGCAGATCCATGTAACATATCATGTGCATATGCGTAAGAGATCTTTAACCCCTTAACGATCTGGTGGCTATCATGATAGCACAGGGTCATGTGATGACTCCTGTAGCTCACATGACTCAGGTCCTGTAAGAAAAAGCCAAATACTGGCTGTTACAAGAGATGATAATTTCTCGCGATCTAAATGGTGCTGCTCTGATCGGGATAAATAAATGAGTGATCAGACAGCTGATCCTTATAGCCCTCTAGGGGTACTAGTCAAATTTAAACAAAAATTTAAGAAAAAGTTTTGAAAAAGTAAAAAAAAAAGTAAAAACACCTAAAAGTTCAAATCACCCCTCTTTTGCCCCCACTAAAAAATAAAGGGTTAAAAGAAGGGAATTTTGTTACTTACCGTAAATTCCTTTTCTTCTAGCTCCTATTGGGAGACCCAGACGATTGGGGTGTATAGCTACTGCCTCCGGAGGCCACACAAAGCATTACACTAAAAAGTGTAAGGCCCCTCCCCTTCTGGCTATACACCCCCCGTGGGATCACGGGATGCTCAGTTTTAGTGCTAAAGCAAGAAGGAGGAAAGCCAATAACTGGTTTAAACAAATTCACTCCGAAGTAACATCGGAGAACTGAAAACCGTTCAACATGAACAACATGTGTATCCAAAAAAACCCAAAAATCCCGAAGGACAACAGGGCGGGTGCTGGGTCTCCCAATAGGAGCTAGAAGAAAAGGAATTTACGGTAAGTAACAAAATTCCCTTCTTCTTCGGCGCTCCATTGGGAGACCCAGACGATTGGGACGTCCAAAAGCAGTCCCTGGGTGGGTAAAGAAATACCTCGCGTTAGAGCTGCAAGACAGCCCTCCCCTATGGGGAGGCAACTGCCGCCTGCAGGACTCTTCTACCTAGGCTGGCGTCCGCCGAAGCATAGGTATGCACCTGATAATGTTTGGTGAAAGTGTGCAGACTCGACCAGGTAGCTGCCTGGCACACCTGTTGAGCCGTAGCCTGGTGTCGTAATGCCCAGGACGCACCCACGGCTCTGGTTGAGTGGGCCTTTAGCCCTGAAGGAACCGGAAGCCCAGCAGAACGGTAGGCTTCAAGAATTGGTTCTTTGATCCATCGAGCCAGGGTGGCTTTGGAAGCCTGCGACCCTTTGCGCTTACCAGCGACAAGGACAAAGAGTGCATCGGAGCGGCGCAGGGGCGCCGTGCGGGAAATGTAGATTCTGAGTGCTCTCACCAGATCTAACAAATGTAAATCCTTCTCATATCGATGAACTGCATGAGGACAAAAGGAAGGCAAGGAGATATCCTGATTTAGATGAAAAGAGGATACCACCTTAGGGAGAAACTCCTGAATGGGGCGCAGCACTACTTTGTCTTGGTGGAAGACCAGGAAAGGAGCCTTGGATGACAGCGCTGCTAGCTCAGACACTCTCCGAAGAGATGTGATCGCTACCAGAAAAGCCACTTTCTGCGATAGTCGAGAAAGTGAAACATCCCTCAGAGGCTCGAAGGGCGGCTTCTGGAGGGCAACTAGTACCCTGTTCAGATCCCATGGATCTAACGGCCGCTTGTACGGGGGTACGATATGACAAACCCCCTGCAGGAACGTGCGCACCTTAGAAAGTCGTGCTAGACGCTTCTGAAAAAAGACGGATAGCGCCGAGACTTGCCCTTTAAGGGAGCCGAGCGACAAACCTTTTTCCAACCCAGATTGCAGGAAAGAAAGAAAAGTAGGCAATGCAAATGGCCAGGGAGACACTCCCTGAGCAGAGCACCAGGATAAGAATATCTTCCACGTTCTGTGGTAGATCTTAGCAGACGTGGGCTTCCTAGCCTGTCTCATGGTGGCAACGACCCCTTGGGATAATCCTGAAGACGCTAGGATCCAGGACTCAATGGCCACACAGTCAGGTTCAGGGCCGCAGAATTCCGATGGAAAAACGGCCCTTGGGACAGTAAGTCTGGTCGGTCTGGTAGTGCCCACGGTTGGCCGACCGTGAGATGCCACAGATCCGGGTACCACGACCTCCTCGGCCAGTCTGGAGCGACGAGTATGACGCGGCTGCAATCGGATCTGATCTTGCGTAGCACTCTGGGCAAGAGTGCCAGAGGTGGAAACACATAAGGGAGCCGGAACTGCGACCAATCTTGCACCAAGGCGTCTACCGCCAGAGCCCTTTGATCGCGAGACCGCGCCATGAAGGTCGGGACCTTGTTGTTGTGCCGAGACGCCATTAAGTCGACGTCCGGCACCCCCCAGCGGCAACAGATTTCCTGAAACACGTCCGGGTGAAGGGACCACTCCCCTGCGTCCATACCCTGGCGACTGAGGAAGTTTGCTTCCCAGTTTTCCACGCCCGGGATGTGAACCGCGGATATGGTGGATGCTCTGTCCTCCACCCACATCAGAATCCGCCGGACTTCCTGGAAGGCTTGCCGACTGCGTGTCCCTCCTTGGTGGTTGATGTATGCCACCGCTGTGGAGTTGTCCGACTGAATTCGGATCTGCTTTCCTTCCAGCCACTGTTGGAAGGCTAGTAGGGCCAGATACACTGCCCTGATTTCCAGAACATTGATCTGAAGGGTGGACTCCTGCTGAGTCCACGTACCCTGAGCCCTGTGGTGGAGAAAAACTGCTCCCCACCCTGACAGACTCGCGTCTGTCGTGACTACTGCCCAGGATGGGGGTAGGAAGGATCTTCCCTGTGATAATGAGGTGGGAAGAAGCCACCATTGCAGAGAGTCCTTGGCCGTCTGGGAAAGGGAGACTTCCCTGTCCAGGGATGTTGACTTTCCGTCCCATTGGCGGAGAATGTCCCACTGAAGTGGGCGCAGATGAAACTGCGCAAACGGGACTGCCTCCATTGCTGCCACCATCTTCCCTAGGAAGTGCATGAGGCGCCTTAAGGGGTGCGACTGACCTTGAAGGAGAGACTGCACCCCTGTCTGTAGTGACCACTGCTTGTCCAGCGGAAGCTTCACTATCGCTGAGAGAGTATGAAACTCCATGCCAAGATACGTTAGTGATTGGGTCGGTGACAGATTGGACTTTGAAAAGTTGATGATCCACCCGAAAGTCTGGAGAGTCTCCAGCGCAACATTCAGGCTGAGTTGGCATGCCTCTTGAGAGGGTGCTTTTACAAGCAGATCGTCTAAGTAAGGAATCACCGAGTGTCCCTGAGAGTGCAAGATTGCTACCACTGCCGCCATGACCTTGGTGAAAACCCGTGGGGCTGTCGCCAGACCAAATGGCAGAGCTACGAATTGAAGATGGTCGTCTCCTATCACGAAACGTAGAAAGCGTTGGTGCTCTGTAGCAATCGGCACGTGGAGATAAGCATCTTTGATGTCTATCGATGCAAGGAAATCTCCTTGAGACATTGAGGCAATGACGGAGCAGAGGGATTCCATCCGGAACCGCCTGGCGTTCACATGCTTGTTGAGCAGTTTTAGGTCCAGAACAGGACGGAATGAGCCGTCCTTTTTTGGCACCACAAAGAGATTGGAGTAAAAACCTTGCCCTTGTTCCTGAAGAGGAACAGGGATCACCACTCCTTCTGCTCTTAGAGAGCCCACCGCCTGCAGAAGGGCATCTGCTCGGTCGGGATGTGGGGAAGTTCTGAAGAACCGAGGCGGAGGACGAGAACTGAACTCTATCCTGTACCCGTGAGACAAAATGTCTGTTACCCACCGGTCCTTGACCTGTGGCAGCCAAATGTCGCAAAAGCGGGAGAGCCTGCCACCGACCGAGGATGCGGAGAGAGGAGGCCGAAAGTCATGAGGCAGCCGGCTTGGAAGCGGTTCCTCCGGTTGCTTTCTTGGGGCGTGAGTGAGCCCGCCAGGCATCTGAGCTCCTTTGCTCCTTCTGAGTCCCTTTGGACGAGGAGAATTGGGGCTTGCCCGAGCCTCGAAAGGACCGAAACCTCGACTGCCACTTCCTCTGTTGAGGTTTGCTTGATCTGGGCTGGGGTAAGGAGGAGTCCTTACCCTTGGACTGTTTAATGATTTCAGCCAATTGCTCACCAAACAGTCTGTCTCCAGATAGTGGCAAGCTGGTTAAACATTTCTTGGAAGCAGAATCTGCTTTCCATTCCTTTAACCACAAGGCTCTGCGCAAAACCACAGAGTTGGCGGACGCCATTGAGGTACGGCTCGTAGAGTCCAGTACCGCATTGATAGCGTAGGTCGCAAACGCAGACATTTGCGTAGTTAAGGACGCCACTCGCGGCACTGCTGGACGTATGATAGAGTCCACCTGTGCCAGACCAGCTGAAATAGCTTGGAGTGCCCACACGGCCGCGAATGCTGGAGCAAACGACGCGCCGATAGCTTCATAGACAGATTTCAACCAAAGGTCCATCTGTCTGTCATTGGCATCTTTAAGTGAAGCCCCATCCTCCACTGCAACTATGGATCTAGCCGCAAGCCTGGATATTGGGGGATCCACCTTTGGACACTGGGTCCAGCGTTTGACCACGTCAGGGGGAAAGGGATAACGTGTATCCTTAAGACGTTTGGAGAAACGCTTGTCTGGATAAGCATGATGTTTCTGGACTGATTCTCTGAAGTCAGAGTGGTCCAGAAAAGTACTCAATTTACGCTTGGGATACCGGAAATGGAACTTCTCCTGCTGTGCAGCTGCCTCCTCTGCTGAAGGGGCTGGGGGAGAAATATCCAACAGTCTATTGATGGCCGCTATAAGGTCATTTACCATAGCGTCACCATCAGGGGTATCTAGATTGAGAGCGGTGTCAGGATTAGATTCCTGATCACCCACCTCTGCCTCCTCATACAGAGACTCTTCTCGCTGAGACCCTGACCAGTGTGATGACGTCGAGGGTCTTTCCCAGCGAGCCCGCTTAGGCTGCCTGGGACTCTCATCCGAGTCAGAGTCTTCAGCCTGTGATGCCTGGGACCCCCTTGAAGTACGGATTAGTTCCAACTGAGGGGGACCGGGGAGCATAGACACAGCCGTGTCCATGGTCTGAGTAACTGGCCTGGACTGCAAGGTCTCCAGGATTTTTGTCATAGTCACAGACATCTTATCAGCGAAAAATTGCAAATTCTGTCCCCGTCACCGGGGCAGGGTTCACAGACGTCTCTGCCTGGGCCACTACTACCATAGACTCTGGCTGCCGAAGTGGCACAGGGATTGAACATTGCACACAATGGGGGTCATTGGAACCTGGCGGTAGATTAGCCCCACATGCGGCACAAGCAGTGCATACCGCCTGTGCCTTGGCACCCTTGCGTTTTGCGGATGACATGTTGTTGTCTCCTCAGAGCAATATAGGGTATAAGCCAAGAAGCGACTGTACAGTGCAATATAAATATATATGGTACAGGGAAAAAGTGCACCAAATAACACTGTGGCACTAGTGGGGCCAGCACTTATGTGCAGCTTACCGCCCGCATAAACGCGGGTGTGTGGTCGCCAGAGCCCCTTGTCTGAGTCCCCCAGAGCCTGTGTCCGTTCTCCAGCCAGACTGCATGCAGGAATGGCTGCCGGCGTCCTGTGGAGAGGGGCGGGCCCTGGGCGTGTTGAGACCAAGAGCGGGAAACTTGCGTCCCCACTGTGCCCAGTGAGAGGGCTGGAGTATGTAAATAAGACTCCAGCCCTCGGCGCTGATTATAGAACAGCGTCTCTCCCTTTCCCTGATTGACAGGGTGGGGGCGGGAACGAAGCAGAGCTAGGCCGCAAAAGCCGGGGACTAGATTTATGAGCGCTGCCGCCGTAAAAGTGCGGTCAGCGCGAGTCCCCGGCGCACTACAAGTCCCAGCCGCGCCGCCGCTCCCGGAGCGGCCGGCGCGGTAGTTCCCAACACATAAAATCACTCAGCTAAGCTGCAGTGACTCTAACCCGAGCGCGCAGCGCTACTGCCCCCGGCGCACTAGCACACCCAGCAAGTCTGGCGTGTGCGTGGCCTGTCTGTGCGGGGACACAGAGTACCTGAATGTTGCAGGGCCTTGTCCCTGACGGTACTCAGCTCCTCCAGCAGGGTCTCTGGGTCTGTGGATGGAGCCCGGCCTCAGAGTTTGGGGGCCGGTAAGATCCCACTTCCACAGAGCCCCTCAGGGGCATGGGGAAGGAAAGCAGCATGTGGGCTCCAGCCTCCGTACCCGCAATGGGTACCTCAACCTTAACAAACCGCAAGTGGGGTGAGAAGGGAGCATGCTGGGGACCCTATATGGGCCCTCTTTTCTTCCATCCGATATAGTCAGCAGCTACTGCTGACTAAACAGTGGAGCTATGCGTGGATGTCTGACCTCCTTCGCACAAAGCTTGAAAACTGAGCATCCCGTGATCCCACGGGGGGTGTATAGCCAGAAGGGGAGGGGCCTTACACTTTTTAGTGTAATGCTTTGTGTGGCCTCCGGAGGCAGTAGCTATACACCCCAATCGTCTGGGTCTCCCAATGGAGCGCCGAAGAAAAATATATTCACACATTTGGTATCGCTGTCTTCAGAAATGCCCGATCTATCAAAATATAAAATCATTTGTTCTGATTGGTAAACGGTGTAGCAGCAAAAAAATCCAAATGTCAAAATTACGCTTTTTGGTTGCCACAAATTTTAAGCAAAATGCAATAACAGGCAATGAAAACATAGCATCTGCGCAAAAATGATACTGTTAAAAACGTCAGCTCGAGATACAAAAAAAGCCATCACTGAACCATAGATTTAAAAAAATGAGAACGCTATGGGTCTCAGAACTTTTTTCGGACAAACTTCTGATTATTTTTATAGCCCCTTAGATAAAAGTAAACCTATTCATGTTTGGTGTCTACAAACTTGCAGTAACCTCAGGCATCACAGCAACACATCAGGTTTACCATATAGTGAACACAGTGAATAAAATTTCTCAAAAACAATAGAGCAATCACACTTTTTTTTGCAATTTCTCCACATTTGGAATTTTTTTGCCATTTTACAGTACACTGCATGGTAAAACTCATGGTTTCATTTAAAATTACAGCTCATTCTGCACAAAACGAGCCCTCACATGACCATATTGACTGAAAAATAAAAAAGTTACGTCTGTCAGAAGAATGGCAAACCCCCCCCAAATACCGGAAAGTGGGCCGGTCGTGAAGGGGTTAACCTTTCCTCGTGCCTGCACATTAGAGTACTTTGATCTGCCCTCAGCAGCGCAGATGAATGCGCCTGCGCAGGACCGCAATGTCGGCTCGTGTGGATGACGTAGACACATCATCCACACCGGACTGGGAAGAAGGAGGCCGAAGATCGCAGCAGAGAGGATGCGTCAGACCTGAAAGAGGAGGCACCGCACTGGAGAGCTGCGACACCCATTGGACTGGACCCACCCTAGGTGAGTATTATAAAAGTACTTTTTCCGTTTTACAGAGCGGCCTAGGCTCTTATATACAGTATTTTGGAATGCTGTATATAAGAACTCAGTGGTATTGGACACAGCTTGTAGTCCCCAAATCTGGTGACAGATTCCCATTAAAAAATCGGAAGGAACACAAACTTACACAATAAATCACCAACATATTTGTGCTTCTAAGGGCGTGATTTATTACGCCCAGTATCCATGCCAGAAAATCTACATAGGAATGACCACAAGGGACTTAACCTCTTACAGACATTGGACGTACTGGGTACATCGTAGATAATGGCGGTGTAATCACCGTCGGCTGCTGCAGTAAACCGGCACCGATTCCCGCACGTATATGCTGATCTGAACAGCAGACATGTGTAGCTTACAAGCAAGGGTGGATCCACGATTCACCCATGCCTTTTAATCCCTTAGACCGTGCTGTCAAATACTGACAGCGCAATGTAAATGGCCATGGCAGGGAAATTTCCTTTCCTCGACGCCATCGGAGTCCCCGTGACGCGATCACGGGAAGCCGATGGTTGCCATGGTAGCACAGGGTTATGTCATGACTCATGTCGCTATCATGACTCACATCCTATTACAGCCAGCTGGTTGTAACAGGACAGCAGCATTTCAGCTGATCAGAGCTCTGCCGCTCTGATCAGCAGAAATGAACAAGCGATCAGACAGCTAATCCTTACCCCTAGAGGGACTATTAAAATAAAAAAAGTTTAAAAAAAGTTGTAAAGAATTAAAAAAATACAACTAAAAGTTTAAATCACTCCCCATTCGCCCCACTAAAAATCAAAGGGTTAAAAAAATAATAAATATACACTCATTTGGTATCACAGAGTTCAGAAATGCCCAGTCTATCAAAATATAAAATGAATTAATATGATCGGTAGACGGTGTAGCCGAAAAAAAAATTCCAACCGGCAAAGTTAAGTTTTTTGGTCTTCGCAAATTTTGAACAAAATGCAATACCAGGGAGTCAAAACGTAGCATCTGCGCAAAAATGGTTCAGCTAAAAATGCAAACAAATAAGCCATCAGTGAGCCCCATATCCCGACAAATAAGAACACTACAAGTTGCAGAAAATGGCGCTGAAAGTGCTCCAATTTTTTGGACAAACCTTTTTTTAACCCCTTAGATAAAAGTAAACCTAAATATGTTTGGTATCAACGAACTCAAACCAACCTGAAGTATCACACCCACCCATCAGTTTTACCATAAAGTGAACACGGTGAATAAAGAACCCATAAACCATTGTCCAATCACACTTTTTTGTAATTTTTCCGCATGTGGAAATTTTTTGCTGTTTTCCAGTACCATATATGGTAAAACTCATGGTTTCACTTAAAAGACCAATACGTCCCGCAAAAAACAAGCCCTCTTATGGCAAGATTGAGGGGAAAAATAAAAAAGTTACGACTCGGAAAAAGGGGAGCAAAAAACAAAAACGGAAAAATCGTCCAGGGGTTAGGGGGTTAAAGGTGTGAGTCCGTGAGCACATCAGGGACATTGAGAAAACAAAGACTCTGCATGAGACGGAACACCTAAAATCCCTACCAAAAAATTTCCAATTGTACCATAAATCTGACTCAAGCAAATTAATTATAAAGGCCATAGATCAGAGGTTAGAGGTGGTAACCTATTTAAGGCCCTTGCGCAACTTGAGTCACTGGATTTATAGATTGGACACAAGGACTCCTATTGGGCTCAATGAGAGCTTTGGCTGCTTTCTTTAATTGGGTATTTTTATGTGGTGTGAGAATGGGACTGTTTGTGTTACAATTATTTTTAATTGTTTTTTTTTATTCATAATTTAGAGATCTGTATATGCTAAAACCATACCTGTGGTGGTCTGCAAATTTTGAGGTACTTCACGCGACCCGCTCAGTGACTTAGATGTTGACTTTGATTGGGTATTTTCCCTGAATGAAGTGCCTATGAGAAAATAAGAAAAAAGATTATCTAAGAAAAGTGGAGAACAACATTGTACAACAATTTAATTATAGTTAGGATACAACTAATATTTAATACATTTACTCAATAATTTAGTTTTTTGTATTTCTTGATTTTGCTTGCCTTATGGCATGTCATGTTTAATTTTACATATCATATTTCTGTTTACACAACAATATGAGCACTATGCACTTTTTGTTTGTCTATGGATTAGTGATGGACGGACTCGTACTGTAAAGGGTGCTTTACACGCTGCGACATCGCTAGCGATCTCGTTAGCGATGTAACACGCCAGATCGCAAATACGATCTGCCGAGATCGCACATGTGACCGTCGCTACAAAAACGACCTATGTGCGATCTCAGCAGATCGTATGTGCGATCTGGTGTGTTACATCGCTAACGAGATCGCTAGCGATGTCGCAGCATGTAAAGCACCCTTAAAAGACAGCTTTCAATCTAGATGCACATGCTGTCTACATCTAGATTGGTGTAAAAATAAATAAAAAAAAATGGCGTAGGGTCGTCCCAACAAGGACAAGGCATACAGCTGCAGGCTGCAGTCCCCAACTTTGCACGTTATCTTGGCTGTGTATCAAAATTAAAGGAACCGCATGCAGCTTTTAAAAATAAAAAATATTTAAATAAATAATTTTTTTTAAAAATGTTCTGCGGTCCTTTCCCCGCCCATTTTGATACCCAGTCATGATTAACCGACAGCTTGGAGCTGGTATTCTCAGGATGGGTCGGTCCATGGTTATTGTGCCCCCCCAGCCTAAAAAAAGCAGTCCGCAGCCATCCAGGACTGTCACATCCATTAGATGTGACAATCCCGACACTTTACCCAACTCTTTCCGAATGCCCTGGTGCGGTAGCAATTGGGGCAATAAGGGGTTAATAACAGCAGTCATTAACCTTCCCTCACACCTACGCATTACAGTACTTTGATCTGCCTCAGTAGGGCAGATCAAAGTGCACCTGGGCAGGACCGCAATGTCGTCTTTTGTGGATGATGTAGACGCGTCATCCAAACTGGCTAGGAAGAAGGACAGAGATCGCAGCAGAGAGCAGGCGTCGGACAGGAGAAAGGAAGTGCCGGGCTTGGACAGCAGCAACACTCATCAGACCAGACCGCCCCCCCCCTCCCTCCAGTTATTAAAAAAATATTTTTTACATTATACAGAGGTCTCTGGGCTCTTATATACAGTATTGTGGAATGCTGCAAAAAAGGACTCAGTGATAGTGTCCACAGCTTATAGTCGCCAAATCTGGTGACAGGTTCCCTTTAAAAAAAATCAGAAGGAACACAAACTTACAAAAAATCACCAACATACTTGTGCTTCTAAGGGCGTGATATATTACTCCCAGTGTCCATGCCAGAAAGTCTACATAGGGATGACCACAAGGGATTTAAAGGTGGGAGTCCGTGAGCACATCAGGGACATTGAGAAAACAAAGACTCTGCATGAGACGAAACACCTAAAAACCCTACCAAAACATGACTGATGGATTAGTGAATTGCGCTCCTGGTAACCTAATAAATAAGACACCACACACTACGTGACATGGATTAAAATTTTTGGCCACAGCAGCCCTTTATTTTATAAGAAAAACATCAACAAGAAAAAACAAGATTATCGGCCCAGAGATGTGGTTGTTATAAGTCCCAGCCCCATATCCCCCTCCGCCGTGTACACCTAGCTCAAGGGGGAATCTGGGTATACCCCTTGATCATTTTCCTTGTGTCCGCTGAGCTACTCCCCAGGGACCCATCTATTCCACTGTCCACTGAGCTCCTCCCCAGGGACCCATATTCCACTGTCCGCTGAGCTCTGGCCCAGGGACCCCATTAAAAACATAATTCTCCAACCAACAAAGAGGGGGTTTAAACAACCACATCCCGCCAAGACTCGCTCTTGTGACACCTTACAAGAGTGAGTTCCTCCACAACTTAATGGCTCGTTCTACTCCTTCTTGTATTCCCAACATCCATATATCAATGCCAATGTCATTAAGATGTACCTTATCATCTCTGCAAAAATGTTCCTTTGTATTTTCAAGCATCTGGTGACGTATGGCCACCCCTCCATTTTCCAACACAAATTTTGTTATTTTTTTATTAACCTTTATCCTTGTATTATTGATGCGAGCCACTGATCGCGCTGTTCTCCACATTTGTCTAGCTACTATATCCGACCAGACCACCACTGTTTCTGGGTAAGACCTCCATAAATTCAACATATCGAGCTTTATGTTCCTAACTAAATGTCTTGATGTTCTTATTGCTAAATCATTACCACCTAAATGGATAAGTAAGACGTCCGGGAGGCGGTAGAACTCCACATGATACTGGATTTCTTTTAACAGCTGATGCCACTGCATTCCCCTCTTTCCTATCCATGTCACCCGTGCCAAGGAACTGGGCAACCCCAACTGTTTGCCATTAGGCCTGACTGCTGCACGTAAGGCCCCCCAAAAAACAAATGAATGTCCCATGATCCAAACCAGGCATTGCTGTTCAGCTAAAAACAAAAACAAAAAACACAATTATCACACAATTATCTAAATGAAGACACAACTACTATAAGATTACCAAAATGTACACATATATATACATGTACGCCATTTATAATAAATGCAATCTAATGTAGCTCTTAAATCTGCTCGATTCCCATCTCCCGATTTTTTTAACTATGTCAGGCCCTAAGCCCCATCTAGCAGCTTCTGTTGCTGCTCCTATCCTAAATGAGTGTGAAGTGAATGCATTTGGAGACTCTCCCAATATTGTCAGGCATTTTTTAAGAACTGCTGTGAATTGAAATTGTGACAATGACTTACCCATCATGTACGTTACGGCTATCTGCCTTCACTCTGCTTTTCCAATTGTACCATAAATCTGACTCAAGCAAATTAATTATAAAGGCCATAGATCAGAGGTTAGAGGTGGTAACCTATTAAAGGCTATGTGCACACGTGTGCGTAATTCATGCAGTTACGCTGCGCTTTGTAGCGCAGCGTAACTGCATGCGTCCTGCGTCCCCTGCACAGTCTATGGAGATTGTGCAGGGGCCGTGTGCACATGGCGTTTTAGAGCGCAGCGCTTCGGCTGCTGCCGAAGCGCTGCGTTCTAAGAAGCGACATGTCACTTCTTCCGTGCGCTTTGCCGGCAGCCCCTGCTCTGTCTATGGGAGGAGCTGCAGGCAGAGCGCATGGAATCGGCTTTTTTTTTTTTCACTACGGACATTTCTGCAGCGATTTAAAGCGCACATGTGCTCTTCAGATCGCTGCAGAAATTTCTGCAGGGACAGTACGCAACGTGCGCACATAGCCATAGATCAGAGGTTAGAGGTGGTAACCTATTTAAGGCCCTTGCGCAACTTGAGTCACTGGATTTATAGATTGGACACAAGGACTCCTATTGGGCTCAATGAGAGCTTTGGCCCTTTAATTGGGTATTTTTATGTGGTGTGAGAATGGGACTGTTTATGTTAGAATTATTTTTTAATATTTTCTTTTATCCATAATTTAGAGATCTTTATATGCTAAAACCATACATGTGGTGGTCTGCAAATATAACGCAATGCTAGTCTCTCATATAGGCCCTTTGGAAAAATAATTGCTCACCCCTGATCCATGCTCTTTTATGATTTTATTGCTAATGTTAGAACATTTTTACATGTACCTTTTCCAAAATCTATAAAACAAATTGTGAATAAAATATAAAGTCACAGATGTAATCATACCAGATGTAGAAGAATCCGAAGGAAACACCTCACTGCAGATTAAAAAAAAAAGAAAAACACAACACATTACTACATGCATGTAAAACTTATCAACTACAATAAAAAAACTTTCACAGAACTGCTTTCACATACAGCACTCGTATTTTTGATGTTCTATGGGGCTATGCACATGTCTGATTTTTTTTCCTCATAACGAGTGGTCAGCATGGAAAAAAAAAAATCGGTGACATGTCAGATTTTGATCCAAGTGTGGGATCAAAATAGGCAATGTAAGGCCTATTTCAGACATCAGTGATTCTGGTACGTATGTGCTAGTGTTTATACGTACCAGAATCATGGGCATACGCAGACCCATTATAATCAATTAGTCTGCGCACACATCAGTGATTTCTCACTGACCGTGTCTCCGTGCGGTGTACACGCATGTCTGTGATTGCCGCAAGGAGACATGTCCGTTTTTCTGGCATCACTGATGTTCCACGGACCACACAGTGGTATGATCTGTGAAACACGTACCAGAAAAACATGGACATTGAAAATAAAAAACATTTTCAACTCACCTTCTCCAGCGACGCTGTGTTCAGCCTGTGCTTTCAGCTTTTTCCTGGCTGTCTCATTATGGTATGCATATTCATTTATGCAGCCAGAGACGGACCCAGAAGAAGCTGCAGAAACTAGAGACAGTGGCAGGCAGATGCTACAGAGCTGGAGACTTCAGCACCACGGACAGTAGCAACAGGACAGGTGAGTATATCTCCATGTGCAATCACGGATGACGGAGCACGGATCACGGATTGCACACGGACAACCCACGTTGAATGCATCACCGAACACCGAACATGGAGGGACATATGCATTTTTTACACGTCAGTGAAAAACATCCGTGATTTTCACTGACGTGTGAAACAGGCCTAAGTCTGTGTGTCCGTGGCAATAATCAGAACTGCATTTTGATGACATCTGACCGATTTTCGCGGTCTGGCAGAATGTAAAACATGGAGATTTTTTTCCTCTCCAACTCTGAGGAAAAACTGATGCAACCCTGTTCATACTCATTGGACTGGTTTTCTCGAGTGTGGAGAAAACAATGGCGTAAACCTCCCCTTTTTGTAAGTTGTGGGCGCTCAGTAACTGCTTTTACTGAAGTCTGTCTTCTTCACTATAATTTGTGTAGGTTTCTAGAGCAATTATAACACATTTTTCCTACCATGGTTAGTCATTTTTACATTTTAATTTAGTTTAGAAATGTACTGGACAATTATTGTAGGCATTATTTTATTACCGATATTTTCCTACTGCTCTATAGATATACTGTTACAGCAGGTCAGTTGCAGGAGTTCAATAACGGTCTTTATTAACATTCAATTACAGCATTATACACTTTAATGTTCTTATATATTTTTCAGTTCTCTTCCTTTCTTCTAATTTTTTTCTTCTTTTATTTTTCGTTTACTATATAAACACATCTGAATAAAATTTGGTTACACAACACACGTGAAAACGCTACAAACACACAAAGAAGCCATGAAAAAAAAAGTGCCATTCATCCCAAACAGTGTATTCAGCTGAGGCACACGCATGCATCTGACAGAGTGAGGGAGAGGATTCAATATTCCTCTGTGTTTCCACCTCCTCTTCTAACTCCTCTAGTGAGAATGAACCCCCACCTAGACGCCCCCGGACTTCCGATGAGGAATGCCGACAGATAGTGATCCCCAATGGTCCTCACACCCTGGCAATTAGGAGTCTCTGATTCCCGGTTTTGTGGCTTCATCAGGAATCCAATTTGATACTGCAGGCCTCATAGAAAGAGACTATTTTAGCTCGTTCACCACTCAAGCCCGTTTCCACCAGTTTATAACCTTTTACATGCTTCACAGGAAAATAAAAAAAGCAATATGGAAGGAAAAAATGAATCTAACTTTTTCCCACAAAAATGTTACTATAGCACCAAAATTTTGCACTTTCACAAGGGTAACAGGAGAAAATGCAATGTTCAGTTTGTTGTTCAATTTCTCCTAAATAAACCAATACCTAATATGTGATGGAAAACTACTGTTATGGCACATGGCAGGGCTTGGAAGGGAATGAGTGCCATTTGACTTCTTGAATGCAAAACTGACTGGAATAATTATCAGACGCCATGTCATGCTTGGAGAGTCGCGTATTTGCCTAAGCAATGGAAACCGCCCACAAATTACTCTAATGGACACACCAATTCTTGGGCGATTGCGGGCTGCTATTTTTATCCTGAGGGGGCCCAATAACCATGGAACTCCCCTGCCTGAGAATACTAGCCACTTTATCTTGGCTGGGTATCAAAATTGGGGAAATGTCACAACGATTTTTTAATGTATATATTTAAATAATTAAAAAACGCATGGTGTTCCTCATATTATCATATACTGCCAAGATAAACGCACACAGCTGGGTGCTGCAGCATGTGCTTTATTTATATTATATTATATTAAAGCATCTGCTTTATTTGTGCCGGGTACCAAAATACGAGGGACCATACATAATTTTTTTTTAAATTATTTACTTATTTTTAGTCCACGCTAGGGACCCAGACAGCTAGTGTGATGGCAACCAATCACAGACGCTGGCACAGAGGGTGGGTGGGGGTAGCAAGACTGCAACAAATCACCAACACTGTTACAGAGAGTGGGCGGGGAAATAGTGCATATTCATGAACTTTAATGATCGGACCGGACGCAGTGTGACAGCAATGGGGAAACTCACTAAGCATAATTCTACTGCTTTAATGACTACAAGTCATTTTTTTTCCACTGCGCCTCCCATAATGCCAGTAGTTAAGATGGCTACAGCATTACTGTGATTGGGAAGCAATCATCGCATGTGTAGAGGCTGAAAATCAGGCAACAAATATGTGGTGAGGAGACTCGAAAATCACGAGGCAAGGAGAAAAATACAAAAATAATCAATATGGTGTAAGATTACCCAAAATTTATGATAGAAATAGCAGGGCAATACTGATATGTGGGTGCCAAAAACAAAGTAAAATATAACTTTTATTAATGAATAACAATAAAAAACACACTGACAGACAAACAAATAAGCTGTAATGAAACAGGCAGAGTCCCAAAAAGAATTCACATAGGAGAAAGATCCAATGGGGAAAAAAAAAAAAATCCAATTAAATACTTAAAATGTCCATCTAGGATATAGGAGGGGGGGGACAGTCGTATCTTTATCACAACCATAGGGATGATATGAACAAAAAGCAGTAAGAGAAAAAGGTCACCATAAAATAGAGGGGGAGTTCAAATATTATTACCACACCATACTCTCCTTGGTGGCAACCCTTTGACTTCAGTCATCAAAGCTCCTGGACCTCCCGACACAATTTGTTACACTCATCAGGGGAGAGACAGTAGCCAGTAGAGCAGTTAGATCTTACTCATGAATAATGCTGGGCAAATACAGAAACATCCGGGCGGTGTATTTTATTAACCATAGGATACATTCTATGTGTATAGCTCTTCATTTGACCTTCTCACTCATACATGGTTCCTGCCTACAGACTGCCTTTATCCAGGCTTTGAGTGGGATGGGTTGTTTAGGCTATACTCATGAACGTGTTTTTCTCTGCTATGTGTGCTTTGAATTAAGCTATATCTCCCCCTGAATTCTTTTGGGAGGTTTATGACTGCATAATAACAGTTTATTGATTAATAACTGTAATTGGTCCCCCCACCCCCCGGTTATTTCTCTTATGAGAATTCACTTTGGGACACTGCCTGTTTCATTACAGCTTAGGCTAGGTTCACATTTCCGTTGTTTTGCATCAGTCACATGCATTGCTTGACGCATGTGACTGATGCGTTGTACAATGGATGACAAGAATTGAATTGTCGGACTCTGTTGTAAAAGAGAGAACGATCAGCCACCGACTTTTGAGAGCGAATAGATGATCTCCCGGCGGCCGGCTAATGAGAGCGATCAGATGATTGCTCACAGCAGCCGGCCGCCAGGTGATCAGCTGATCGCTCACAGCAGCCGGCCGCTGGGTGATCAGCTGATAGCTCACAGAAGCCGGCCGCCGGGTGATCAGCTGATCGTTCGGCCGCTGAGTATGGTTCCGGGGGGTGGAGTGCGGGGTGAGTGGAGCCGAGCAGGGCCATGGCGTTGAGGACGTCAGTGTCGGAGACTGCATGGCTGGGGACAGGTGAGAGTGTGTGTGTGTGTGTGTGTGTGTCTGTGTACATGCGGAGTGCGTGAGGGGGCAGAGCTGAGCGGGGAAGTGTCGGGCTCCCTGCACACGTAGCCAGGGTAAATATCGGGTAACTAAGCTAAGCACTTTGCTTGGTTACCCGATATTTACCTTGGTTACCAGCGTACACCGCTTAGCGCTGGCTCCCTGCACACGTAGCCAGGGTAAATATCGGGTAACTGAGCAAAGCGCTTTGCTTAGTAACCCGACGTGTACCCCGGTTATGTGTGCAGGGAGCCAGAGAGAGCATGCGCAGCGAAAGCCTACGGATTGCACTGCTCAAAAAACTTTACAGGCTGCATTCCTGCCGCCCGACGGTCAGTCGTTCCATGACTGATCAGTCGGGCGGAGGATGCAACGCAGTGTCATCAGTCACAATCCACCGCTAATACAAGTCTATGGGAACAACGGAATCCGCCAAACGGATTCTGTTGTTTACCAGAGCCGCGGATTGTGACTGATACAAATTGACGGAAATGTGAACCTAGCCTTATTTGTTTGTCTGTCAGTGTGCTTTTTATTGTTAGTCATTAATAAAAGTTATATTTTACTTTTTGGCAGACACATATCAGTATTGCCTTGCTAAGGACCAAAATACTCAACGAGTAACGAATAACGTGAACACTGTACTATTCGTGCGAGTAACAAAAATCACGAGGCAGGGACCGAATGACTCGAGTAACGAATAACGTGAATACTGTACTATTTGTGCGAGTAACAAAAATCGCTCATCACTAATTATAACTAATGTACTCAATGAGTTTATTCGAGAATTTTAGATCTAACAGCATGATCTATTTAGTTTCTATCTTTAGAAAAGGTTTTTTTTAATGTCTCCTCCACAGATATAAACATTTAGGGTAAGTTCACACAGTGCGTTTTTCGCGGCGTTTTTGCGCAGTTTTCGGGTGCGTTTTTGCTCAGAAAACTGCATGACTTTGCTTCCCCAGCAAAGTCTATGAGTTTTCATTTTTGCTGTCTGCACACAGCGTTTTTTTTCAGCTGCGTTTTTGTGGTGCCACAAAAACGCAGCATGTTAATTATTCTCGCGTTTTTCACTGCGCTTTTCATCCATTGAGTGCAATGGGATGTTGAAAGACGCAATGAGAAACGCAAATAGCTGCGTTTTGGTGCGTTTCCAAGACCAAAAACGCAGCTATAAACGCAGGAGGTGGGTAGTAAAGTGACATGTACAGGAAGAGGATTCCTTCTGTCAGTAAACACAGAAGCGTGAATCCTCCCGGTACCGTCATCGTCGCGTCCACCTCCAGTCCTGTGCATGTATGCTGCCGTGCGGCGCCATGTCTGGGCGGGAGGTGGAAGCGGCTGCGAAAACAAAAGTGAACAGTAGAAAAAAAAAAAAAAAGTTATACTCACCTGCTTGCAGCCTCCCGGTGCCATGCCCGCTCCCATCTCCTCTCACGGTATCACCGCTCCGGCTGTGTGCAGACAGCCGGGACATCTCCGATAGATGCAGGACCTGGCGATGGATCACCTGATGCAGTCACCTGACGCATCAGGTAATCGTAAGTATCGCGGTGACGCGGGCGCCCAGCCGGTTTAAGCTATCAGCGGATGCGTCAGGAGACTTCATCCCTGATTACCGGCAGCTGCTGCAGCGATCGGACAGGATCAGACTCCCGCCCCATCGCTCCAGGAGCTGCCGGTAATCAGCACATAAGTGAGTATTTTTTTTTTTTTTTTTTTGCACCGATGCATCTGCTGATTGCATAAACGGCTTTTATACAATCAGCTGCTGTGTGATGTGCTTCAGCCCCTAGAACCTGACACATCATCTGATCGCTTTGCCTTCCAGCAAACCGATCAGATGATATTGGATCCGGATTGGACGGCGCGAGACCCTTGACCCAGGATTACTGCGGAGGGGGGTTCATTATTTCAATAAAGATGGAGTCACTAATTGTGTTGTGTTTTATTTCTAATAAAAATATTTTTCTGTGTGTTGTGTTTTTTTTTTATCTTTACTAGAAATTCATGGTGGCCATGTCTAATATTGGCATGACACCATGAATTTCGGGCTTAGGGCCAGCTATACAGCTAGCCCTAACCCCATTATTACCCAGCGAGCCACACGGCATCAGGGCAGCTGGAAGAGTTGGATACAGCGCCAGAAGATGGCGCTTCTATGAAAGCGCCATTTTATGGGGTGGCTGCGGGACTGCAATTCACAGCGGGGGTGCCCAGAAAGCATGGGCACCCTGCACTGTGGATTCCAATCCCCAGCTGCCTAGTTGTACCCGGCTGGACTCAAAAATTGGGCGAAGCTCACGTCATTTTTTTTTTAAAATTATTTCATGAAATTCATGAAATAATTAAAAAAAAAAGGGTTTCCCTATATTTTTGGTTCCCAGCCGGGTACAAATAGGCAGCTGGGGGTTGGGGGCAGCCCGTACCTGCCTGCTGTACCCGGCTAGCATACAAAAATATGGCGAAGCCCACGTTATTTTTTTTGTTTGGGGGGGGCAAAGAAATCCTGCATACAGTCCTGGAAGGAGGATGCTGAGCCTTGTAGTTCGACAGCTGCTGTCTGCTCTCCTGCATACACTATTGGATGGAGGATGCTGAGCCTTGTAGTTCGACAGCTGCTGTCTGCTCTCCTGCATACACTATTGGATGGAGGATGCTGAGCCTTGTAGGTCTGCTCCCCCTGACTCTCCCTCAAGCATACAGTCCTGGATGGAGCATGCTGAGCCTTGTAGTTCTGCAGCTGCTGTCTGCTCTCCTGCATACACTATTGGATGGAGCATGCTGAGCCTTGTAGTTCTGCAGCTGTCTGCTCTTCTGCATACACTAGTGGAGAATGAAGAACACATTGAAGAAGGAAATGACATCAGACCTTTTTTTTTTGTTCACTGATAAAAAACGCATAAAGACGCAGTGAGCAAAAACGCAGCAAAACGCAGCAAAAAAACGCACCAAATCGCGGCAAAACACGTGCGTGTTTTGCCGCGTTTTTTTGCCGCGGGTGCGTTTTTGTGCGTTTTTGCCGCAAAAAACGCACAAAAACGCAGCGTCAAAAAAACGCAGTGTGTGAACCTAGCCTTATGTCGTCTGTTCCTCCAATATGGAAACTTTTGAGATTACAATGATGGAAGTCATGAAAATGTAGTGGAATTGGATGTCATTTATCACTGCTTTTATATTTTTAACATGTTCAAGGGCACAGACTTTTAGCTATTGAGTCGTTATGCCTGCATATGCAAGGTTGCAGGGACAGGTTGCTAAGTAGATGACTGACGTGGCATTGCAAGTAAGATTATGCACAATTCTATATCTCTTCAAACCTTTTGAGTCAGAAAAAGAGAATGTTCTGACCATGTATAAGGTGGGCCATAAGTATGGATGGATACACTCTGATAAAAAAAAATAAAGTTGAATTAAAAATGGCTGCTTTGCAGATGGCCACCATGGGCATGACCCGGCCTCAAATGTTTTGCCCCTCCCATGTACTAATAAGCCACAAACGGTAAGGTGATATCATCAGGGTGTATCCATACTTATGGCCCACCCTTTATTTACATTTACATTCAGAACAATTACTGCATGCCAGCGGCTGGCTGCCAGATTTTGGCCTGGGGGGAAAGTACACAGGAGTGGCCCATGAATAGCAACCCATTCTTAATAGGAATCTGTCATTAGGTTTTACTGATATATAAAGTACAGCCACCGCCTTTAAGACTTCTTTTACAGTAATCTAGTAAGCTGCATGTATTTCCCCAAGCCCCTCTGCATAGTACAGAAAAAGAGCTTTTATTATACCCACCGCCATTGCGGTCCGGTCCGATGGGCATCTCTGGTCTTGATCCAGTGCAGCTTCTTCTTACAATCGCCATCGCCATTAGGCTGAGGAAAGTATTGCAGTGTGCATGTGGCGGCTTTTTTTCTGGGTAATCAGCACTCTTTAGCCTTACCCAGCCCTTGCCACATCAAAGAGAAGTATGCCTGTGCAGGAGCGAGGTCGGGAAACACATGTGGATGACGTAGGACACATCCGCTACACAACGCAGGGAAAGGCAATGGCTATTGTAGGAAGAAAAAAGGCTCCAGATCAAGACCAAAGGTCCCCATCGGACTTGGTCGCCAGCTGTGGATATAAAAAAAAAAAAAATCCCTTATTTGTGCTATGCTTGGGGTCATACACGCAGCTTACTATAATGCTGTAAAAGCGGATTTAAAGGTAGTGGCCGTACTTTATATTAGGAAAAACCTTGTGACAGGTTTATGTTCAGCTGCTTCATAGGCTGTATTCACTCAGCCATATTGTCTGTGAGTACGGCCTGTGGAAAAAACTGACAGCACTTGGACCGGTTCCTCTGAGCTCTTGCACTTCTCAGGTGTCATACATGGGTACGTATTACAATCTTTAAGCCAGATATACGCTTTCAAATATGCAGTAAAGCAATGTACACTGTGCTTTTCTACACTCCTCAAAAAAACATATCCTGAGTAACAGTGGTCACACATAAGCATATGTAGCACCCCATGGGGCAGGCGGATTAACCTACTCATCGCCGGGCCGTCGACTGGGACGGTCACGGGCGGCCTAGCCCGCTTCCGTTGCCCCGTGGTGTACAGAAGATGGCAGGGAAAGATGATGGGTGTACTTGTGAGGTGGTTGTCGTGACGCCACCTGGGGTATGCGGCCAGGGAATGGGCCACCGCTGCTGTCACTGTCCTCTGGAGCAGATGGTAGTAGCAGCCAGGGATGGGATTGCTCTCCACAGGTAGAACGGGCCCCAGGGAGGATGATGAGGGGACTAGTAATGGCAGCAGGGAGCAGCAGTACGGTTAATAAGGAGTCAGAGTCTATAGCTGTGGTTCCACGTTGTTTACTCACTTTTGTACAATGCCGCTCACTCAGATAATATCGGTCATGTGCTATGATGGGCTCAGTCTAACCTGAATCCCTTTAGAGATTAGTCCGGTTTGGTGTTTGGTTGGTTTCTCCTTGTAACGGCTGTCTGTGGATCCCCTGGCTTGAAGCTACGAGGGGACCCTGGGTTTCACAAGATGCACTCTTGTCCCTATCTGCAGGTGCCGCAGTTCCGATGTGGGGTCCGGCTTGAAGCGAGGCCCCGGATCCTATATGGCACTGTGCTGTCGGGTGCTGTGTGGGCAAGGAAGCTTGAAACTTTCCCCGACCGGACAGATTCTGGAAATCCAACGTGAAGTATGATATTCCCTAGGGTCCTGCCGCCCTGTGTGGCACTGACTCCGTGGGGAGCAGGTTCACTCTCCCCATGGCAACCGTGTGAGCTCTCTCCTCCTTCCCACCGGAGCACCTGTAAGATGCGACTGCTCCCTTCCTCTCCTGCTGGAGAACTCTCTAACTGTTGTGTAGAGTTGAGCGATGTTCGATTCAAACGGTTCGCCAATTTCAAATTCAAATGATTTGGGGCGGTGTTCGACGAACTCAAACGATTTGCTTCAAATTCGGCAGTTCGAGTTACATTCGATAATGGTTCGATCACCATAAAGCGTAGCTAGTTACTAGCTGGCTTTTCACTGTATTACTGTGAGTCACTGTGAATCATGATATTATCAAAATTCAGCGTATAGTGTGCGGGGGGGGGGGCAGGGTTTAGATCAGTGCTGCTGCTGAGTGCTGAAAGAAAGGTGATCACCATTTTTTTTTCCTAACCGTGCGTACAGTGGGGCGGGCCAGGCTGTCAGCCAATCACAGACACACACACAGCAAAGAGGATTTTTGCCAAACAAGCAAGGGCATGCGTCATTGGCTGTGCATGTCACATATCTTTGCCCTATAAGACCTGGTCATTTTCCCCGTCGCCACCATTATCTCTCTGCTGCGGGTGGGTGTCAGTCACCGCTCCCGCTGCTGCTGTGTGCGCTATAGACATACAGTGCAATCTACGCATCGCTTAAGGGATTAGGGACTACTTGTAATTTCAGTCCTTTTCAGGGCTACATTACAGCCGTTCATAGCAATTTTTGCTAGGCAGGTTTGTGCCAGCGCTGTGCAGGGGTTTATATCACAGCGTCTGGCTAAATCAGCTCAGGCAATTCCTTGGGGCATTGTTTCATTGGCAGGGATAGAAATTGAGGCTTCCTCTGCTGACAAGCTAGCTACAGCACCTGTGCATTCTACACACCTCTCCATTTTTGCTTTGCAATTTTAATTGCAAAAATTGCTGCCACTTTTAGGGGCATACTAAAATTGTCTGGGATACTAACTTAGGGTTCCTCTGCTGTCAAGCAAGGTACACCAACTGTGCATTCTACACACCTGTCCATTTTTGCTACGCAATTTTAATTTCAAAAAGTGCTGACACTTTAAGGGGCATAGTTTCATTGTCTGTGATATTCAGTGTTGGTTCTTCAGCTGTCAATAAAGCTAGACCAACTCTGTATTGTACACCACCTCTCCATTTCTGCAACGCAATTTTTAACTGCAGGTAGTCCATCAATCTGTGACGAAGGTACAGGCGTGGATATAATGTTGCCTTCATCCAAAAGGTGGTTCTCTCAATGTCTGAGACAGCTCAACACCAGCAGCTGTTTCCACTTCAAAAACAACTGATGACCTGCCAATGACACTGCTTGTTGCGGGTACAGGGGTGGAAGGTCAGCGTCAAAAAGCATATGTGACTGCTGTCCCCACAGTCACAGAGGATGAAGAGCACACAGATGCCATTGATGGGGCAGACGGTGGTTGCACCGCCCCGCTAGGCCGCATTGTAGCATAGTGACCCTTCCACATAGACTTATGCTTCATTTAAAGTAGTGTATAGGGTGGGCTCCCCAGTATACAGCAAAACCACGCAACAGGAAAAGGACTCTAGGCAGTTGGGTTGATAAATGATTGTTTAACTCTCCCAAAACAAACAATAAGGACCATGCATAAAACTGAAAGAATAGAACAATCTATTCACAAGTCCAAAAGCCTACACCCCTATGCTGCAACACTCGTAATGGCAATTTATAGCCCCTTCTCACCAACCTTTGCCTAACCAAGGGACTGTCTAAACTGTTGCCGCCTACCTGGTAATTGTGTGTGTGTGTGTGTGTGAACACGACTTACCAGTGGCGCATCACAAGAGCTAACAACTTATCTACCTAAACATAGACAAAACCCATTAACCCCCCTGAATACCCTTGTTAGCTGAAGCCTCACAGATAAGGCAGATGATAACAGTGGTGAGTCAAACCACACAGCTCAGCAACACAGTCCTGGAAATCTTGTAAAGCAACAGTCAGTGCAAACATGTGTTGCTGTCCCTCTAGAATTTTAACTGTAACTGACAAATTGACAGAGCAGAAGCAGCAAATCTTATTGTCTATATAGTCTGCCTAAGCAGAACAGATGTGTTTTGTTAACAAAAGTGTTGCGTGCACGCATTACTGTCTGGGCCCAGCCTACCGTACCCGGGTACTGTGGTGTCCAGTTGCCATAAATACAGAGTTTACAATCCTTTCACGGTAAACAGTATAGACAGCACCGGGAGAATGTCGGTCTCCGGCACAGGATGCTGCTCACATGCATTATGGTCCTCCTCACCAAACTCCAACACGAGTCTCCTCACAATCCACCATAGTGTTTCCGCGGTGGCTACTTGCTGTAACGCACACCTTTAGCGTTTTCTTAAGTTCACAGACAACACCTAGTCCGGTCTCCAAGTCCACAGCCGAAGACCGTTTTGCTATTGCTATAGTGACCAAACAGTCAAAGGCAGATGCAAAAAAACAGCCGCCCCTTGTGGGTAGTCTGCAACAATGCATACAATGAACGGCAAATAAGCATGTTGCATTCACAGTGGATAAAGCTCATCAATACACCCTCACACTATCACTTCATATCCATGTGACAGTTCATGGACGAAGTACTCAAAGTAGTGAGTTTTTGGCCTCTACTTAGAGATTGGTGACAAATCTTACAGATGACGTGACTTGGGTGATCTTTTGCGATGTAAAAAAAGCACCAGGCTAGGCAAGGCTTACAGCCCATGCGACCTGCAGAGCCACCATGACTTCTGCTCAGAGGCAGAGTTATGGCTGAGAATTCAGTTGTTGACGTGCTTCCAGTACTTTGTCTCTGTCCAGGAAGACGCAACCTAACCTCGTCGTCAGTAGCATCCTCCTCCAACTCCTCTGCTGACCTCATCGACTGGCTGACTGTGGTTTGACAGTAAGTGGGGTCTCCAACCTCATTATCACCCTGTGTGTTTTCATTCCCCTCGTCCAGACTCCTCCGAGCCAACCTCTTCCTGCCCTGACCGAATAGTAAAGTTGACGTTCCAATCAGGTATCGGAGTCTCATCAGCATGTTCTCCATTGTCTCCACCAGGAGGATTTATAGTTTGGGAATGAGGGTGTACATTATGCTCAGAACCTTCTTCATCGGGGCCTGGATCCGACTCACAAAGCTTCTGGGCATCAGTGCAGATCATTTCCTTGTCTGGACTCACTGCAGCTTTGGAGCAGACCTCTGATTCCCAGGCTATAGTGTGACTGGACAGCTCTGCAGACTCAACCATCTCTGTCACCCCCATACTCAGCAGGGCTGGTGGAAACTTGAGAGCTGTTAGGAAGCAAGTGCGATTGGGTTGACACCACAGAGGAATGGAGTATTTTGGATATTGAAGTTGAGGTGGAGAGGCCACTTGATGGAGCACTTGAGATCCATTGAAGCACCTGCTCTTTTGGTGCCTCATCTACATTTGGTAGCGATGGTCGTGTCCGTAAGAAAGGGATCATATCAGATTATCCATGGGAAGAAATACACCTCTTATTTTGGCTGGTAGTTGGTATTACGAATCGGTGCCGCCGTTGACGCAAGCAGCCTGCTGCGGTTCCAGTTGCGCCCAAGCGTCAGCTGCCATTTTTGGCCATGCCTTTGGTCGTCCAGCTGGCTGCTTCCTCCTCCACGTCTAAGTGTGGAGAGACGGCTAGTGCGGATGCGTGTGCCGATTTACCCCAGACACAGCCTAAGTCCAGTGTTTCGCCTAGTGAGCATGCTTAGCATGACTGTGCCATTCCTGATCCTAAGTCCTCAGTTCGTGCTACAGAGCATGCTCCCACACTTAATGAGAAAAGCCTCTTTGCACAGGTACTTGGACTCCGTGCCGTGTCTAAGTCCTGTGTTGTGTCTACAGAGCATGCAGAAGCTGATAGTCTGTTTTCTGAGACTGTTGTTCAGGCTCCTGAGCATGCTCAGGCACTTAGTGCATCAGAGGCTAGGTACATTAAGGAACTCACTGGCCATGTCCATGAGGTGGCAGTCCATGCTAGTCCAGAGGACATCAGGTGTCCTGATGATGTGGCCACTCCGGACTGGCTCGCAGAGGCCCGCCCCTATGATTTTGCACCTCATCATTGTTCGTCAGACGATGACTGGTGAGGTGTTTGGGGCGTGGCTGACATGAAGTCATCATTGAAGTGGCGGTTCCGGATAAGCTGCTGGTTATGTCACTGATGACGTGGCACTCTGCTATTGGCTCCTGGAGGTGCCTTGTGGTCCACCCTGCGTTGGGGCGGACCCAGGTTATAAAAGGGGCTGTAGACAACAAGGAGGTGCGCATTCTTCTATTATGCTGAGACAGAGCACACGTCCATGTGTTGAACCCATTGCGGCTTTAGGCCAGAGGTAGGCAGGGATAGGGCGTCGGTGCAGGACGCCACCACACTTGGTAACGCAGAACGGTTACGACCAGCTCCTGTCCTACCAATCCTGCTAGTGCAGCTCAGTGGCATTAACTGGGCTGCTGCTGCGCCTGCTGTCCAGAGGTGTGCCCCCTACGCACACAGACAACGTACCCAATAGCCCCTGTGTTGTTAACAGGGAGTTCCTGGGCTGGGTGTGTGGACCCTGTGACGCTAACAGGGTTCACAGTCTCCAGAACCGAGTGTCGTCTAACTCAGTTCAGGCTACTATTAGTTTGAGAGCCACCCAGCTCTGTATCCTCCGCCTAACCTTCGGGTTGCCAGCATCTCCTTCTCCATCTGGGAGCACGGTGGACCCCGACTGGCAATTGGGATATATACCACCTTATCCAAATCTGTTAGTCCCCCCGTAACAGATGGTGTTTCTTCAGAAGATGTTACTGTTGCTTAACCACCAAACCCACGGACACAAACTTTTTTCCCCTTTCCAACACACGTGTTCCCCTTTCCACCAGCATCTGTCCTTTTTCCACCTTTTTGACCAAATTTGCAACTCTGCAGGGACACCCTACTCAACGCCGTCTCAGCACAGCAGCCAGCCCTCGGTCCCTTAGATGTGGACAAGTAAAATACCATTTCCTCTTAGCCATGACAAAGCGTTGAGATTCACTCTGTGCAGCACTGGTGTTTAATGTAAAAGCAGATCAAAGATTGAGTACCAGCTTCTGCGGATACTCCTGCATACGTGCGTCCCTTTCTATGGAAGGGCTTATTTCGCCAAATTTTGTCTTGTACCGGGGATCTAACAGTGTGGCAACCAGTAGTCAGCATTACTTCGAATTGTGACAATCCGAGGGTCATCTTGTAGTGTAATGTAGTGAAACCGGGACTGACCTCCTCAGGAGGTAATGGCAGATACTATAACAGCTTTTAAAAAAGGGCTGGATGATTTCCTCAGTACACACAACATTGTTGGTTATAAGTGACTTAATGTAACTTAAATGTAGAATTGGTGGAGGAAGGTTAAAGAAGTTGTCCAGTTACCAAAACTGATTTTTTTTTTTTCTGATAAATCTTGCTAATATGTGCCCCTCAACACATCTATTATGTTTTTTTCCGCAAAATTACCTTTTATTGTGCACTAGCAGCACATGCTCCTTGCTGGCTCCAGCTCTGATGGGGTTAATCTCTCCTCTGACTTCCTGGGTTCAGTTACTACAATTTCCATAATCCTTTGCAGTAACTAGCAATCTATCTCCCAACCCTCTCTGACTGTTCCCTCCCCTCAGATCTCCACCACAACAGTTCCCTCCCCTCCTTCCTGTGTGCACTGCCTAATCATGGTAATAGAGCTTTTATCATTTGGTCTTTCTGATCTATTTCATTTCCACCAGCATCTGTCCTTTTTCCACCTTTTTGACCAAATTTGCAACTCTGCAGGGACACCCTACTCAACGCCGTCTCAGCACAGCAGCCAGCCCTCGGTCCCTTAGATGTGGACAAGTAAAATACCATTTCCTCTTAGCCATGACAAAGCGTTGAGATTCACTCTGTGCAGCACTGGTGTTTAATGTAAAAGCAGATCAAAGATTGAGTACCAGCTTCTGCGGATACTCCTGCATACGTGCGTCCCTTTCTATGGAAGGGCTTATTTCGCCAAATTTTGTCTTGTACCGGGGATCTAACAGTGTGGCAACCAGTAGTCAGCATTACTTCGAATTGTGACAATCCGAGGGTCATCTTGTAGTGTAATGTAGTGAAACCGGGACTGACCTCCTCAGGAGGTAATGGCAGATACTATAACAGCTTTTAAAAAAGGGCTGGATGATTTCCTCAGTACACACAACATTGTTGGTTATAAGTGACTTAATGTAACTTAAATGTAGAATTGGTGGAGGAAGGTTAAAGAAGTTGTCCAGTTACCAAAACTGATTTTTTTTTTTTCTGATAAATCTTGCTAATATGTGCCCCTCAACACATCTATTATGTTTTTTTCCGCAAAATTACCTTTTATTGTGCACTAGCAGCACATGCTCCTTGCTGGCTCCAGCTCTGATGGGGTTAATCTCTCCTCTGACTTCCTGGGTTCAGTTACTACAATTTCCATAATCCTTTGCAGTAACTAGCAATCTATCTCCCAACCCTCTCTGACTGTTCCCTCCCCTCAGATCTCCACCACAACAGTTCCCTCCCCTCCTTCCTGTGTGCACTGCCTAATCATGGTAATAGAGCTTTTATCATTTGGTCTTTCTGATCTATTTCATAGTATCTATTTCAGGATATATTTATAAGCTATATATATATATATATATATATATATATAGAGAGAGAGAGAGAGAGAGAGAGAGAGAGAGAGAGAGTTATCTAACTCCACACATGTTTCTCTATGGCTATATATGCTTGTGTATATGTGTGTTTATATATAATGTATATACACACACACAAATATAGACAGTACATGTGTGTGTAGCTATATCTTTCTACATATACTTGTATGCGTGCTTATCATATTATATATGTGTGTGTTTTTTACATGATGGGTTGTGTCAGCCAGAAGATGCACCTGTCCTGGAAGAATATTTTAGTAGCCCCTCATACTACATAATTCCTCCTGTTTTGGAGGTATAAGTGGCCCCCTCACCTTTTGTACCCCTGTGCGTGGAATGTGATCCCTGATATACACACAAGAATTTTTTTTCCTTATACATACTCAAGGAACACGTATACAGTCTCAAGGAACACAATACTTTTTCCGGTGTGTGGCCATGAAAATCTCAGTGGCGAACATGGCCGTGTATCAGATCCCTACAATCACATAATGATGTATTATACTAAGGATACACCATCAATATAACAATATTGCTCTAAACATTTATTGTTACAGAATCTAATCTCCAATCCTCTAATGATTGCAGGGATTATCACAACTTGAGCCACTCTGGGACTTGTTGTGCAGTTGAGAGTGGAGAAAGTGTGTCCCATGCATCACAAGTAACAGTGTGGATTTCGGCTAAGTTCACACACTGCGTCGTTTTATTTAAGCGGCGTTTTTGTGAGTTTTTTTGCGTCAAAAAACGCACAAAAAAGCATCCGTGGCAAACAACAGACGCGTTTTTATCGTGTTTTGGTGCGTTTTTTGCTCTCTGTGTTTTTATGCTTTTTTTTATCAGAGAAAGATTGTTGAAAGAAAAAAAAAATAAAAAAGGTCTGAAGTAATTTCCTTCTTCAATATGTTCTTCATTCTCCACTAGTGTATGCAGGAGAGCATACAGCTGCAGAACTACAGGGCTCAGCATGCTCTATCCAGGACTGTATGCTGGAGGGAGAGGCAGGGGGAGCAGAACTACAAGGCTCAGCATCCTCCATTCACTAGTGTATGCAGGAGAGCAGACAGCAGCTGCAGAACTACAAGGCTCAGCATCCTCCATCCAATAGTGTATGCAGGAGAGCAGACAGCAGCTGCAGAACTACAAGGCTCAGCATCCTCCATCCAATAGTGTATGCAGGAGATCAGACAGCAGCTGCAGAACTACAAGGCTCAGCATCCTCCATTCACTAGTGTATGCAGGAGAGCAGACAGCAGCTGCAGAACTACAAGGCTCAGCATCCTCCATTCACTAGTGTATGCAGGAGAGAAGACAGCAGCTGCAGAACTACAAGGCTCAGCATACTCCATCCCGGACTGTATGCAGTTTTTTGCCAAAAAAGAAAAAAAAAATGACATGGGCTTCGCCATATTTTTGTATGCTAGCCGGGTACAGCAGGCAGGTACGGGCTGCCCCCAACCCCCAGCTGCCTATTTGTACCCGGCTGGGAACCAAAAATATAGAGAAGCCCTTTTTTTTTTTATTTCATGAAATAATTAAAAAAAAAAAAATGACGTGAGCTTCGCCTAATTTTTGTGTCCAGCCGGGCACAACTAGGCAGCTGGGGATTGGAATCCACAGTGCAGGGTGCCCAAGCTTTCTGGGCACCCCCACTGCGAATTGCAGTCCGCAGCCACCCCAGAAAATGGCGCTTTCATAGAAGCGCCATCTTCTGGCGCTGTATCCAACTCTTCCAGCTGCCCTGATGCCGGGTGGCTAGCTGGGTAATAATGGAGTTAGGGCTAGCTGTATATTATCAGCTAGCCCTAAGCCCGAAATTCATGGTGTCACGCCAATATTAGACATGGCCACCATGAATTTCTAGTAATGATAAAAAAAAAAAAAAACAACACACAGAAAAATATTTTTATTAGAAATAAAACACAACACAATTAGAGACTCCATCTTTATTGAAATAAAGCACCCCACTCCGCAGTAATCCGGGGTAAGGGTCCCGCGCCGTCCAATCCGGATCCAATATCATCTGATCGTTTTGCTGGAAGGCAAAGCGATCAGATGATGTGTCAGGTTAAACTACGTGAATCACATGACACATCAGCTGATTGTATAATCTGCTTTTATACAATCAGCTGATGCATCAGTTGAAAAAAAAAATAAATAAATACATACTCACTTATGTGCTGATTACTGGCAGCTCCTGGAGCGATCGATTGGACAGGAGAATGATCCTGTCCCATCGCTGCAGGAGCTGACGGTAATCAGCTGATGAAGTCCCCTGACGGCAGGAGCAGCTGATAGCCGGCCGGGCGCGAAAAAGCCGGCAACACCGCGAGAATCGATGAGCTGATGCGTCAGGTGACTGCATCAGGTGATCCACCGCCAGGTCCTGCAAGCTTCGTACGTGCCCCGGTGAGACTGCACACAGCCAGAGCGGCGGTACCGAGACAGGGGCTGGGAGCGGATATGGCACCGTGACCCTGCAGACAGGTGAGTATGACATTCTTTTTTTCTTCTGTTCACTTTGGTTTTCGCCGCTGCCTCCACCTCCCGCCCAGACATGGCGCCGCACGGAGCTGACATGGCACCGGGCGGGTTGTGGACGCAGCGGTGACGGTACCGGGAGGATTCATGCTTCTGTGTTTAACAACAGAAGGAATCCTCTTCCTGTACACGTCACTGTAGTACCCACCACTTGCGTTTATAGCTGTGTTTTTAGTCATAGAAATGCAGCTATATGCGTTTTTCATTGCGTTGTTGAACATCTCATTGAACTCAATGGGTGAAAAACGCAGTGAAAAACGCAGAAATAATTGACATGCTGCATTTTTGCGGTCAACACAAAAACGCAGCTACAAAAAAACGCTGTCTGCGGACAGCACTTATGAAAACCCATAGACATTGCTGGGGAAGCAATGTCACTGCGTTTTCAGCACAAAAATGTTGTAAAAAACGCCGCAAAAAACGAAGCAAAAACGACTAGTGCGCACAAGGGCATAGACTTTACTCGGGAAACAAAGTCATGCAGTTTTCTGAGTTAAAACGCACCAGAAAAACGCGCAAGAACACCACGAAAAACGCACTGTGTGAACTTACCCTTAGTTGGTGACATGCAGCATCGCAGGTGACAGAGCAGAGCAAGTTGGTGACATGCTCTGCTCTGACACATAGTGTGCTGCATGTCACTGTATCCACTCTGAGACTTGTTGTGCAGGTGACCGGATGCTACATGTCACTAACTGTCTCCACTGTGGTACTTGTTCTGCAGGTGAGAGTGTATACAGTTGGTACTATGCAGCAGAAATCACAGAGTGGAGACAGATAGTGACATGTAGCATCCGGTCACCTGCACAAGTCCCAGAGTGGATACAGTTAGTGACATGTAGCATCCGGTCACCTGCACAACAAGTCCCAGAATGGAGACAGTGACATGCAGCACACTATGTGTCAGAGCAGAGCATGTCACTGTCTCCACTCTGGGACTTGTTGTGCAGGTGACCGGATGCTACATGTCACTGTCTCCACTGTGGGACTTGTTGTGCAGGTGACAGAGTGGAGCAGATTGGTCCCATGCAGCGTCCGGTCACCTGTGCTGCTGGTGGGAGTATATGATCACACTGCCGACACCGCCCGCTCTCCTGACAGCTGAGCACAGCGGGCGGGTGGACAGTGTGATCACATACTTGCGTGACAGGGGGGATTTCAGTGGAGGAAACCCCCCCTGTACTCCACACTGGAGCCCATACCTCCCACAGCTGAATGATGGTAAGCGCGCGCTCTGCCTTCACCGCTCCACACACTGGCGTTCTCCGGATCCTCCCCTCGATGCTGGGCTGTGACGTCAGGTAGTCACCGCCCACAGCCCAGTCAATCACTGTGAGTGGCGCCGGCATCCTCTGACGTACCCGTCCAGTTTGAGAGCCCGGAAATGCCGGGACGTCAGAGGATGCAGGCGGCCACAGCTCCAGGGGGTCATGTGACCGGCACTGAGCGTGCAGGATAGCGCCGCTCAGTGCCAGAACTGGAAACTGAAGCCAATGCAGAAGCTGCAGACAATGGTAAGTGGCAATCATTGGGGAAAAAAAAAAATGGGTGAACCACCCCTTTAAACTAGATGGACATAGGTCATTTTTTTAACCTATGTAACTATGTAAAAGGGAACTGGGTTTAGCATTACACCCAATGTTAGGTGCAATACTCTGAAGCCTCAGGGGCGCCACACATGCGTCTATGAATATTTTTTTGTGTATTTTTTCAGATGCTTGATCAACCAAGTCACCAATGTAAACTTCAACACCACATCAACAAATAGTGGTTATAGTATATGATGTACCAGTCACTTATCCTGTGTATACCATATGATGTCTAGATATTCTACCAGTCACATATTACCTGTATATAACCTGAGATATCTGTACATACAGTATATTACATAGAGTTTACAGAATAATACATTTCTAGCATACATACAGGGGTGAAATAAGTATTGAACATGTAACTGATTTTAGTAAATGCTACTGAAATGCATTTCTTACCAGATGTTGCACACATGAAATGTAATTAATATTTTGCACGAAAGCCTTTTATTATTTGCTTCCAAAGTGTTGGTCTCATCTGACCAGACTATGTTCGCCCATTATTTCACAGACTTGTCTAAATGTTGTTGAGCAAACTTTAAACATTTCCACAGAAAAGAATTGCCGCATCTACTGACCCACTAGCATCAGCCTTAATACACAAAACGGAATATGGACAGGGATCCTCCACGTAACTGGCTGGGAGGAGCACGTCCAAAGTGACTTATAGTTCATAGGCAGAATCCAACTCAGAGAAGGGACGGCACTCACCGGAATCCAGCAAAAATTCTTTATTGAAGTGCGGTGCAATAAAAAGACAGGAGCAGAGCTGACAGCGAGCCTTCTCACGAACGATGGCCGTTTCGCATATGGATACGCTTCATCGGGTCCATGTGGACAGGCATAGACCGTCGCCTTATGAGAGGGCTGTGTCAGGACTACGTCACTGCCAATTAAAAACAGATGAGGAGTGCAACAAGTAACAGCATAGTGCATGATACTGACAATGTTATACAAAATACAATTAAAATCAACATGGTAAAAAACCATTACAAACAGACACATACAAAAATATGCGGACACATAGAGATGTGCAGAAAACCGAGAGATCATTTTTGTCATTTAACCCCAAATCCCCTTGGGCTCTATATTTAATAATAAGTCTTGCCTCGGTTTGTAGGAGCAATTTGTGTAAATCACCTCCTTGAGGGGGAGAGATACTCTCTCTAAGCCTGCAAACCGCAGTATATTCGGATCACCATTATGCACATTACAAATATGCTCAATTAACTGAGGAGAGCCTTTACCAGACATCACAGAGTTAAAATGTTCTTTGAATCTCACATACATTGTCGGTCTGATAGTCTAACCCAGACCTGGGCAAGGGGCGGCCCGCGGGCGACATCCGGATCGCCTACTCTCTGTGACCGGCCCGCCTGGTTCAGGGCGTCCTTGCTGGCCGGTCAGTGATCAGATCGCCGTCATCACACGCTGCGTGCCGGGCAGGGAGCGATCCTGCAGCACCGCACAGTGTAGGCAGCGGAACGCAGGAATCTCTCCTCTGTTTCCTGCCCAGCACCTTTCTCTGTGACACACGCGCGCCCTGATGTCGTCAGTACGGCGCGCATGTGTCATTTGAAAAGGTCCCGCCCGGCAGAAGAAGAAGCTGCAGCAGCCGGGGCCGGTACGGAGAGAAGCAGCGGCAGGGGCTCCTAGGAATACAGCATCGGCGCAGCCAGGGCATGTAAAAGAGAAGCAGCTCAGCGGGGGGGGCACATACGGATGTGCCTGAGGAGGGACAGTAAGAAGGGAGAGGTGAGTGGTTACTAGTAACCTGCAGTGACAATGGGGTGCGGTGGGGAATTGGGGGAGGAGGTAACTGTTGACAAATATTTGGGGTGTAGTGATGTACAGGGGCGGACTGATCATTGACGCAGGGGGGCCGGGCCGGTCTATGAGCAGCAGTTTCGGGAAGCCCGACTATCTGTCTCATTGGTGTGTGCGGCCGCTCCGGCCCTGAAGCTCCCTGTCTGCAGTGACAGGAGGCCGGCAGCCGCACACACTGCTCTACGGAAGCTGCATTCCGCCACTCACACGGAGCAGACCTGGGGGCGAGGCCGGAGCTTCACTTCAAAGAAGCTGATTCCTGACTTCCTGCACTGTTTCTGCTCTCCGCTGAGGCCCTCCACTGCTTGTAGAGACACTTTTTTTGAAGGTAAATATACATATGTATACACACACACACATATATATAATGCCGGACTACTATCATTAACTCGGTTCTACATCTTTTTTATATATATATATATATATATATATATATATATATATATATATACTAGCTGTATTACCCGGCTTCACCCGGGTTAATAACTGCTGTTAACAAAATAGAATGTATTAACAAAAATTTATTCTGCACACAAAAACCACAAAACAAATAGATAGAAATGTAATTATAATGTCTGTCTCCCCCTCTGTATATATCTCTCTGTTTCTCTCTCTCTCTTTGTCTGTCTGTCTGTCTCTTTCCCTGTCTGTCTCTGACTGTCTGTCTCTTTCTCCATCTGTCTCAATCTCTTTCCCTGTCTGTCTATCTCTTTCCCTGTCTGTCTGTCACTTTCCCTGTCTGTCTCTTTCCCTCTCTTTCCCTGTCTGTCTCTTTCCCTCTTTCTCTTTCCCCGTGTCTGTCTCTTTGTCTCTTAACCTGTCTCTCTCTTTCCCTCTCTTTCCGTCTGTCTCTTTCCCTATCAGTCTGTCTCATTGTCTGTGTCTGTCTCTTTGTGTCTGTCTCTTACCTTGTCTATGTCTGTTTCTTACCCTGTCTATGTCTGTTTCTTTCCCTGTCTGTGTCTGCCTCTTTCCCTGTTTGTGTCTGTCTCTTTCCCTGGCTGCATTGTGACACGCCAACATTCCATATAAGGGCGTGGCTGCGCATTCTTCTGAAGTTCTGGCTGCACTGTGGCTCCCAGCTCCATTCGCTTTAATGGAGGCAGGTTTTTTGGCGAATAACTGTAAAGAGCGGGGTTAAAATTTCCCCTCAAAACATAGCCTATGATGCTCTCGGGGTTCAGAAGTGTGAGTGTGCAAAATTTTGTGGCTGTAGCTGCGACGGTGCGGATGCCAATCCCGGATATACACACACACATACACACACACATTCAGCTTTATATATTAGATATATAATGATGTAGAACCCAGTTAATTATAGTAGTCCGGCCCTCTAAAACCAACACAATTTCTTATGCGGCCCCATGTAAAAATTAATTGCCCACCCCTGGTCTAACCGATGTAAAAATGACCGCAACTGCAAAATACAATGTAAACAACAAATTTTGTCCTGCACGATATAAAACGCCTGACATGATGCACAAAAGAACCGATTGTTATCGGATTACCCGTAAAATGCAGTTGACAAAATCTGCAATTACCGCACCTGTAGTTACCGACCGGGCTACTCCTCTCTATCCACGTAGACAGCTGAGTTAATCTGTTTTTTACCAACACATCTTTTAGGTTATTACCCCCAGTAGGTAACTAAAGGTTTAGCAGCAGTCATTTCTTTTAGGTCACTATCTTGTTCTAAGATGTGTCAATTTTTGTACAGGGTGTTTTTTATTACTGATTCCAGTGGGCCGAATTTAAAATTGAAAATAAAGCTACGGAGCTGCATCCTCCTAGTCGATCGGTCAACGAAGCCAGAATCCCTTATTGGAGCATAATTTGATATACATTTATTAACCTCTTAACGACCGCGGGCAGTAAAATTACGTCCTAGCGGTCGGCGCATATCTCAGCTGATTTTCACAGCTGAGATGTGTGCCTGCTAGGCACCAGCAGAATTGTTATCTGCTCGTGCCGTTTAACCCCTTAAATGGTGCTGTCAATATGTTACAGCGCCATTATAAGCGCGATTGCGGTAAACTTTTACTTACCGCCCGATACCGGAAGTCACGTTACGTGATCACGTGACTTTCGGTAGTTGTCATGGTAGCACAGGGTCATGTGGTGACTTCTGTACTGCACATGAATTGCTTTCACTTTCACTGTGGCCGCAGCTCAGTGAAAGAGAAACTGAGCATATCTGCCGTTTACAGCGGTGTAGCTGTGATCAGCAGATAGTGCAGAGCGATCGGATTGCTGATCGCTATAGCCCCCTAGGGGGACTAGTAAAATTTAAAAAAAAAGTAAAAAAAAAAAAAATTAAAAAAACCCCTAAAAGTTCATATCACCCCCCATTCGCCCCATGGAAAATTAAAGGGTTAAAAAAATTAAAAATATACACACATTTGGTATCGCCGCGTTCAGAAACGCCCGATCTATCAAAATAAAAAATCAATTATTCTGATCAGCATACGGCGTAGCGGCAAAAAAATTCCAAACGCCAAAATGACGTTTTTTTTGTCGCCACAACTTTTGCGCAAAATGCAATAAGAGGCGATCAAAATGTAGCATCTGCGCAAAAATGGTACCGTTAAAAACGTCAGTTCGAGACAAAAAATAAGCCGTCACTGAGCCATAGATCACGAAAAATGAGAATGCTACGGGTCACGGAATATGGCGTAAAACGTGCGCCACTTTTTTCAGACAAACTTCCGATTTTTTTTTAACCCCTTAAATAAAAGTAAACCTATACATGTTTGGTGTCTACGAACTCGCACTGACCTGAGGCATCACACCCACACATCCGTTTTACCATATAGTGAACACAGTGAATAAAAAATCTCAAAAACAATAGTGCTATCGCACTTTTTTTGCAATTTTTCTGCATTTGGATTTTTTTTGCCGTTTTCCAGTACACTATATGGTAAAACTTATGGTTTAATTTAAAAATACAGCTCGTTCCACAAAAAATGAGCCCTCACATGACCATATTGACTAAAAAAAAAGTTACGTCTCTCAGAAAAAGAATGTCGAAAAAAAACCCGGAAAGTGAAAAATCGGCCGGTCGTGAAGGGGTTAAAGGAGGTCTCTATCACCTGTTCTGGGTACCCTCTCTCTCTTAATCTCAGTTTCAAATCTGCAGATTGTTGCAGAAAACCCGCATCATCACTGTTAATACGTCTTAACCTCACAAATTGACTGTATGGCAACACATTTTTGGTATGAGCCGTATGAGCACTATCAAAGTGCAGAAAAGTATATGAAGCAGTAGGCTTGCGGAACACCTTAGTTTGAATCACCCCTTCTACAATCGTCACTGCGACATCCAAAAAATTCAAGGATTGACCTCCAAAATCATAAGTGAATGACATATTCATTGTGTTACATGTATTCATGTATGTATTTTGGAGGGCAATCCTTGAATTTTTTGGATGTCGCAGTGACGATTGTAGAAGGGGCGATTCAAACTAAGGTGTTCCGCAAGCCTACCGGTTCCAATACTTTGCTGCACTTTGATAGTGCTCTTACCAAAAATGCGTTGCCATACAGTCAATTTGTGAGGTTAAGACGTATTAACAGTGATGATGCGGTTTTTCTGCAACAATCTGCAGATTTGAAACTGAGATTAAGAGAGAGAGGGTACCCAGAACAGGTGATAGAGACCTCCTTTAATAAATGTATATCAAATTATGCTCAAATAAGGGATTCTCGCTTCGTTGACCGATCCACTAGGAGGATGCAGCCCCGTAGGTTTATTTTCAATTTTAAATTCGGCCCACTGGAATCAGTAATAAAAAACACCCTGTACAAAAATTGCCACATTTTACAACAAGATAGTGACCTAAAAGAAATGACTGCTGCTAAACCTTTAGTTACCTACCGGAGGGGTAATAACCTAAAAGATGTGTTGGTAAAAAACAGATTAACTCAGCCGTCTACGTGGCTAGAGAGGAGTAGCCCGGTCGGTAACTACAGGTGCGGTAATTGCAGATTTTGTCAACTGCATTTTACGGTTAATCCGATAAAAATCGGTTCTTTTGTGCATCATGTCAGGCGTTTTACATCATGCAGGACAAAATTTGTTGTTTACATTGTATTTTGCAGTTGCGGTCATTTTTACATCGGTAAGACCATCAGACCGATGTATGTGAGGTTCAAAGAACATTTTAGCTCTGTGATGTCTGGTAAAGGCTCTCCTCAGTTAATTGAGCATATTTGTAATGCACATAATGGTGATCCGAATGTACTGCGGTTCGCAGGCTTAGGCTGGAAACACATCTATGCGAGTAAAATCGGTCCGACTGGGCTGAAAAAAACTCGGCTGATTTTAGTTCACGTTAGGTCCGAGTGCAACGCAAGTGCGATGCTTTTTCTGAATAAATTAATGATTTTACTAGCGTGTGTAATGCGTGTGTAATACGTATTTTTTACTATGTCATCTGCCATTCAGCGCTGCTACATGGCCGCTGACAGCAGACACAGACAGCCATGTAGCAGAGCTGAATGGCAGATGACAGCAGACACAGACAGAGCCACACTGTCAGAATGAACTCGGGTGAACTTCACCCGACTTCATTGTCATGCTGCGGCTCTGTCTGTGTGCCGCGTCCTGATTAGCGGTCACCAGTGAAGGACTCACCGGTGACCGCTAATCCCCTGAGTGACTGAAGTTAGCAGCCCTCTCTCATACTCACCGATCCCCGATCCCCAGCGCGGCGCTGCATGGCATTCACACTGCTGCGGCGGCTTTTACTATTTTGAAAAAGCCAGCCGCTCATTAAACAATCTCGTATTCCCTGCTTTCCCCGCCCACAGGCGTAATCCACGGACCTCCAGCGTCGCTTCCAGCTCTGCTGCATGCAGGTGACAGGAGCTGCAGCAGACACCGTCGCTCCTGTCACCTCCACACAGCAACTGAGGTGAGTATCGCGATCAGCTGAGCTGTCACTGAGGTTACCTGGATCCAGCGGTGGCCGCGATTAACCTCAGTGACAGCTCAGCTGATCGCGATACTCACCTCAGTTGCTGTGTGGAGGTGACAGGAGCGGCGGTGTCTGCTGCAGCTCCTGTCACCTGCATGCAGCAGAGCTTGAAGCGACGCTGGAGGTCCGTGGATTACGCCGGACATGGAGGGCTTTTTGGGGCTTATTAAATTGCTGAACCAGGGAATTTGTTAGTGTTTTTAATTTCTAATAAAGGATTTTTTCGGGTGTGTGTGTTTATTTACTGTAACTTACAGATTATTCATGGAAGGTATCTCATAGACGCCTGACATGATTAATCTAGGATTTAGGGGCACTTTGCACACTGCGACATCGCAGGTGCGATGTCGGTGGGGTCAAATTGAAAATGACGCACTTCCGGCATCGCATGCGACATCGCAGTGTGTAAAGGCTGGATGATACGATTAACGAGCGCAAAAGCGTCGTAATCGTATCATCGGTACAGCGTCGGCGTAATCCATAATTACGCTGACGCAATGGTCCGATGTTGTTCCTCGCTCCTGCGGCAGCACACATCGCTGTGTGTGAAGTCGCAGGAGCGAGGAACGTCTCCTACCGGCCTCACTGCGGCTTCCGTAGGATATGCGGAAGGAAGGAGGTGGGCAGGATGTTTACATCCTGCTCATCTCCGCCCCTCCGCTCTGATTGGCCGCCTGCCGTGTGACGTCGCAGTGACGCCGCACGACCCGCCCCCTTAACAAGTAGGCGGGTCGCCGGCCACAGTGACGTCGCACGGCAGGTGAGTGTGTGTGTGAAGCTGGCGTAGCGATAACTTTCGCTACGCCAGCTATCACCACATATCGCTGCTGCGACGGGGGCGGGCACTATCGCACTCGGCATCGCAGCATCGGCCTGCGATGTCGTAGTGTGCAAAGCCCGCCTTAGTGGCAGCTGTGGGCTGCCATTAACTCCTTATTACCCCGATTTGCCAACGCACCAGGGCAAATCGGGAAGAGCCGGGTACAGTCCCAGAACTGTCGCATCTAATGTATGCGGCAATTCTGGGCGGCTGCTGACTGATATTGTTAGGCTGGGGGGCTCCCCATAACATGGAGCTCCCCATCCTGAGAATACCAGCCTTCAGCCGTATGGGTGTATCTGGCTGGTATTAAAATTGGGGGGACCGCACGCCATTTTTTTAATTATTTATTTATTTATTTCACTGCACAGTATAGACCCGCCCACCGGCTGCTGTGATTGGTTGCAGTGAGACACCTGTCACTCAGCGTGGAGGCGTGTCTCACTGCAACCAATCATAGGCGCCGGTGGGTGGGTAAAGCAGGGAATACGAGATTGTTTAATGAGCGGCCGGCTTTTTCAAAAGAGGAGAAGCCGCCGGAGCAGTGTGAACGCCGTGCAGCGCCGCGCTGGTGATCGGGGATCGGTGAGTATGAGAGAGGGACGGAGAGGGATAGACCGACATGGACAGAGAGTGAGGGACAGAGATAGTGACCGACCGACAGACCGACAGAGAGATAGTGACCGACGCAGAGAGAATAGAGTCCAAGAGGGAGACACCGACTGACAGAGAATAGTGATTGACAGACATTGTGACACATCACTCGTTTCCAGATTTTTAGGAAACATGCGAGAAATGTATTTAGAAAATCGCATGTCACTAGGATGGTGTGAGTGCCGTCCCGTGACATCCGATTATTTACACGCTCCCATAGACTTGCATTGGAGAGACTCGCAGTAGAAACTCGCAAAAAAGCAGCATGCTGCGATTTTTTTCCCAGTCCGATTTGGACTGAGAAAAAAATCGCTGATGAGAGCTGAATCATTCACTAACATGTGTCCGATTCCAATGCGAGATTTTCTCGCATTGCTCTACTGCGAGAAACTCGCAAGTGAGAAGCAGCCCTTAGAGAGAGTATTTCTCCCCCCTCAAGGAGGTGATGTACACAAATTGCTCCTACAAACTGAGGCAAGACTTATTATAAACCCCTTCATGACCCTTGACGGATCTTTCCGTCATGGATCGTGTGAGGTTAATCCCCGCCCCCTGCCATTGGCAGGTCGCAGCGACCCGCGTAAATATCAGCTGTTTTCAACAGCTGACATGTGTGCCTGCATGTTCTGAGTGGAATCGCATTTCACCCAGAACATTTAACCCCTTACATCTCGCTGCCAAAGTCTGGCAGTGAGATGTATATGCTTGTGGCCATTATTTTCACTTACTGCCGCCCCCACCGGAAGTCACGTGCGTGATCACGTGACTTTCGGTGGTTGCCATGGTAGCACAGGGTCATGTGATGACACCAATAGCTATCATGAGTCACTTTCGGTTTCACTCGGCCGGGGACCGAATGAATCAGGAAGTGACCATATCTACTGTTTACAGCTGTGTAGCTATGATCAGCAGATAGGGCAGAGCGATCGCATTGTTGATCCATATAGCCCCCTAGGGGGACTAGTAAAATAAAAAAAAAGTAAAAAAAAAAAAGTTTTAAAAAATAAAAAAAAAAACAAAAAACCTAAAAGTTCAAATCACCCCCCTTTCACCCCATTGAAAATTAAGGCGTTAAAAAAATAAAAAATGTACACATATTTGGTATCACCGCGTTCATAAATGCCTGATCTATCAAAATATAAAATCAATTAATCTGAGTGGTAAATGGCGTAGCGGCAAAAAAATTCCAAACGCCAAAATTACGTTTTTTGGTCGCCGCAAGTTTTACGCATAGTGTAATAACAGGTGATAAAAATGTAGGATCAGGGCAAAAATGGTATCATTAAAAATGTCTGCGCGAGACGCAAAAAATAAGCCATCACTGAGCCATAGATCCCAAAAAATGAGAAAGCTACGGGTTTCGGAAAAAGGCGCAAAACGTACACCACTTTTTATGGACAAGCTTGTGAATTTTTTTTAACCCCTTAGATACAAGTAAACCTATACATGTTTGGTGTCTGCAAACTCGGACCGACCTCAGGCATGATAATGACATATCAGTTTTACCATATAGTGAACACGATGAATAAAACATCCCAAAAACTATTGTGCGATCACACTTTTGTTGCAGTTTTTCCCCACTTGGATTTTTTTGCTGTTTTCCAGTACATTATAAAGTACAACTTATGGTTTTATTTAAAAGTACAACTCGTCCCACAAAAAACAATCCCTCACATGGCAAGATTGACAGAAAAATAAAAAAGTTACGGCTCTCGGAAGAAGGGGAGCAAAAAGCAAAAAACGGAAAACACCCGGGGGCTGAATGGGATAAATATAGAGCCCATGGGGATTTGGGGTTAAATGACAAAAATGATCTCTCGGTTTTCTGCACATCTCTATGTGTCCGCATATTTTTGTATGTGTCTGTTTGTAATGGTTTTTTACCATGTTGATTTTAATTGTATTTTGTATAACATTGTCAGTATCATGCACTATTTTGTTACTTGTTGCACTTATCATCTGTTTTTAATTGGCAGTGACATAGACCTGACACAGCTCTCTCATAAGGCGATGGTCTATGCCTGTCCACATGGACCCGAGGAAGCGTATCCATACGCGAAACGGCCGTCGTCCGTGAGGGGGCCCGCTGTCAGCTCTGCTCCTGCCTTTTTATTGCACCGCACTTCAATAAAGAATTTTGCTTGATTCCGGTGAGTGCCGTCCCTTCTCTCAGTTGGATTCTGCAAACTTTAAACATGCTTGAATATACACTTTGGTCAGAAATTGAGTCTTTCGTGGTGAGCGTGCATACAGGCCATGGAGGGGGGTGTATTGCGTATTGTTTTCTTTGCAATAAGGCTGTGTGCGCACATGTGCATTTGTCCTGCATTTTGGCTGCGTTTAAAACTGCAGCACCTCAATGACAAAATGCATGCGTTGTGCTTCCCCAGCAAATGAGAAGTGTGCAAATTTCCATGCGCACGTTGCTTTTTTTTAGGCAGCGTTTTGGATGCCAAATATTTGACAAAATCGATGCGTATAAAAAAGCAGTATGTCACTTCTTTTGTGCATTTTGGTTGCATTTTCTACCCATTGAAATGAATGAGGTGTGTCAAAACGCAACCAAAATGTTTAGCTGTGCACTTGCACTACATTTTTGTTGCATTCTGCATGTTTTTTTGACAAACAAAACACAGGTCTTTCGGTCTTTCTCTCTGTCCGTATCGGTTTCTCTGTCTGTCGATCTCACTCACTCTCTCTGTCGGTTGGACTCTCCCTCTCTCTGTCGATCTCACTCACTCTCTCTGTCGGTCGGTTGGTTTCTCCCTCTCACCCCCTTTCTCATACTCACTGATCACCGGCGCGGCGCGACGCTGCACAGATGTCACACTGCTCCAGCGGCTTCTCCTGCTTTTGAAAATGCCGGCCGCTCATTATTCCATCTCATATTCACTGCTTCGCCTCGCCCACCGGTGCCTATGATTATTTGCAGTCAGAAGAAACCCCACGCTGAGTGACAGCTGTCTCACTGCAACCAATCACAGCCGCCAGTGGGCGGGTCTATATTGTGCAGCAAAATAAATAAATGAATGAATGAATGAATGAATAAATAAATAAATAAATAATAATTAAAAAAAAAAAAACGGCTGCGGTCACCCCTAATTTTGATACCAGTCAAGGTAAAGTCACATGGCTGAGGGCTGGTATTCTCAGGATGGGAAGACCCACGTTATGTGGAGCCCCCAGCCTAAAAATATCAGCCAGCAGCCGCCCAGAAAGGCCGCATCCATTAGATGAGACAGTCCAGGTACTCTACCCAACTCATCCCGATTGTTCTGTTGCGGTGGCAGTCGGGGTAATAAGGAGTTAATGACAGCCCATAGCTACCACTAAGTCCTAGCTTAGTGATGGCAGGCGTCTATGAGACACCCCCATCACTAAACTGTAGTGAAATAAATAAACACAAACAGTGAAAAATCCTTTATTTGAAATAAAAGACAAAACAACACCATCTTTCACCACTTTAATAAACCCCAAACACCCCTCCAGGTCCGATGTAATCCACACGAGGTCCCACGAAGCTTTTGGCTCTCCTACATCGGAAGCTGACAGGAGTGGCTGTAGAGCACGACTGCTCTCTCTGAGCTTCACGGAGCAACTGAAGTGAGTCACGCTGTCAGCGGTGACATGACTCAGGTTACCCACGGCCACATCTGGATCCTCCAACTGTCTCAGGTGGAGGAATTCAGCTGTGGCCGCGGATAACCTGAGTGACGGCACCACTGATCGCGCGGCTCACTTCAGTCACTCAGGTGATTTGCGTTCACAGGTGAGTCCTTCACTTGTGATCACAAATGAGGCCGCGACACAGAGAGCCGCACGATGACAATGAACTTGGGTGAAGCTCTGACATCACTGCTGCGGACCCCTGTGTCCGGCCACTGACCTCAGAGGTTCATCTGAGTTCATGACAGCACACAGTCACGGGATGACAAAGAAGTCGTGTGAAGTTCATCCGAGTTCATTCTCATCCCGCGGCTCTGTCTACTGTCACCGGGCATGTAGCAGAGCTGAATTGCCATGGAACCGCACTTTCAAAAATGCATCCAAAATGCATGTAAAATGCATTTATTTTTGTCAAACGCAGTGTTTACAGTTATCAAAGTCTGCCAGAGGGTGCATGTTTTTTTCACAATTACAGAGCGCAGCCTGCGCACACACCTTAATTCTACCTACTGATTCCATGTCTTTCTCTAGCTCTCCACAGTTAAGGGGGCTCTACACGCAGCGATATTGCTAGCGATATCGCGAGCGTACCCGCCCCCGTCGTTTGTGCATCACGGGCAAATCGCTGCCCGTGGCGCAAAATATTGTTAGGAGCCGTCACACGGACTTACCTGCCTAGCAACGTCGCTGAGGCCGGCGAACCGCCTCCTTTCTAAGGGGGCGGTTCGTGCGGCGTCACAGCGGCATCACTAAACGGCCGCCCAATAAGAAGCGGAGGGGCGGAGATGAACAGCCGTAATATCCCACCCACCTCCTTCCTTCCTCACTGCAGGCGGCCGCAGGTAAGCTGTAGTTCGTCGTTCCCGAGGTGTCACAGATAGCGATGTGTGCTGCCTCGGAAACGACAAACAACTTGCGTCCTCAACAATCAACGATTTTTTGAAAATGAATGACGTGTCAACGATGGACAATTTAGTGAGTATTTTCCATTGTTAACGGCCACTTGTTGGTGTCAAACGCAACGACGTCGCTAACGATGCCAGATGTGCGTCACGGAATCCGTGACCCCGCCGATATATCGTTAGATACGTCGTTGCGTGTAACGGGGCCTTTAGTCCTTTGCTCTTGGACACCTCTTCTGATCATTTTTCTTCACTCCTCTGTCGAAATCTTGAGAGAAGCACCTAGGTGTAGCCGGTTTATGGTGAAATGTTGTTCTTTTCACTTCTGGATTATGGCCACAAAAGTGGTCACTGGAATTTTCTGTAGTGTAGTAATATTCTGTATCCAATGCCATCAATATGTTTTGCACAACATAGCTGCAAAAGTCGTGAGACAGCTCATTGATTTTACCCATCAGGCAATGTTTCTTGTGTGGCACCTTGGTAATGAGTCACTTGTTTTTATAGGACATCAGTTGAACCAGCTGCTATTTTTCAATAAGTTGCAGGATTGCTTTCTAATTACTGATAAGATTTCAGCTGGTGTCATGACTTTCCATGGCTTTTTGCACCTCTTTCTTTATGCATTCAATACATTTTTCCTGTTATTTCTCATTATTACACATCACTTAATTTATGGACATCTACGGTTTGATTTCTCTTTCCTATGTGGACTGGATAAGTTGTTACCAACATCTGATGAGAAATTCATGTCATTATCACCTTAATAAATATGTTAACTTAGAAAATTGGTGACATGCACAATAGTTATTTCACCTGCTGGATATACTGTGACTACAGATAGTACACCAGCCACATATTATCCTGTATATAAAATCTGATGTCTGCTCATGGTAATTCCAGGGGCGGATTAAGAGTGGCAAGGGCCCTAAGCAGTTGAGAAGGCATGACCAAACCCCCAAAATCCGATGTAACATGTTAAATGATCTCCCCTTTGAAAGATCATGTGACAGGTCATGGGATTAACATTCAGGTCCTCTGGTGCACATCTGTAGATACAAAACAAGAGACAGTAGGCTGCATAGAGCGCCTCACAAAGTTTTCCTTTATGTTCCACACTATGCATAACATAGCGGTATACATATTGGACCTTGGGTGGAAAATTCATTATTCCGAGGGGCCACATGAGATTGTGAATGTTGTGGAGGCTGAACCAATAGGCTGAAATGTATTCTGCTTAATATTAATAACATGTCAATTATAGTTATTTGATACTAACATTAATTATATCCAAAACAAACTGATAGTGAACTTAGATTGTGAGCCTCAATGGGGAAAGTGATAATCACGTCTGTAAAAGGACTGAGGAATTAATAGCACTGTATAAGTGAGTGAAATAAATAAACTAAGTATGACGACATCCCTAAATATACAGAATGAGCCCTCACATAGCTCGCTATAAACAGTATGAGCCTACACAAAGTAGCACTATATACAGTATGAGCTCTCACATAGTATAGAGGATGCTATGTGGGAGCTCACATACAGTGCCTTGTGAAAGTATTCGGCCCCTTGAATTTTTCAACCTTTTTCCACATTTCAGGCTCCAAATATAAAGATTACAATTTTAATGTTATGGTGAAGAATCAACAAGTGGGACTCAATTGTGAAGTTGAACAAAATGTATTGCTTATTTTTAACTTTTTTAAAATATAACTGAAAAGTGGGGCGTGCAATATTATTCGTCCCCTTTACTTTCAGTGCAGCAAACTCACTCCAGAAGTTAATTGAGGATCTCTGAATGATCCAATTTTGTCCTAAATGACTGATGATAAATATAAGCCACCTGTGTGTAATCAAGTCTCCTTCGTATAAATGCACCTGCTCTGTGATAGTCTCAGTGTTCTGTTTAAAGCACAGATAGCATCATGAAGACCAAGGAACACAACAGGCAGGTCCATGATACTGTTGTGGAGAAGTTTAAAGCCGGATTTGGTTACAAGAATATTTCCAAAACTTTAAACATCCCAAGCAGCACTGTGCAAGCGATCTTATTGAAATGGAAGGAGTATCATACCACTGCAAATCTACCAAGACAAGGCCATCCATCTAAACTTTCATCTCACCAAGGAGAAGACTGACCAGAGATGCAGCCAAGAGGCACATGATCACTCTGAATGAACTGCAGAGATCTACAGCTGAGGTGGGAGAGTCTGTCCATAGGACAATGATCAGTCACACGCTGCACAAATCTGGCCTTTATGGAAGCGTGGCAAGGAGAAAGCCATTTCTCAAAGATATCCATAAAAAATGTTGTTTAAAGTTTGCCACAAGCCACCTGGGACACACACCAAACATGTTTAAGAAGGTGCGCTGGTCAGATGAAACTATTTGGGCACAATGCCAAACGATATGTTTGACGTAAAGGCAACACAGCTCATCACCCTGAACACACCATCCCCACTGTCAAAATGGTGGTGGCAGCATCATGGTTTGGGCCTGCTTTTCTTCAGCAGGGACAGGGAAGATGGTTAAACTTTATGGGAAGATGGATGGAGCCAAATACAGGACCATTATTGAAGAAAACCTCTTGGAGTTTGCAAAAGACCTGAGACTGGGACGGAGATTTGTATTCCAAAAAGACAATGATCCCAAACATAAAAGGAAAATCTACAATGGAATGGTTCACAAATAAATGTATCCAGGTGTTAGAATGGCCAAGTCAAAGTCCAGACCTAAATCCCATCAAGAATCTGTGGAAAGAGCTGAAAACTGCTGTTCACAAATGCTCTCCAACCAACCTCACTCAGCTCGAGCTGTTTGCAAAGGAAGAATGGGCAAGAATTTCAGTTTCTTGATGTGCAAAACTGATAGAGACATACCCCAAGCGTCTTGCAGCTGTAGTCGCAGCAAAAGGCGGCGCTACAAAATATTAACTTAAAGGGGCCGAATAATATTGCACGCCCCACTTTTCAGTTATTTATTTTTTAAAAAAAGTTTAAAATAAGCAATAAATTTAGTTTAACTTCACAATTGTGTCCCAATTGTTGTTGATTCTTCACCAGAACATTAAAATTTTTATCTTTATGTTTGAAGCCTGAAATGTGGGAAAAGGTTGAAAAATTCAAGAGAGCCTAAGGGGTGCTTCACACATAGCGAGATCGCTACCGAAATCGCTGCTACGTCACGGTTTTTGTGACGCAGCAGTGATCTCATTAGCGATCTCGCTGTGTGTGACACTGAGCAGCGATCTGGCCCCTGCTGTGAGATCGCTGCTCGTTACACACAGCCCTGGTTCGTTTTTTTATTGTTGCCCTCACGCTGTGACGCACAGATCGCTGTGTGTGACAGCGAGAGAGCAACGAAATGAAGCGAGCAGAGAGCAGGAGCCGGCGTCTGGCAGCTGCGGTAAGCTGTAACCAGGGTAAACATAATAATAATAATAATAATTTTATTCATTTATATAGCGCTATTATTTCCACAGCGCTTTACATACATTGGCAACACTGTCCCCACTGGGGCTCACAATCTAGAGTCCCTATCTGTATGTCTTTGGAGTGGTGGTTACCCGATATTTACCTTAGTTACCAGACTCCGCCGCTCTCACGCTGCCAGTGCCGGCTCCCTGCTCTCTGCACATGTAGCTGCAGCACACATTGGGTTAATTAACCCGATGTGTACTGTAGCTAGGAGTGCAGGGAGCCAGCGCTAAGCAGTGTGTGTGTGCTGCTCTCTGCACATGCAGCTGCAGTACACATCGGGTTAATTAACCCGATGTGTACTGTAGCTAAGAGAGCAGAGAGCCAGCGCTAAGCAGTGTGCGCGGCTCCCTGCTCTCTGCACATGTAGCGACGTTATGATCGCTGCTGCTTCTGCTGTGTTTGACAGCGAAGCAGCGATCATAACAGTGACTTACAAGGTCGCTGCTACGTCACAGAAAATGGTGACGTAACAGCAACGTTGTTGTCGCTATGTGTGAACCCAGCCTAATACTTTCGAAAGGCACTGTAAGCTCTCAATATACAAGGGGCTGCTGATAAGTCTGAGTTTATCCAGTAAGAAACGAGATAGGATGATAAAACTTTACATTTATTCCACATACTCTCCACTGATGTCAACACACTTCTTACATGGGTATTCCAAGTTCTTTCTGTAAGCCTAGCAAAAAGGATTTCGGTTGTGCCTCAAACCAGGCATCTGTAGCAGCCATGGAATCAGAAATGGTGTGAAATTTGGTACCCTTGAGTTTTTTCTTCAAGTTTCCAAACAGATGATAGTCGGAGCGAGCTAGATCTGGTGAATAAGGTGGGTGGTCAACCAGCTGGAAGCCCAGTTCTGCCAGTTTTGCCGTGGTCACTTGTGCAGTGTGAGTGGAGGCATTGTCTTACAGGAACAAGATTCCTTTGGACAGCTTGCCGCAGCTTTTGGCCTTCAGAGCTGCCTTCAGTTGTTCCAAATGTTCATTGTAATAGCTTGCATTGATGGTGGAACCCTTTTGAAGGTACTCCACTTGCAGCACACCCTCCTTATCCCAGAATACAGATGCCATCACCTTAATGGGTGATTTTTGCTTCCTGAACTTTTTTGGGCGAAGAGAACCACTGTGCCTCCACTCTTTTCATTGCTCCTTGTTTTCAGGGTCATACAAATAAATCCAGGTCTCATCCATAGTGATCCAGGAAGTTATCAGTCCGGAAACGCTGACAAATGGACCTGGAAGTTTAGGGTCCCACTTTGCAGATAGCTTCCTCCAAAAGATCCAAATGTTCATGGATAAGAACACAAAATCATTCACGGGAAATCCCTATGATGTCTGCTATTGCTTTAGCTGAAATTCATTGATTCTTAGTATGCGGTTGTGCACAGCATCGACGATCTCCGGAACAACCACTCTCGGTCGTCCAGGACGTTCCTCATCACTGGTGCTGAAGTGGCCTGTTTTAAATTTGGCAACCCAGTTCTTAACTGTGGAATAATGTCTGTGGCATATCACCATGAATATCCTTTGCGGACTTTCCTTGCAGAAACAAGAATTTTATCACTCCTCTGCTCTCAGTTGCTGTGAATATTGCATTAAACTCTACCATTTTGATTTCCCACGTGCATAGAACACCGTTTCCATAAGATTCAAATGTGAAATCTTGAAAACATATATTAGACACATAAGGCTTTCATGTGATGTAATATGTGTTACCATAAAAACAAAAAAAGATCACAAAGCCAAAGATTTATCAGCAGACCGTCGTACAGGATGAGCACCCACATAGCTCTCTATATAAAGGATGAGCCGTCATATAGCTCTATATACAAAACAAGAAAGCCTGCGGAGACACCATCACATGTTTCTCAACACTGACAGGAAACTAACCAGGTCTTTCACTGGGAAGGAACAACCACGGGAAGGGCAGTCTCCAGTCAAGGAGACCACCTATGTCAAACATGGTATCCATCCACAGACAGCTGTTTCGGGGTATTTGCCCCTCATCAGTGTGGAGTAGGAATCTGGCTAGTGGGAGCAAAAAGTGTAGTCTTTTACTAGGCAATGCTCCCACTAGCCAGATTCCTACTCCACACTGATTCCTACTCCACACCAGACAGCTGTTTCCGGGTATTTGCCCCTCATCAGTGTGGAGTAGTCTTCTACTAGGCATTGCTCCCACTAGCCAGTTTCCTGATGAGGGGCAAATATCCCGAACCAGCTGTCTGTGGATGGATACCATGTTTGGCATAGGTGGTCTCCTTGACTGGAGACTGCCCTTCCCGTGGTTGTTCCTTCCCGGTGAAAGACTTGGCTAGTTTCCTGCTAGCGTTGAGAAACATGTGATGGTGTCTCCGCAGGCTTTCTTGTTTTAAATATTTCCCAGGGGACATTGCTCTAGAATTACTGCGTTGTGAAACACGTGATGGTGTCTCCGTGGTGTTGGATGTTGATCTCCCTAAGGTCAACCATCCTTGCTTATGTAGTCTTCTACTAGGCATTGCTCCCACTAGCCAGTTTCCTACTCCACTCTACCATTCTGTATTGCCAGCAGTGGAGCTCCAGGAAAGCTCCCAATTCAGAGATGTGCACAGCTGTTAATGGTGCAAACATTATAGTGAGGGTAATCTCACTTGCCCTTATTATAATCTACCTATCAGTATGTCATAGACTAATCTGTACACTGCATGTGCTATGTTTCACTGTACTAATCACACCTGCACATCGCCATATCAGTTTTACCATATAGTAAACACAGTGAATAAAATATCCCAAAAACAATTGTGCAATCACACTTTTTTTTGCAATTGTTCTGCACTTGGAATTTTTTTGCCGTTTTCCAGTACATTATATGGTAAAACTAATGGATTCATTTAAAAGTACAACTCGTCCCTCAAACGTACGCTCTTATATGGCAAGATTAAAGGAACAATAAAAAAGTGACGGCTCTCGGAAAAAGGGGAGCAAAAAACAAAAACGGAAAATCGCTCGGGGTGAAGGGGTTAAACAAAAGACATTTTAGGACTTTTCCATTACCATATAAATGAATAGATTTGGAACCTTTTATTTCCATTATGTTATCCTAAAATGCATTAAAATCATGAAACTACTGGAAATGTGAAGCAGAGCCTTAGGGGTACTTTGCACACTACGACATCGCAGCTGCGATATCGGTGGGGTCAAATCGAAAGTGACGAACATCCGGCGTCGCTGTCGACATCGTAGTGTGTAAATCCTTTTAGCTACCATTAACGAGCGCAAAAGCGTCGTAATCGTATGATCGGTGTAGTGTCCGACATTTCCATAATTTCGCTGTAGCGACAGGTACAATGTTGTTACTCGTTCCTGCGGCAGCACACATCGCTGTGTATGAAGCCGCTGGAACGAGGAACATCTGCTTACCTGCCACCGGCAGCGATGCGGAAGGAAGGAGGTGGGCGGGATGTTTACGTCCCGCTCATCTCCGCCCCTCCGCTTCTATTGGCCGGCCGTTGTATGACATTGCTGTGACGACGCACGACCCGCCCCCTTAGGAAGGAGGTGGTTCGCCGGCCAGAGCGGCATTGCAGGGCAGGTAAGTGCATGTGAAGCTGCCGTAGCGATAATGTTCGCTACGGCAGCTATCACAAAATATCGCAGCTGCGACAGGGGCGGGCACTATCGCGCTCGGCATCGCTACCATCGGCATGCGATGTCGTAGTGTGCAAAGTACCCCTTAGAATGTAATGTAAAGATACTGGAATGGGGCGGAGTGATGTAGCTGAACTGAGCGGATGCACATGAGAGCTGCTCCCACCATCCTGCATATCCTGATATTGTTGCCTGATTGCCTGTTCTCCCTTGCCTGCAAAGTGCTTCCCGAGGTAGGGGACACTCTAGAGGCCAGCGATTCCACCGGAGCTGTCCCCCAGCTCCTGACGGAGGATATTGTACCAAATGAGGCCGGAGAGTGAGACGAGGCACCAACTTCCCTGCACGAGGCTTTGCAGCTGCATAGCGCCGCGGAGTCCCATCACCCGGCGAACGGCTTACCCCCAGGAGGACGTGGAGGAGCTGTTGGAGGTGGCTTCACAAGTCTGCAGGGGCTAACTGGAGGGGAGATCTGGAGATCGGTGAGCGCCACTAATAATTTTATCATCAGCTGCACCGCCTGCAGCCGGCACATCAAAGGGCCAGCAGCAGTGAACGAGCCATTAACCGAGGCAGCAGGATTGGGGTGGGTGCTCTGAAAAACAGGCCCCTCAGGTCTCCCTCTGACATTGACATAGTACGAAAAAGATATACATTAAGACTCCACGCTGGAGAGGCCTGTATTACTCCTGATTATAACAATCAGGCGCTGTGCTGACTCGGGACTACCCTTTGCTGTAGATACATGTATGTACAGATGCTTCCTGGCTGCCTGAGCTGGATAGGAGAGAAAAGGTGCTCATTTCACTGGACACATATTACAGAGGCACAGGATTAGGTGTACTGGGGTGCAGCAGGAGTGGAGAGTGTAATATACAACGATCCAGCTAGCTATTCTGAGTCCCCTTAAACAATCTGGAGGCATCAATAAACTCAAGGAGTTTGCCAGGAATGGTCAGGGAGACACTCCTAAGGCCAAGAGGCGTGCTTCTTCCAAAGCCCAGGCGCTGACGGGGGATGGGGATGGAGATCAAGATGACTTAACCCTGAGACAAATGTACGAGCAGCTCATGCAGGCAATATCTCCATGTAAAGGGTGCTTTACACGCTGCGACATCGCTAGCGATTGCTAGCGATGTTGCAAGCATTAGCACCCGCCCCCGTTGTTGGTGCGACATGTGGTGATCGCTGCCGTAGCGAACATTATCGCTATGGGAGCGTCACAAGCACATACCTGTTCTTAGACGTCGCTGTGCCCGCCGAACAATCCCCCCTTCAAGGGGGAGGGGCGTTTGGCGTCACAGCGACGTCACAAACGGCCGTCCAATAACAGAGGAAGGTGGAGATGAGCGGCCGGAACATGCCATCCACCTCCTTCCTTCCTCATTGCCGGTAGACGAAGGTAAGGAGATGATCGTCGCTTCTGCGGTGTCACACATAGCGATGTGTGGTGCCGCAGGAATGAGGAACAACCTCGCTACGTACGAGACAACGATTTTTGGTAAATGAACGACCTCTCATATACCAACGATTTTTGTCTCTTTTGCGATCGTTTAAGGTAGCTCCTGCCTGTCACACGCTGCGATCTCGCTAACGGTGCCGGATGTGCGTCACAAACACCGTAACCGCAACGATATATCGTTAGCGATGTCGCATTGTGTAAATGGCCCTTAAGACCTCCCTTACAGGGAAGATTGAGGAGGTATATTCTGAAGTTGGCCTTTTGCGCCAGGATATGAAGAACTTGAGGACCCGTACTACAGAGGTTGGATTACGGCATCCTACTACCCGGGAGTTACCTGTCATTCTTCAGGTGCACGCTGTCACGTTTAGATTATATTTTTGGATCAAGTGGCAGCCTGGGTTGACAATGTGGTACATGGAGTACAGGGAATATCATTCTTACATCTGATGTTAACAGACCCCTTTGGCGGTTAAACCCCTTTTGGTTCAAACTAATCAAAGTGATAGGACCCTGGCCCAACTAGAAGACTTCTTAGTAGCTCAACTCAAACCCTGAACAATAATTTGGTGTGGGACACTCTCAACGCTTACCTTCAGGGATGCTTAAAAGAGTTATCTGACATAAACTCAAAAATTTTTGTTCAGCTAATCTGTGCTGTATTGTCATATAAATCACACCTACATTGTTATTTTTTGTTTTCTAACTTTTGTTCCTCTTGAATTCACCCTTTATTCTCTGCAGCTTCTTGTTTACATTCAGATACAGCAAACATGACCACTTCCTGTGCTGAACCTCAGTCAGAGCTGTCACCACCCACCCCAGTGTCCAGCCTCGCCCTCTGCCCGCCCCCTGCACACACACATTCCCTGTCAGTATATTCTGCCCCAGCACCTGACCTATTATCACTACAGCATTGCAAATAACAACCCCACATCGGGCTGTGCACCGCACACGCACACATATGGCTCTGTACCGCACACATATGGCTCTGTACCGCACACATATGGCTCTGTACCGCACATGCACACATATGGCTCTGTACCGCACACGCACACATATGGCTCTGCACCGCACACGCACACATATGGCTATGTACCGCACACGCACACATATGGCTCTGTACCGCACACGCACACATATGGCTCTGCACCGCACACATATGGCTCTGCACCGCACACGCACACATATGGCTCTGTACCGCACACGCACACATATGGCTCTGCACCGCACACATATGGCTCTGCACCGCACACGCACACATATGGCTATGTACCGCACACGCACACATATGGCTCTGTACCTCACATGCACACATATGGCTCTGCACTGCACACACACACATATGTCTAAGTACCGCACACGCACACATATGGCTCTGTACCGCACACACACACATATGGCTCTGCACCGCACACATATGGCTCTGTACCGCACACATATGGCTCTGCACACGCACACATATGGCTCTGCACACATATGGCTCTGAACACGCACACATATGGCTCTGCACACGCACACATAGGGCTCTGCACACATATGGCTCTGCACACGCACACATATGGCTCTGCACACGCACACATATGGCTCTGCACACGCACACATATGGCTCTGCACCGCCCGCCCCCCATCCCCATCGGGAACACATGTAAGGAATACATACTCACTCGTCCTCGGTCCCCGCCGCTCCTGCACGTTCGCGTGCTGTCTGTGCTCTGACGTCACCACTGTGCTGAAGAGAGCTCAGACAGCGGGAGGGACAGTGATGAGAAGCAGCGCTGCGCTGCTTCTCATCAGCACTTTCAAATGTACCGGCATCTGTGATCTGTGATGCCGGTATATCTGAATGTGTGATCCTTAGCAGGGGGGCCGGTGCTGGAGCTGACACCATGGCAGCTGCCGCCAGGCCCCGCCGCCAGGTCACGGACCCCCACAGCAGTGCAGGGGGAGGTTACTGGAGAGTAACAGAGGTGCGGGGGAATGTGTGGGAGGGTGCAGGGAAGGGGGGGGGGACTCCACGAACTGTACTTCCCAGCAGGGAGGCGACATGCTGTTCCACATTTGCATGTCAACATGGTCCTGCCCATGTTGACATGAAATGACCGGAAGCAGCAAAATCGCGGCAGGAGCGGGCACATGACCGCTCTGAGCCGGGGGAGAGGGGCTGACAGCAGGGCAGGTAAGTGGTCTCTATCTACTTACCTGCCCCAATGTAGCCCCATAGGGTAATTAAAAAAAGAAGTCAAAGAAGCCGGATAACCCCTTTAACTTCGACCATAGCACATCTTAAACGGATGACAAGGGTGGAGAATGACATAATAGAAAGAAGACTCAGGGACTCGGAGGCAAGATATATATCTAGCCCAACTAATGGGAACAGGGCGGCTTGGTTGCACTCATATAGAACATATGTACAACACTCTGAAACTAAATCTAAACGTAAGCTATTCTTCACCCGACTGTCATACTTTGAACTTGGGAACGAGTCAAACAAATTACTTGCATATATAGATAGGCAGCATAATGCTTCAAATACAGTACTGGCTATACCAAAGGCGGATGGTTCGATTGTCACATCCCCTGAGGGCATCTCACAATGTTTCTACACGTTCTATAAAACTTTGTACAGCTCTAAAAGTGTTCATGGCGTCCAGGATTGTTTGGCATATTTGTCAGATGTAGAATGTCAAACGTTGAGTCAGTCACAACGAGAATTTCTAGAGGCAGACATAACAACAGAAGAAGTAACAACAGCCATCTCAGATATGGCTAGAGGGAAATCTCCCGGTCCAGACGGCCTTCAAATAGACTTTTACGGCAAATATTTGTGACACCTTGGCCCCAGTCCTTCTTGATATTTTTTCACACCATACTCTTGGTGGCTCTCTAACTGCCTCTCTATACAAAGCGCATATTCTTGTACTGAGGAAGGAGGGAAAGGATCACTGGACTGTGGCTCATACCGCCCTATATCATTGGTCAACGTTGACTATAAGATTTTTACCAAAATATTGGCGTCCCAGCTTAATTCTGTTATACTAGATGTAGTGTCCCCGGATGAAACAGGATAAATGCCTGGGAAAAACAACTCTATAAATATTAGATGGGTCCAGTCCATAGTGCAATACACTATGTTGGTCCAGGAAAACGAGTGGGCCTTGGCCTCGCTGGACGCGGCCAAAACATTTGACTCGGTGGAATGGCCATTCTTATCTGCCTGCCGCCAGAGATTCGCTTTTGGCACTAAGTTTAGTAATTGGATCTACATGCTGTATAGATCCCCATCTGTTGTGTCAATTCCTGTTCCGTGTGACTACTGTGTCTGTTTGGGGTAATGCAGGGGTGGGATTCAGCCGGTTCTGTCAGGTTCGGGCGAATAGGTTGTTAAAATAGCAGCCGGTTCCCCGAACCGGCAAGAAACAGCTCCGGCGATCCGGTTCTGTATTTATTTGTGTTAGTGTATTTAAGACACTAGCACAAATGAATCCCCGTACCTCCGCGCCGCACTTCCGGGTTCAGTGGAGCCTGTCTGCTCCCTGACCCGGTGTGCAGCGACGCGCTGACGCTGTTGAGGTCCGGCAGTGTGGGGAGTTAGCTGCTCCTCCTACTGCCGTCTGTCAGCGCCAGTGTCAGTGTGCAGAGTGCAGCAGAGGAAGACAGAGGAGAGTCCACCGCTGCTTGGAGCAGGTAAGCGCTCAGTGAGCCGAAGATGCAGGGAGCAGGGAGAGGAGCCAAATAAGATTGGAGCTATATGGGGAGAGGAGCCGCATAAGATAGGAGCTATATGGGGAGAGGAGCCGCATAAGTAGGGAGCTATATGGGAAATGGACACATATGGGACAGGATCTGCAGGGGAAAAGGAGCATATGGGATGGGATCTGAAGGGGAAAGAGGCCATGATGGGATGGGATCTGCAGGGGGAAGAGGCCATGATGGGATGGGATCTGCAGAGGAAAGAGGCCATGATGGGATGGGATCTGCAGGGGAAAGAGGCCATGATGGGATGGGATCTGCAGGGGAAAGAGGCCATGACGGGATGGGATCTGCAGGGGAAAGAGGCCATGACTGGATGGGATCTGCAGGGGAAAGAGGTCATGATGGGATGGGATCTGCAGGGGAAAGAGGCCATGATGGGATGGGATGTGCAGGGGGAAAGAGCCCATAATGAGATGGGATCTGCTGGGGAAAGAGGCCATAATGGGATGGGATGTGCAGAGGGAAAGAGGCCATAATGAGATGGGATGTGCAGGGGGAAAGAGGCCATAATGGGATGGGATCTGCAGGGGGAAAGAGGCCACATGGGATGGGATCTGAAGGGGGAAAGAGGCCACATGGGATTGGATCTGCAAGGGGAAAAGGCCATATTGGGATGGGATCTGCAGGGGGGAAAAGGCTATAATGGGATGGGATCTGCAGGGGTAAGAGACCACATGGGATGAGATCTGTATGGGGAAGGTCGTCCATTCCAATTTTAGCAGGGCTCCTTTAGTAATAATTTTTAAAAATTGTAGAAAAGCCATTTAATTCAATATGACTGACAGTGACTGGAACAACTGGTACTGGACAGGAGAGTGAAGGTACAGGAGGGTAAGAAGGGGCAAGAGATTTTACTTTAAATTACTTGTATTTTTTGGTTGAGGAAAGTGCGTGAAAATGGGTGTGGCTAACAAAATGGCTGTGGTTACATAATCGGTGTGGTTTTCAAATGTGCGGGGTTTACAGAGAACCTGTTGTTAAAAAATTGAATCCCACCCCTGGGGTAATGGACCAGGAGTCATGGTATCAATCCCACCCCTGGGGTAATGGACCAGGAGTCATGGTATCATTACATGAAAATATTTCTTAGGGAAACCTTGTTCATGGCTAGGAAGTTGATAGCTCTAAGGTGGATGGGAGGTTCAGATCCAACAGTGCGGTCTTGGGTCAAATAAGTTAATTAAATCATACCCTATGGGTGGTGCATTACAATAGGGGATGCCCAGAAAAATTCTACAAAATCTGGAGTCTGTGGAACTCCTTTCCCGACACACTTACAGAAGATTAAAGGGAATGATTGTGACATAGATCCCTCTAGGTGTTAGAATACTGTCCAGCAGTATATGGATATTGAGATGCTGTGTAGCTGTTATTGTTGCCTTTTGTTTTGTTTAGGTTCTTTGATTAGATTAAGTTGTCTGTATACTTAATACAAATCTGTTAAATGTATAAATGCTAGGGTGTATGAACAACAACACTATTTTGTTTTAGGTAAAGCAGGTGCCATGAAAACTACATGACTGCCTATTACTATGTGTAAAATGTCACCATCCATGTACCTGTAATGGTGTACATTATGTCAGCTGTACCGTGTTTGAGTTGTTAATAAAACAAAGGAAAATAAAAGATACAGATAAAAATATGGCTTACCATGGCTGCAAAAGGCGCCTCTTGTTGGGGACATTTATTTCCTCCCTTTGTTTGCGTTTTACTAAAATATAAACCAAAAGTGATTATGATCCTAGTTCACATACCAGAGGAGCAATCTCCAACCTTGGAAGAAGCAGAACCTATTACATACTATATGGACAAAAGTATTGGAATGCCTACACATTACACCCAGGGAAGTTATACGAAATCTCATGCTAAATCCCCTCAGTGGTATCAACCACTGAGGACTCTCCGTTCTTTTAAACAATGTTTTTATCTCTACTGGCTAACATGGTACAAAGATATACTTTGCCTGTAAGGGTACCTTCACACTTTAGCGATGCAGCAGCGATTCGACCAGCGATCTGACCTGGTCAGGATCGCTGCTGCATCGCTACATGGTTGCTGGTGAGCTGTCAAACAGGCAGATCTCACCAGCGACCAGTGACCAGCCCCCAGCCAGCAGCGACGTGCAAGCGACGCTGCGCTTACACGGAGCCGGCGTCTGGAAGCTGCAGACACTGGTAACTAAGGTAAACATCGGGTATGGTTACCCGATGTTTACCTTAGTTACCAGCACACACCGCTTAGCTTACCGTGTGCAGGGAGCAGGAGCCGGCGCTGGCAGCGTGAGAGCTGTGGAGGCTGGTAACGAAGGTAAATATTGGGTAACCACCTTGGTTACCCGATGTTTACCTTGGTTACAGCTTACCGCAGGCTGTCACATGCCGGCTCCTGCTCCCTGCACATTCAGGATTGTTGCTCTCTCGCTGTCACACACAGCTATCTGTGCTTATCAGCGGGAGAGCAATAATAAAAAAACGAACCAGGGCTGTGTGTAACGAGCAGCGATCTCACAGCAGGGTCCAGATCGCTGCTCAGTGTCACACACAGCGAGATCGCTAATGAGGTCACAAAAAAACGTGACTCAGCAGCGATCTCGCTGTGTGTGAAGTACCCCTAACACAATCCCTTGTCATTAACCCCTTCACCCCCTAGGCCTGAAAACACCTTAATGACCGGGCTATTTTTTACGATTCTGACCAGTGTCAATTTTAGGGCTCATGCGTATTGCACTGCAGCGTAAATGCATGCGTCCTGCGTCCCCTGCACAATCTATGTAGATTGTGCATGATACTTGCGCACGTTGCTTTTTTGAATGAAGCGATTTGGATGCTAAAATTTTGACCCAAATCTGTGCGTTCATAAAGCATGTCAATTATTTGTGCGCTTTGGATGCTGCTCCCACTCTGTCTATGGTGGGGGCAGAAGCCAGAGCGCATGAAATCGGCTTTTTTTCTACAGAAAAAATGCATCCATTACGCAGTGTTTCTGCAGCGATTTGAAGCGCACATGTGCTGTCAAATCGCTGCAGAATAATCAGCAGGTACGTGCGAACAAGCCCTAACAGGTAATAACTCTGGAACACTTCAACAGATCCCAGTGATTCTGACATTTTTTGTGACATATTGTACTTCATGATAGTTGCAAATTTAGGCCGATACTTTTGCATTTATTTATGAAAATATTGGACATTTTTATAAATCTGAGTTAAGTCAGAAAATAGTTCCCACATGTCCACTTTACACCAGCACAACTTTTTAAACAATTTTTTTTATTAGGAAGTTAGAAGGGTTCAAAGTTCATTAGCAATTTCTCAATTTTCCAACAAAAATTACAAAACATTTTTTTTAGGGCCCATATCACATTTGAAGTGACTTTGAGAGGCCTAGGTGACAGAAAATACCCAAAAGTGACACCATTCTAAAAACTGCACCCCTCACATTGCTTAAAATTACATACAAGAAGTTTATAAATCCTTTAAGTGCTTCAGAGGAACCAAAGCAATGTGGAAGGAAAAAATGATTTTTTTTATTTTTTTTTAACACAAAAATTTTACTTAAAACATAAAAGTTTGCACTTTCACAAGGATATCAGGAAAAAATGCACCATAAAATGTATTGTGCAATTTCTCCTAAGTACCCCATATGTGGTGGAAATCAATTGTATCGGCGCACTGCAGGGCTTGGAAGGGAAGGAGCTTCATTTGAATTTTTAAAAGCAAAATTAGCTAAAATCATTAGCGGACGCCATATCGCCTTTGGAGACTCCCTGATGTGTCTAAACTGTGGGGCTCCCCCACAAGTGACTAAATTTTGGAAACTAGACTTCAAGGAATTTATCTAGATGGTTGGTGAGCACCTGGAACCCCCGAGGGCTTCACAGAATTTTGTAAGCTGTGAAAATTAAATAAATAATTTTTAAACCACAAAAATGTTGTGTTAACGCCAAATTTTTCAAATAAACTAGGGTAAAAGGAGATAGTGAACCATACAAATTATTGTGCAATTTCTCCTGAGTTAAGCAAGCTTTACACGTTGCAATTGCGTGTGCGATCTCGTATGCGATGTGACACGCGCAGGTCGCATATGCGATCTAATGAGATCGCACGTAGTTCGTTTATTTGCTGTCACATGAGTATTAGCAGTATTTGTTTAATTGATCAATTTTTCGTGCGATTTTTTTCGCTCATGTGTTCATTGAGGTTTTTTTTTTCCCGTGTCTTATGCAAATTTGCCCCAAAGTTGACACCCTTTTTTTTTCACTCAAACCATCAATTAACGCATTAACGTGAGTAAATTGTTTAATCAACCACACCTGACTGAAGAACGTTTTTTTCGTTACTATAAAAGGCCTTCAGGCCTCCAACACACATCCGTTAAAACCACATGCATGTAATATGGGCCATTTTTCAGGTCCTTTTTTTGTTTTTTTGTTGTGTCTTTTAGGCCGTGTGGGCTATGTGTGACCGGCGTATGCTAGCCATGTGTGCGTGTGTAATGCCCGTGTGTGCGTGTGATGTTTAACTGACGTGTGAATGTTTATTCCGTGTGACATGTTCCGTGTTTAATGTTAAAAGTCGTTTTGATTACCCGTTTACAGCAGACAGAGTTGCGCGCAGAGAATGAACTCGGGTGAACTTCACCCGACTTCATTGTCATGCCGCGGCTCTGTCTGTGTCGCGTCCTGATTAGCGGTCACCTGTGAAGGATTCACCGGTGACCGCTAATCCCCAGAGTGACTGAATTGAGCAGCCCTCTCTCATACTCACCGTTCCCCGATCTCCGGCGCGGCGCTGCACAGCTGTTATAAAAACTCCGGCGGCTTTTACTATTTTGAAAAAGCCGTCCGCTCATTAAACAATCTCGTATTCCCTGCTTTCCCCGCCCACCGGCAAATATGATTGGTTGCAGTGAGACACGCCCACACGCTGAGTGACAGCTGTCTCACTGCAACCAATCACAGCCGCCGGTGGGCGTGTCAATATGGAGCAGAGAAATAAATAAATAAATAATTAAAAAAAATCGACATGCGATTCCCCCCATTTTGATACCAGCCAATGTAAAGCCAAACGGCTGAAGGCTGGTATTCTCAGGATGGGGATCCCCACGTTATGGGGAGCCCCCCCAGCCTAACAATATCAGCCAGCAGCCACCCAGAATGGCCGCATCCATTTGATGCGACTGTTCTGGGACTGTACCCGGCTCTTCCCGATTTGCCCTGGTGCGTTGGCAATCGGGGTAATAAGGAGTTAATGGCAGCTCATAGCTGCCAATAAGTCCTAGATTAATCATTCCAGGCGTCTATGAGAAACCCCCAATGATTAACCTGTAATGTAAAGTTAAAAAACACACACAGTGAAAAAATCCTTTATTTGAAATAATAAACACTAACAAATACACCACATATTCACCACTTTATTAAGTCCGCAAAAACCCATCCATGTCCGGCGTAATCCACGGAGGTCCCGCGTCGCTTCCAGCTCTGCTACATGAAGGGGCCAGGAGCTGCAGAAGACACCGCCGCTCCTGTCAGCTCCACGCAGCAACTGAAGAGAGCCGCGCGATCAGCTGAGCTGTCACTGAGGTAACTCGCGGCCACCGCTGGATCCTCCAACTGTCACAGCAAGTCGCCCGAGTGACAGCGATGAAGTCACAGGTGAGTTGCGGTCACAGGTGGAGGATCCAGCGGTGGCCGCGAGTAACCTCAGTGACAGCACAGCTGATCGCGCTGCTATCTTCAGTTGCTGCGTGGAGCTGTCAGGAGCGGCGGTGTCTTCTGCAGCTCCTGGCCCCTTCATGTAGCAGAGCTGGAAGCGACGTGGGACCTCCGTGGATTACGCCGGACATGGATGGGTTTTTGGGGACTTAATAAAGTGGTGAACGAGGGTATTTGTTAGTGTTTATTATTTCTAATAAAGGATTTTTTCACTGTGTGTATTTATTAACTTTACATTACAGGTTAATAATTGGGGGTGTCTCATAGACGCCTGGAATGATTAATCTAGGACTTATTGGCAGCTATGGGCTGCCATTAACTCCTTATTACCCCGATTGCTAACGCACCAGGGCAAATCGAGAAGAGCCGGGTACAGTCCCAGAACAGTCGCATCAAATGGATGCGGCCATTCTGGGCGGCTGCTGGCTGATATTGTTAGGCTGGGGGGCTCCCCATAACTTGGGGCTCCCCATCCTGAGAATACCAGCCTTCAGCCATTTGGCTTTACCCTGGCTGGTATCAAAATGGAGGGAACCGCACGTCGATTTTTTAAAATTATTTATTTATTTCTCTGCTCCATACTGACACGCCCACCGGCGGCTGTGATTGGTTGCAGTGAGACAGCTGTCACTCAGCGTGTGGGTGTGTCTCACCGCAACCAATCATATCTGCCGGTGGGCGGGGAAAGCAGGGAATACGAGATTGTTTAATGAGCGGACGGCTTTTTCAAAATAGTAAAAGCCTCCGGAGTTTTTATAACAGCTGTGCAGCGCCGCGCCGGAGATCGGGGAACGGTGAGTATGAGAGAGGGCTGCTCAATTCAGTCACTCTGGGGATTAGCGGTCACCGGTGAATCCTTCACAGGTGACCGCTAATCAGGACGCGACACAGACAGAGCCGCGGCATGACAATGAAGTCGGGTGAAGTTCACCCGAGTTCATTCTCTGCGCGCAACTCTGTCTGCTGTCAACGGGTAATCAAAAACGACTTTTAACATTAAACACGGAACATTTCACACAGAATAAACATTCACACGTCAGTTAAACATCACACGCACACACGGGCATTACACACGCACACATGGCTAGCATATGCCGGTCACACATAGCCCACACGGACCAAAAAACACGACAAAAAAACAAAAAAAGGACCTGAAAAATGGCCCATATTACACGCACGTGGTTTTAACGGATGTGTGTTGGAGGCCTGAAGGCCTTTTATAGTAACGAAAAAAACGGGCATTACACACGCACACACGGCTAGCATTGACGTCACAAAGTTGGAATAACAAAATCGTATGAGGGATGTCACACGTTTCAAATGACTAGGTTCGTGCAATAAAACGTACAATGTTAGAGAAATAAACGACGTGTATAAGATCAACGTATTTGGTTCAATCTTGATCGCACGTAGGTGTCACACGCAAATACGTCACGAACGATGCCGGATGTGCGTCACTTACAACTTGACCCCGACGACAGATTGAAAGATCTATTGAAGCGTGTAAAGCAGGCTTTAGCCAGTACCCGAAATGTGGTGGAAAACTACTTTTGAGGCACAGTACAAAATGAAGAAGAGAAAGAGTGCCATATTGGAGTGCAGATTTAGTTAAAATGGTTTGTGGGTGCCATGTCACATTGGTAGAGCCCCTCAAGTGCCAAAACAGCAGAAATCTCCCACAGTGACCCCATTTTACAAACTGCACCCCTCAATAAATTCATTCAGAGGTACAGTGAGCAAACAAATTTTATACAATTGGGCGGTAAACAAAAATAATTACATTTTTACAACTACAATGTTGTGCTAACCCCAAATTTCCAATTTGCACAAGGGGAATAGGTAAAAAATGTCCTATAATGTGTTACACAATTTCTCCTGAACATGACAATACCCCACATGTCATTTTACAGTAGTGTTTGGCTACACGACAGGGCTCAGAGAGGAAGGAGCACCATTTGATTTTTGGAGCACAGATTTTCCTAGAATAGTTTGTGGACACCATTTGCAGAGCCACCATGTGCCAGAAAAGAAGAAATCCCCCTCAAGTGACCACATTTTGGAAATTTCACCCCTCTGGGAATTCAACTACAGGAGTAGTAATGATTTAGTCTCTAGGGTATGTGCCCGCGATCAACACACGCCATGTTCTGGATGCAGAGTGTCTTCTCCCGCAGAGACACAAGTGCACTACTCAGGAGGCGGCAGCTGCCCATGCCCACGATCAGGGTTTGGGACACTGTGGACTTTCACTCTGTTTTCCCAGCTGAGAACACTCGCATCTCTGCAGCATAAATACTGCATCTAGGGAAGCAGCTCCACAGGTCAGTTTACGATGTATAGAAAAGAAGTACATTGGACATGGGATTTACAGTCAAATGAAAAAGTTTGGGCACCCCTATTAAAGTTAACCTTTTTTCTTTATAACAATTTGGGTTTTTGCAACAGCTATTTCAGTTTCATATATCTAATAACTGATGGACTCAGTAATATTTCTGGATTGAAATGAAGTTTATTGTACTAACAAAAAATGTGCAATCCGCATTTAAACAAAATTTGACCGGTGCAAAAGTATGGGCACCCTTATCAATTTCTTGATTTGAACACTCCTAACTACTTTTTACTGACTTACTAAAGCACTAAATTGGTTTTGTAAGCTTATGAGGTTTGAATTTCATAGGCAGGTGTATCCAATCATGAGAAAAGGTATTTAAGGTGGCCACTTGCAAGTTGTTCTCCTATTTGAATCTCCTATGAAGTGTGGCATCATGGGCTCCTCAAAACAACTCTCAAATGATCTGAAAACAAAGATTATTCAACATAGTTGTTCAGGGGAAGGATACAAAAAGTTATCTCAGAGATTTAAACTGTCAGTTTCCACTGTGAGGAACATAGTAAGGAAATGGAAGAACACAGGTACAGTTCTTGTTACGCCCAGAAGTGGCAGGCCAAGAAAAATATCAGAAAGGCAGAGAAGAAGAATGGTGAGAACAGTCAAGGACAATCCACAGACCACCTCCAAAGACCTGCAGCTTCATCTTTCTGCAGATGGTGTCAATGTGCATCGGTCAACAATACAGCGCACGTTGTACAAGGAGAAGCTGTATGGGAGAGTGATGCGAAAGAAGCCGTTTCTGCAAGCACGCCACAAACAGAGTCGCCTGAGGTATGCAAAAGCACATTTGGACAATCCAGTTACATTTTGGAAGAAGGTCTTGTGGACTGATGAAACAAAGATTGAGTTGTTTGGTCATACAAAAAGGCGTTATGCATGGAGGAACAAAACTTTTAGTAGATTTCTACTTATTTTATTAAATATCATCTCCACCAAACAGGACAAGCTTGCATGTGTTATAGTTTTGGAGAAAAATGTGTTCATTTCATGTATGCGCAAAATGCCTTTGAAATGGCTTTAAAATGGATTTGGAGCATGGAGACGATTATCTCGGGATTGCAAGATAACCAAACAAAACATTTAGTGGATTTCTACTTATTTTATTAAATATCATCTCCACCAAACAGGACAAGCTTGCATCTGTTATAGTTTTGGAGAAAAATGTGTTCATTTCATGTATGCGCGAAATGCCTTAAAAATGGCTTTAAAATGGATTTGGAGCATGGAGACGATTATCTCGGGATTGCAAGATAACCAAACAAAACTTTTAGTGGATTTCTACTTATTTTATTAAATATCATCTCCACCAAACAGGACAAGCTTGCATCTGTTATAGTTTTGGAGAAAAATGTGTTCATTTCATGTATGCGCGAATTGCCTTAAAAATGGCTTTAAAATGGATTTGGAGCATGGAGACGATTATCTCGGGATTGCAATATAACCAAACAAAACTTTTAGTGGATTTCTACTTATTTTATTAAATATCATCTCCACCAAACAGGACAAGCTTGCATCTGTTATAGTTTTGGAGAAAAATGTGTTCATTTCATGTATGCGCGAAATGCCTTAAAAATGGCTTTAAAATGGATTTGGAGCATGGAGACGATTATCTCGGGATTGCAAGATAACCAAACAAAAATTTTAGTGGATTTCTACTTATTTTATTAAATATCATCTCCACCAAACAGGACAAGCTTGCATCTGTTATAGTTTTGGAGAAAAATGTGTTCATTTCATGTATGCGCGAAATGCCTTAAAAATGGCTTTAAAATGGATTTGGAGCATGGAGACGATTATCTCGGGATTGCAAGATAACCAAACAAAACTTTTAGTGGATTTCTACTTATTTTATTAAATATCATCTCCACCAAACAGGACAAGCTTGCATGTGTTATAGTTTTGGAGAAAAATGTGTTCATTTCATGTATGCGCAAAATGCCTTTGAAATGGCTTTAAAATGGATTTGGAGCATGGAGACGATTATCTCGGGATTGCAAGATAACCAAACAAAACTTTTAGTGGATTTCTACTTATTTTATTAAATATCATCTCCACCAAACAGGACAAGCTTGCATCTGTTATAGTTTTGGAGAAAAATGTGTTCATTTCATGTATGCGCGAAATGCCTTAAAAATGGCTTTAAAATGGATTTGGAGCATGGAGACGATTATCTCGGGATTGCAATATAACCAAACAAAACTTTTAGTGGATTTCTACTTATTTTATTAAATATCATCTCCACCAAACAGTACAAGCTTGCATCTGTTATAGTTTTGGAGAAAAATGTGTTCATTTCATGTATGCGCGAAATGCCTTAAAAATGGCTTTAAAATGGATTTGGAGCATGGAGACGATTATCTCGGGATTGCAAGATAACCAAACAAAACTTTTAGTGGATTTCTACTTATTTTATTAAATATCATCTCCACCAAACAGGACAAGCTTGCATCTGTTATAGTTTTGGAGAAAAATGTGTTCATTTCATGTATGCGCGAAATGCCTTAAAAATGGCTTTAAAATGGATTTGGAGCATGGAGACGATTATCTCGGGATTGCAAGATAACCAAACAAAACTTTTAGTGGATTTCTACTTATTTTATTAAATATCATCTCCACCAAACAGGACAAGCTTGCATCTGTTATAGTTTTGGAGAAAAATGTGTTCATTTCATGTATGCGCGAAATGCCTTAAAAATGGCTTTAAAATGGATTTGGAGCATGGAGACGATTATCTCGGGATTGCAAGATAACCAAACAAAACTTTTAGTGGATTTCTACTTATTTTATTAAATGTCATCTCCACCAAACAGGACAAGCTTGCATCTGTTATAGTTTTGGAGAAAAATGTGTTCATTTCATGTATGCGCAAAATGCCTTTGAAATGGCTTTAAAATGGATTTGGAGCATGGAGACGATTATCTCAGGATGGCAATATAAACAAACGAAACTTTTAGTAGATTTCTACTTATTTTATTAAATATTATCTCCACCAAACAAGACAAGCTTGCATCTGTTATAGTTTTGGAGAAAAATGTGTTCATTTCATGTATGCGCGAAATGCCTTAAAAATGGCTTTAAAATGGATTTGGAGCATGGAGACGATTATCTCGGGATTGCAAGATAACCAAACAAAACTTTTAGTGGATTTCTACTTATTTTATTAAATATCATCTCCACCAAACAGGACAAGCTTGCATCTGTTATAGTTTTGGAGAAAAATGTGTTCATTTCATGTATGCGCGAAATGCCTTAAAAATGGCTTTAAAATGGATTTGGAGCATGGAGACGATTATCTCGGGATTGCAATATAACCAAACAAAACTTTTAGTGGATTTCTACTTATTTTATTAAATATCATCTCCACCAAACAGGACAAGCTTGCATCTGTTATAGTTTTGGAGAAAAATGTGTTTATTTCATGTATGCGCGAAATGCCTTAAAAATGGCTTTAAAATGGATTTGGAGCATGGAGACGATTATCTCGGGATTGCAAGATAACCAAACAAAACTTTTAGTGGATTTCTACTTATTTTATTAAATATCATCTCCACCAAACAGGACAAGCTTGCATCTGTTATAGTTTTGGAGAAAAATGTGTTCATTTCATGTATGCGCGAAATGCCTTAAAAATGGCTTTAAAATGGATTTGGAGCATGGAGACGATTATCTCGGGATTGCAAGATAACCAAACAAAACTTTTAGTGGATTTCTACTTATTTTATTAAATATCATCTCCACCAAACAGGACAAGCTTGCATCTGTTATAGTTTTGGAGAAAAATGTGTTCATTTCATGTATGCGCGAAATGCCTTAAAAATGGCTTTAAAATGGATTTGGAGCATGGAGACGATTATCTCGGGATTGCAATATAACCAAACAAAACTTTTAGTGGATTTCTACTTATTTTATTAAATATCATCTCCACCAAACAGGACAAGCTTGCATCTGTTATAGTTTTGGAGAAAAATGTGTTCATTTCATGTATGCGCAAAATGCCTTTGAAATGGCTTTAAAATGGATTTGGAGCATGGAGACGATTATCTCAGGATGGCAATATAAACAAACGAAACTTTTAGTAGATTTCTACTTATTTTATTAAATATTATCTCCACCAAACAAGACAAGCTTGCATCTGTTATAGTTTTGGAGAAAAATGTGTTCATTTCATGTATGCGCGAAATGCCTTAAAAATGGCTTTAAAATGGATTTGGAGCATGGAGACGATTATCTCGGGATTGCAAGATAACCAAACAAAACTTTTAGTGGATTTCTACTTATTTTATTAAATATCATCTCCACCAAACAGGACAAGCTTGCATCTGTTATAGTTTTGGAGAAAAATGTGTTCATTTCATGTATGCGCGAAATGCCTTAAAAATGGCTTTAAAATGGATTTGGAGCATGGAGACGATTATCTCGGGATTGCAATATAACCAAACAAAACTTTTAGTGGATTTCTACTTATTTTATTAAATATCATCTCCACCAAACAGGACAAGCTTGCATCTGTTATAGTTTTGGAGAAAAATGTGTTCATTTCATGTATGCGCGAAATGCCTTAAAAATGGCTTTAAAATGGATTTGGAGCATGGAGACGATTATCTCGGGATTGCAAGATAACCAAACAAAACTTTTAGTGGATTTCTACTTATTTTATTAAATATCATCTCCACCAAACAGGACAAGCTTGCATCTGTTATAGTTTTGGAGAAAAATGTGTTCATTTCATGTATGCGCGAAATGCCTTAAAAATGGCTTTAAAATGGATTTGGAGCATGGAGACGATTATCTCGGGATTGCAAGATAACCAAACAAAACTTTTAGTGGATTTCTACTTATTTTATTAAATATCATCTCCACCAAACAGGACAAGCTTGCATGTGTTATAGTTTTGGAGAAAAATGTGTTCATTTCATGTATGCGCAAAATGCCTTTGAAATGGCTTTAAAATGGATTTGGAGCATGGAGACGATTATCTCGGGATTGCAAGATAACCAAAAAAAACTTTTAGTGGATTTCTACTTATTTTATTAAATATCATCTCCACCAAACAGGACAAGCTTGCATCTGTTATAGTTTTGGAGAAAAATGTGTTCATTTTATGTATGCGCGAAATGCCTTAAAAATGGCTTTAAAATGGATTTGGAGCATGGAGACGATTATCTCGGGATTGCAAGATAACCAAACAAAACTTTTAGTGGATTTCTACTTATTTTATTAAATATCATCTCCACCAAACAGGACAAGCTTGCATCTGTTATAGTTTTGGAGAAAAATGTGTTCATTTCATGTATGCGCGAAATGCCTTAAAAATGGCTTTAAAATGGATTTGGAGCATGGAGACGATTATCTCGGGATTGCAAGATAACCAAACAAAACTTTTAGTGGATTTCTACTTATTTTATTAAATATCATCTCCACCAAACAGGACAAGCTTGCATCTGTTATAGTTTTGGAGAAAAATGTGTTCATTTCATGTATGCGCGAAATGCCTTAAAAATGGCTTTAAAATGGATTTGGAGCATGGCATGGAGACGATTATCTCGGGATTGCAAGATAACCAAACAAAACTTTTAGTGGATTTCTACTTATTTTATTAAATATCATCTCCACCAAACAGGACAAGCTTGCATGTGTTATAGTTTTGGATTAAAATGTGTTCATTTCATGTATGCGCAAAATGCCTTTGAAATGGCTTTAAAATGGATTTGGAGCATGGTGACGATTATCTCAGGATGGCAATATAAACAAACGAAACTTTTAGTAGATTTCTACTTATTTTATTAAATATTATCTCCACCAAACAGGACAAGCTTGCATCTGTTATAGTTTTGGAGAAAAATGTGTTCATTTCATGTATGCGCGAAATGCCTTAAAAATGGCTTTAAAATGGATTTGGAGCATGGAGACGATTATCTCGGGATTGCAATATAACCAAACAAAACTTTTAGTGGATTTCTACTTATTTTATTAAATATCATCTCCACCAAACAGGACAAGCTTGCATCTGTTATAGTTTTGGAGAAAAATGTGTTCATTTCATGTATGCGCAAAATGCCTTTGAAATGGCTTTAAAATGGATTTGGAGCATGGAGACGATTATCTCAGGATGGCAATATAAACAAACGAAACTTTTAGTAGATTTCTACTTATTTTATTAAATATTATCTCCACCAAACAAGACAAGCTTGCATCTGTTATAGTTTTGGAGAAAAATGTGTTCATTTCATGTATGCGCGAAATGCCTTAAAAATGGCTTTAAAATGGATTTGGAGCATGGAGACGATTATCTCGGGATTGCAAGATAACCAAACAAAACTTTTAGTGGATTTCTACTTATTTTATTAAATATCATCTCCACCAAACAGGACAAGCTTGCATCTGTTATAGTTTTGGAGAAAAATGTGTTCATTTCATGTATGCGCGAAATGCCTTAAAAATGGCTTTAAAATGGATTTGGAGCATGGAGACGATTATCTCGGGATTGCAATATAACCAAACAAAACTTTTAGTGGATTTCTACTTATTTTATTAAATATCATCTCCACCAAACAGGACAAGCTTGCATCTGTTATAGTTTTGGAGAAAAATGTGTTCATTTCATGTATGCGCGAAATGCCTTAAAAATGGCTTTAAAATGGATTTGGAGCATGGAGACGATTATCTCGGGATTGCAAGATAACCAAACAAAACTTTTAGTGGATTTCTACTTATTTTATTAAATATCATCTCCACCAAACAGGACAAGCTTGCATCTGTTATAGTTTTGGAGAAAAATGTGTTCATTTCATGTATGCGCGAAATGCCTTAAAAATGGCTTTAAAATGGATTTGGAGCATGGAGACGATTATCTCGGGATTGCAAGATAACCAAACAAAACTTTTAGTGGATTTCTACTTATTTTATTAAATATCATCTCCACCAAACAGGACAAGCTTGCATGTGTTATAGTTTTGGAGAAAAATGTGTTCATTTCATGTATGCGCAAAATGCCTTTGAAATGGCTTTAAAATGGATTTGGAGCATGGAGACGATTATCTCGGGATTGCAAGATAACCAAACAAAACTTTTAGTGTTTTTCTACTTATTTTATTAAATATCATCTCCACCAAACAGGACAAGCTTGCATCTGTTATAGTTTTGGAGAAAAATGTGTTCATTTCATGTATGCGCGAAATGCCTTAAAAATGGCTTTAAAATGGATTTGGAGCATGGAGACGATTATCTCGGGATTGCAAGATAACCAAACAAAACTTTTAGTGGATTTCTACTTATTTTATTAAATATCATCTCCACCAAACAGGACAAGCTTGCATCTGTTATAGTTTTGGAGAAAAATGTGTTCATTTCATGTATGCGCGAAATGCCTTAAAAATGGCTTTAAAATGGATTTGGAGCATGGAGACGATTATCTCGGGATTGCAAGATAACCAAACAAAACTTTTAGTGGATTTCTACTTATTTTATTAAATATCATCTCCACCAAACAGGACAAGCTTGCATCTGTTATAGTTTTGGAGAAAAATGTGTTCATTTCATGTATGCGCGAAATGCCTTAAAAATGGCTTTAAAATGGATTTGGAGCATGGAGACGATTATCTCGGGATTGCAAGATAACCAAACAAAACTTTTAGTGGATTTCTACTTATTTTATTAAATATCATCTCCACCAAACAGGACAAGCTTGCATCTGTTATAGTTTTGGAGAAAAATGTGTTCATTTCATGTATGCGCGAAATGCCTTAAAAATGGCTTTAAAATGGATTTGGAGCATGGAGACGATTATCTCGGGATTGCAAGATAACCAAACAAAACTTTTAGTGGATTTCTACTTATTTTATTAAATATCATCTCCACCAAACAGGACAAGCTTGCATGTGTTATAGTTTTGGAGAAAAATGTGTTCATTTCATGTATGCGCAAAATGCCTTTGAAATGGCTTTAAAATGGATTTGGAGCATGGAGACGATTATCTCAGGATGGCAATATAAACAAACGAAACTTTTAGTAGATTTCTACTTATTTTATTAAATATTATCTCCACCAAACAGGACAAGCTTGCATCTGTTATAGTTTTGGAGAAAAATGTGTTCATTTCATGTATGCGCGAAATGCCTTAAAAATGGCTTTAAAATGGATTTGGAGCATGGAGACGATTATCTCGGGATTGCAATATAACCAAACAAAACTTTTAGTGGATTTCTACTTATTTTATTAAATATCATCTCCACCAAACAGGACAAGCTTGCATCTGTTATAGTTTTGGAGAAAAATGTGTTCATTTCATGTATGCGCGAAATGCCTTAAAAATGGCTTTAAAATGGATTTGGAGCATGGAGACGATTATCTCGGGATTGCAAGATAACCAAACAAAACTTTTAGTGGATTTCTACTTATTTTATTAAATATCATCTCCACCAAACAGGACAAGCTTGCATGTGTTATAGTTTTGGAGAAAAATGTGTTCATTTCATGTATGCGCAAAATGCCTTTGAAATGGCTTTAAAATGGATTTGGAGCATGGAGACGATTATCTCGGGATTGCAAGATAACCAAAAAAAACTTTTAGTGGATTTCTACTTATTTTATTAAATATCATCTCCACCAAACAGGACAAGCTTGCATCTGTTATAGTTTTGGAGAAAAATGTGTTCATTTTATGTATGCGCGAAATGCCTTAAAAATGGCTTTAAAATGGATTTGGAGCATGGAGACGATTATCTCGGGATTGCAAGATAACCAAACAAAACTTTTAGTGGATTTCTACTTATTTTATTAAATATCATCTCCACCAAACAGGACAAGCTTGCATCTGTTATAGTTTTGGAGAAAAATGTGTTCATTTCATGTATGCGCGAAATGCCTTAAAAATGGCTTTAAAATGGATTTGGAGCATGGCATGGAGACGATTATCTCGGGATTGCAAGATAACCAAACAAAACTTTTAGTGGATTTCTACTTATTTTATTAAATATCATCTCCACCAAACAGGACAAGCTTGCATGTGTTATAGTTTTGGATTAAAATGTGTTCATTTCATGTATGCGCAAAATGCCTTTGAAATGGCTTTAAAATGGATTTGGAGCATGGTGACGATTATCTCAGGATGGCAATATAAACAAACGAAACTTTTAGTAGATTTCTACTTATTTTATTAAATATTATCTCCACCAAACAGGACAAGCTTGCATCTGTTATAGTTTTGGAGAAAAATGTGTTCATTTCATGTATGCGCGAAATGCCTTAAAAATGGCTTTAAAATGGATTTGGAGCATGGAGACGATTATCTCGGGATTGCAAGATAACCAAACAAAACTTTTAGTGGATTTCTACTTATTTTATTAAATATCATCTCCACCAAACAGGACAAGCTTGCATCTGTTATAGTTTTGGAGAAAAATGTGTTCATTTCATGTATGCGCGAAATGCCTTAAAAATGGCTTTAAAATGGATTTGGAGCATGGAGACGATTATCTCGGGATTGCAATATAACCAAACAAAACTTTTAGTGGATTTCTACTTATTTTATTAAATATCATCTCCACCAAACAGGACAAGCTTGCATCTGTTATAGTTTTGGAGAAAAATGTGTTCATTTCATGTATGCGCGAAATGCCTTAAAAATGGCTTTAAAATGGATTTGGAGCATGGAGACGATTATCTCGGGATTGCAAGATAACCAAACAAAACTTTTAGTGGATTTCTACTTATTTTATTAAATATCATCTCCACCAAACAGGACAAGCTTGCATCTGTTATAGTTTTGGAGAAAAATGTGTTCATTTCATGTATGCGCGAAATGCCTTAAAAATGGCTTTAAAATGGATTTGGAGCATGGAGACGATTATCTCGGGATTGCAATATAACCAAACAAAACTTTTAGTGGATTTCTACTTATTTTATTAAATATCATCTCCACCAAACAGGACAAGCTTGCATCTGTTATAGTTTTGGAGAAAAATGTGTTCATTTCATGTATGCGCAAAATGCCTTTGAAATGGCTTTAAAATGGATTTGGAGCATGGAGACGATTATCTCAGGATGGCAATATAAACAAACGAAACTTTTAGTAGATTTCTACTTATTTTATTAAATATTATCTCCACCAAACAAGACAAGCTTGCATCTGTTATAGTTTTGGAGAAAAATGTGTTCATTTCATGTATGCGCGAAATGCCTTAAAAATGGCTTTAAAATGGATTTGGAGCATGGAGACGATTATCTCGGGATTGCAAGATAACCAAACAAAACTTTTAGTGGATTTCTACTTATTTTATTAAATATCATCTCCACCAAACAGGACAAGCTTGCATCTGTTATAGTTTTGGAGAAAAATGTGTTCATTTCATGTATGCGCGAAATGCCTTAAAAATGGCTTTAAAATGGATTTGGAGCATGGAGACGATTATCTCGGGATTGCAATATAACCAAACAAAACTTTTAGTGGATTTCTACTTATTTTATTAAATATCATCTCCACCAAACAGGACAAGCTTGCATCTGTTATAGTTTTGGAGAAAAATGTGTTCATTTCATGTATGCGCGAAATGCCTTAAAAATGGCTTTAAAATGGATTTGGAGCATGGAGACGATTATCTCGGGATTGCAAGATAACCAAACAAAACTTTTAGTGGATTTCTACTTATTTTATTAAATATCATCTCCACCAAACAGGACAAGCTTGCATCTGTTATAGTTTTGGAGAAAAATGTGTTCATTTCATGTATGCGCGAAATGCCTTAAAAATGGCTTTAAAATGGATTTGGAGCATGGAGACGATTATCTCGGGATTGCAAGATAACCAAACAAAACTTTTAGTGGATTTCTACTTATTTTATTAAATATCATCTCCACCAAACAGGACAAGCTTGCATGTGTTATAGTTTTGGAGAAAAATGTGTTCATTTCATGTATGCGCAAAATGCCTTTGAAATGGCTTTAAAATGGATTTGGAGCATGGAGACGATTATCTCGGGATTGCAAGATAACCAAACAAAACTTTTAGTGGATTTCTACTTATTTTATTAAATATCATCTCCACCAAACAGGACAAGCTTGCATCTGTTATAGTTTTGGAGAAAAATGTGTTCATTTTATGTATGCGCGAAATGCCTTAAAAATGGCTTTAAAATGGATTTGGAGCATGGAGACGATTATCTCGGGATTGCAAGATAACCAAACAAAACTTTTAGTGGATTTCTACTTATTTTATTAAATATCATCTCCACCAAACAGGACAAGCTTGCATCTGTTATAGTTTTGGAGAAAAATGTGTTCATTTCATGTATGCGCGAAATGCCTTAAAAATGGCTTTAAAATGGATTTGGAGCATGGAGACGATTATCTCGGGATTGCAAGATAACCAAACAAAACTTTTAGTGGATTTCTACTTATTTTATTAAATATCATCTCCACCAAACAGGACAAGCTTGCATCTGTTATAGTTTTGGAGAAAAATGTGTTCATTTCATGTATGCGCGAAATGCCTTAAAAATGGCTTTAAAATGGATTTGGAGCATGGAGACGATTATCTCGGGATTGCAAGATAACCAAACAAAACTTTTAGTGGATTTCTACTTATTTTATTAAATATCATCTCCACCAAACAGGACAAGCTTGCATCTGTTATAGTTTTGGAGAAAAATGTGTTCATTTCATGTATGCGCGAAATGCCTTAAAAATGGCTTTAAAATGGATTTGGAGCATGGAGACGATTATCTCGGGATTGCAAGATAACCAAACAAAACTTTTAGTGGATTTCTACTTATTTTATTAAATATCATCTCCACCAAACAGGACAAGCTTGCATGTGTTATAGTTTTGGAGAAAAATGTGTTCATTTCATGTATGCGCAAAATGCCTTTGAAATGGCTTTAAAATGGATTTGGAGCATGGAGACGATTATCTCAGGATGGCAATATAAACAAACGAAACTTTTAGTAGATTTCTACTTATTTTATTAAATATTATCTCCACCAAACAGGACAAGCTTGCATCTGTTATAGTTTTGGAGAAAAATGTGTTCATTTCATGTATGCGCGAAATGCCTTAAAAATGGCTTTAAAATGGATTTGGAGCATGGAGACGATTATCTCGGGATTGCAATATAACCAAACAAAACTTTTAGTGGATTTCTACTTATTTTATTAAATATCATCTCCACCAAACAGGACAAGCTTGCATCTGTTATAGTTTTGGAGAAAAATGTGTTCATTTCATGTATGCGCGAAATGCCTTAAAAATGGCTTTAAAATGGATTTGGAGCATGGCATGGAGACGATTATCTCGGGATTGCAAGATAACCAAACAAAACTTTTAGTGGATTTCTACTTATTTTATTAAATATCATCTCCACCAAACAGGACAAGCTTGCATGTGTTATAGTTTTGGATTAAAATGTGTTCATTTCATGTATGCGCAAAATGCCTTTGAAATGGCTTTAAAATGGATTTGGAGCATGGTGACGATTATCTCAGGATGGCAATATAAACAAACGAAACTTTTAGTAGATTTCTACTTATTTTATTAAATATTATCTCCACCAAACAGGACAAGCTTGCATCTGTTATAGTTTTGGAGAAAAATGTGTTCATTTCATGTATGCGCGAAATGCCTTAAAAATGGCTTTAAAATGGATTTGGAGCATGGAGACGATTATCTCGGGATTGCAAGATAACCAAACAAAACTTTTAGTGGATTTCTACTTATTTTATTAAATATCATCTCCACCAAACAGGACAAGCTTGCATCTGTTATAGTTTTGGAGAAAAAAGTGTTCATTTCATGTATGCGCGAAATGCCTTAAAAATGGCTTTAAAATGGATTTGGAGCATGGAGACGAATATCTCGGGATTGCAATATAACCAAACAAAACTTTTAGTGGATTTCTACTTATTTTATTAAATATCATCTCCACCAAACAGGACAAGCTTGCATCTGTTATAGTTTTGGAGAAAAATGTGTTCATTTCATGTATGCGCGAAATGCCTTAAAAATGGCTTTAAAATGGATTTGGAGCATGGAGACGATTATCTCGGGATTGCAAGATAACCAAACAAAAATTTTAGTGGATTTCTACTTATTTTATTAAATATCATCTCCACCAAACAGGACAAGCTTGCATCTGTTATAGTTTTGGAGAAAAATGTGTTCATTTCATGTATGCGCGAAATGCCTTAAAAATGGCTTTAAAATGGATTTGGAGCATGGAGACGATTATCTCGGGATTGCAAGATAACCAAACAAAACTTTTAGTGGATTTCTACTTATTTTATTAAATATCATCTCCACCAAACAGGACAAGCTTGTATCTGTTATAGTTTTGGAGAAAAATGTGTTCATTTCATGTATGCGCGAAATGCCTTAAAAATGGCTTTAAAATGGATTTGGAGCATGGAGACGATTATCTCGGGATTGCAAGATAACCAAACAAAACTTTTAGTGGATTTCTACTTATTTTTATTAAATATCATCTCCACCAAACAGGACAAGCTTGCATGTGTTATAGTTTTGGAGAAAAATGTGTTCATTTCATGTATGCGCAAAATGCCTTTGAAATGGCTTTAAAATGGATTTGGAGCATGGAGACGATTATCTCGGGATTGCAAGATAACCAAACAAAACTTTTAGTGGATTTCTACTTATTTTATTAAATATCATCTCCACCAAACAGGACAAGCTTGCATCTGTTATAGTTTTGGAGAAAAATGTGTTCATTTCATGTATGCGCGAAATGCCTTAAAAATGGCTTTAAAATGGATTTGGAGCATGGAGACGATTATCTCGGGATTGCAAGATAACCAAACAAAACTTTTAGTGGATTTCTACTTATTTTATTAAATATCATCTCCACCAAACAGGACAAGCTTGCATCTGTTATAGTTTTGGAGAAAAATGTGTTCATTTCATGTATGCGCGAAATGCCTTAAAAATGGCTTTAAAATGGATTTGGAGCATTGAGACGATTATCTCGGGATTGCAAGATAACCAAACAAAACTTTTAGTGGATTTCTACTTATTTTATTAAATATCATCTCCACCAAACAGGACAAGCTTGCATCTGTTATAGTTTTGGAGAAAAATGTGTTCATTTCATGTATGCGCGAAATGCCTTAAAAATGGCTTTAAAATGGATTTGGAGCATGGAGACGATTATCTCGGGATTGCAAGATAACCAAACAAAACTTTTAGTGGATTTCTACTTATTTTATTAAATATCATCTCCACCAAACAGGACAAGCTTGCATGTGTTATAGTTTTGGAGAAAAATGTGTTCATTTCATGTATGCGCAAAATGCCTTTGAAATGGCTTTAAAATGGATTTGGAGCATGGAGACGATTATCTCGGGATTGCAAGATAACCAAACAAAACTTTTAGTGGATTTCTACTTATTTTATTAAATATCATCTCCACCAAACAGGACAAGCTTGCATCTGTTATAGTTTTGGAGAAAAATGTGTTCATTTCATGTATGCGCGAAATGCCTTAAAAATGGCTTTAAAATGGATTTGGAGCATGGAGACGATTATCTCGGGATTGCAAGATAACCAAACAAAACTTTTAGTGGATTTCTACTTATTTTATTAAATATCATCTCCACCAAACAGGACAAGCTTGCATCTGTTATAGTTTTGGAGAAAAATGTGTTCATTTCATGTATGCGCGAAATGCCTTAAAAATGGCTTTAAAATGGATTTGGAGCATGGAGACGATTATCTCGGGATTGCAAGATAACCAAACAAAACTTTTAGTGGATTTCTACTTATTTTATTAAATATCATCTCCACCAAACAGGACAAGCTTGCATCTGTTATAGTTTTGGAGAAAAATGTGTTCATTTCATGTATGCGCGAAATGCCTTAAAAATGGCTTTAAAATGGATTTGGAGCATGGAGACGATTATCTCGGGATTGCAAGATAACCAAACAAAACTTTTAGTGGATTTCTACTTATTTTATTAAATATCATCTCCACCAAACAGGACAAGCTTGCATGTGTTATAGTTTTGGAGAAAAATGTGTTCATTTCATGTATGCGCAAAATGCCTTTGAAATGGCTTTAAAATGGATTTGGAGCATGGAGACGATTATCTCAGGATGGCAATATAAACAAACGAAACTTTTAGTAGATTTCTACTTATTTTATTAAATATTATCTCCACCAAACAGGACAAGCTTGCATCTGTTATAGTTTTTGAGAAAATTGTGGTCATTTCATTTATGCGCGAATGTGCTCAGATTGCTATTCTATTGCATTTGGCACATGGTGACGATTATCTCGAGAGTGCAAAGTAGCCAAATGAAACTTTTACTGGATTTCCACTTACTTTATCAAATCTCATCTCCGCCACACAGGACAAGTTTGCATCTGTTATAGTTTTGGAGAAAATTGTGGTCATTTCATTTATGCGCGAATGTGCTCAGATTGCTATTCTATTGCATTTGGCACATGGTGACGATTATCTCGAGAGTGCAAAGTAGCCAAATGAAACTTTTACTGGATTTCCACTTACTTTATCAAATCTCATCTCCACCACACAGGACAAGTTTGCATCTGTTATAGTTTTTGAGAAAATTGTGGTCATTTCATTTATGCGCGAATGTGCTCAGATTGCTATTCTATTGCATTTGGCACATGGTGACGATTATCTCGAGAGTGCAAAGTAGCCAAATGAAACTTTTACTGGATTTCCACTTACTTTATCAAATCTCATCTCCACCACACAGGACAAGTTTGCATCTGTTATAGTTTTTGAGAAAATTGTGGTCATTTCATTTATGCGCGAATGTGCTCAGATTGCTATTCTATTGCATTTGGCACATGGTGACGATTATCTCGAGAGTGCAAAGTAGCCAAATGAAACTTTTACTGGATTTCCACTTACTTTATCAAATCTCATCTCCACCACACAGGACAAGTTTGCATCTGTTATAGTTTTTAAGAAAATTGTGGTCATTTCATTTATGCGCGAATGTGCTCAGATTGCTATGCTATTGCATTTGGCACATGGTGACGATTATCTCGACAGTGCAAAGTAGCCAAATGAAACTTTTACTGGATTTCCACTTACTTTATCAAATCTCATCTCCACCACACAGGACAAGCTTGCATGTGTTATAGTTTTGGAGAAAAATGTGTTCATTTCATGTATGCGCAAAATGCCTTTGAAATGGCTTTAAAATGGATTTGGAGCATGGAGACGATTATCTCAGGATGGCAATATAAACAAACGAAACTTTTAGTAGATTTCTACTTATTTTATTAAATATTATCTCCACCAAACAGGACAAGCTTGCATCTGTTATAGTTTTGGAGAAAAATGTGTTCATTTCATGTATGCGCGAAATGCCTTAAAAATGGCTTTAAAATGGATTTGGAGCATGGAGACGATTATCTCGGGATTGCAAGATAACCAAACAAAACTTTTAGTGGATTTCTACTTATTTTATTAAATATCATCTCCACCAAACAGGACAAGCTTGCATCTGTTATAGTTTTGGAGAAAAATGTGTTCATTTCATGTATGCGCGAAATGCCTTAAAAATGGCTTTAAAATGGATTTGGAGCATGGAGACGATTATCTCGGGATTGCAATATAACCAAACAAAACTTTTAGTGGATTTCTACTTATTTTATTAAATATCATCTCCACCAAACAGGACAAGCTTGCATCTGTTATAGTTTTGGAGAAAAATGTGTTCATTTCATGTATGCGCGAAATGCCTTAAAAATGGCTTTAAAATGGATTTGGAGCATGGAGACGATTATCTCGGGATTGCAAGATAACCAAACAAAACTTTTAGTGGATTTCTACTTATTTTATTAAATATCATCTCCACCAAACAGGACAAGCTTGCATCTGTTATAGTTTTGGAGAAAAATGTGTTCATTTCATGTATGCGCGAAATGCCTTAAAAATGGCTTTAAAATGGATTTGGAGCATGGAGACGATTATCTCGGGATTGCAAGATAACCAAACAAAACTTTTAGTGGATTTCTACTTATTTTATTAAATATCATCTCCACCAAACAGGACAAGCTTGCATCTGTTATAGTTTTGGAGAAAAATGTGTTCATTTCATGTATGCGCGAAATGCCTTAAAAATGGCTTTAAAATGGATTTGGAGCATGGAGACGATTATCTCGGGATTGCAAGATAACCAAACAAAACTTTTAGTGGATTTCTACTTATTTTATTAAATATCATCTCCACCAAACAGGACAAGCTTGCATGTGGTATAGTTTTGGAGAAAAATGTGTTCATTTCATGTATGCGCAAAATGCCTTTGAAATGGCTTTAAAATGGATTTGGAGCATGGAGACGATTATCTCAGGATGGCAATATAAACAAACGAAACTTTTAGTAGATTTCTACTTATTTTATTAAATATTATCTCCACCAAACAGGACAAGCTTGCATCTGTTATAGTTTTGGAGAAAAATGTGTTCATTTCATGTATGCGCGAAATGCCTTAAAAATGGCTTTAAAATGGATTTGGAGCATGGAGACGATTATCTCGGGATTGCAATATAACCAAACAAAACTTTTAGTGGATTTCTACTTATTTTATTAAATATCATCTCCACCAAACAGGACAAGCTTGCATCTGTTATAGTTTTGGAGAAAAATGTGTTCATTTCATGTATGCGCGAAATGCCTTAAAAATGGCTTTAAAATGGATTTGGAGCATGGAGACGATTATCTCGGGATTGCAAGATAACCAAACAAAAATTTTAGTGGATTTCTACTTATTTTATTAAATATCATCTCCACCAAACAGGACAAGCTTGCATCTGTTATAGTTTTGGAGAAAAATGTGTTCATTTCATGTATGCGCGAAATGCCTTAAAAATGGCTTTAAAATGGATTTGGAGCATGGAGACGATTATCTCGGGATTGCAAGATAACCAAACAAAACTTTTAGTGGATTTCTACTTATTTTATTAAATATCATCTCCACCAAACAGGACAAGCTTGCATCTGTTATAGTTTTGGAGAAAAATGTGTTCATTTCATGTATGCGCGAAATGCCTTAAAAATGGCTTTAAAATGGATTTGGAGCATGGAGACGATTATCTCGGGATTGCAAGATAACCAAACAAAACTTTTAGTGGATTTCTACTTATTTTATTAAATATCATCTCCACCAAACAGGACAAGCTTGCATGTGTTATAGTTTTGGAGAAAAATGTGTTCATTTCATGTATGCGCAAAATGCCTTTGAAATGGCTTTAAAATGGATTTGGAGCATGGAGACGATTATCTCGGGATTGCAAGATAACCAAACAAAACTTTTAGTGGATTTCTACTTATTTTATTAAATATCATCTCCACCAAACAGGACAAGCTTGCATCTGTTATAGTTTTGGAGAAAAATGTGTTCATTTCATGTATGCGCGAAATGCCTTAAAAATGGCTTTAAAATGGATTTGGAGCATGGAGACGATTATCTCGGGATTGCAAGATAACCAAACAAAACTTTTAGTGGATTTCTACTTATTTTATTAAATATCATCTCCACCAAACAGGACAAGCTTGCATCTGTTATAGTTTTGGAGAAAAATGTGTTCATTTCATGTATGCGCGAAATGCCTTAAAAATGGCTTTAAAATGGATTTGGAGCATGGAGACGATTATCTCGGGATTGCAAGATAACCAAACAAAAATTTTAGTGGATTTCTACTTATTTTATTAAATATCATCTCCACCAAACAGGACAAGCTTGCATCTGTTATAGTTTTGGAGAAAAATGTGTTCATTTCATGTATGCGCGAAATGCCTTAAAAATGGCTTTAAAATGGATTTGGAGCATGGAGACGATTATCTCGGGATTGCAAGATAACCAAACAAAACTTTTAGTGGATTTCTACTTATTTTATTAAATATCATCTCCACCAAACAGGACAAGCTTGCATCTGTTATAGTTTTGGAGAAAAATGTGTTCATTTCATGTATGCGCGAAATGCCTTAAAAATGGCTTTAAAATGGATTTGGAGCATGGAGACGATTATCTCGGGATTGCAAGATAACCAAACAAAACTTTTAGTGGATTTCTACTTATTTTATTAAATATCATCTCCACCAAACAGGACAAGCTTGCATGTGTTATAGTTTTGGAGAAAAATGTGTTCATTTCATGTATGCGCAAAATGCCTTTGAAATGGCTTTAAAATGGATTTGGAGCATGGAGACGATTATCTCGGGATTGCAAGATAACCAAACAAAACTTTTAGTGGATTTCTACTTATTTTATTAAATATCATCTCCACCAAACAGGACAAGCTTGCATCTGTTATAGTTTTGGAGAAAAATGTGTTCATTTCATGTATGCGCGAAATGCCTTAAAAATGGCTTTAAAATGGATTTGGAGCATGGAGACGATTATCTCGGGATTGCAAGATAACCAAACAAAACTTTTAGTGGATTTCTACTTATTTTATTAAATATCATCTCCACCAAACAGGACAAGCTTGCATCTGTTATAGTTTTGGAGAAAAATGTGTTCATTTCATGTATGCGCAAAATGCCTTAAAAATGGCTTTAAAATGGATTTGGAGCCTGGAGACGATTATCTCGGGATTGCAAGATAACCAAACAAAACTTTTAGTGGATTTCTACTTATTTTATTAAATATCATCTCCACCAAACAGGACAAGCTTGCATCTGTTATAGTTTTGGAGAAAAATGTGTTCATTTCATGTATGCGCGAAATGCCTTAAAAATGGCTTTAAAATGGATTTGGAGCATGGAGACGATTATCTCGGGATTGCAAGATAACCAAACAAAACTTTTAGTGGATTTCTACTTATTTTATTAAATATCATCTCCACCAAACAGGACAAGCTTGCATGTGTTATAGTTTTGGAGAAAAATGTGTTCATTTCATGTATGCGCAAAATGCCTTTGAAATGGCTTTAAAATGGATTTGGAGCATGGAGACGATTATCTCAGGATGGCAATATAAACAAACGAAACTTTTAGTAGATTTCTACTTATTTTATTAAATATTATCTCCACCAAACAGGACAAGCTTGCATCTGTTATAGTTTTGGAGAAAAATGTGTTCATTTCATGTATGCGCGAAATGCCTTAAAAATGGCTTTAAAATGGATTTGGAGCATGGAGACGATTATCTCGGGATTGCAAGATAACCAAACAAAACTTTTAGTGGATTTCTACTTATTTTATTAAATATCATCTCCACCAAACAGGACAAGCTTGCATCTGTTATAGTTTTGGAGAAAAATGTGTTCATTTCATGTATGCGCGAAATGCCTTAAAAATGGCTTTAAAATGGATTTGGAGCATGGAGACGATTATCTCGGGATTGCAAGATAACCAAACAAAAATTTTAGTGGATTTCTACTTATTTTATTAAATATCATCTCCACCAAACAGGACAAGCTTGCATCTGTTATAGTTTTGGAGAAAAATGTGTTCATTTCATGTATGCGCGAAATGCCTTAAAAATGGCTTTAAAATGGATTTGGAGCATGGAGACGATTATCTCGGGATTGCAAGATAACCAAACAAAACTTTTAGTGGATTTCTACTTATTTTATTAAATATCATCTCCACCAAACAGGACAAGCTTGCATCTGTTATAGTTTTGGAGAAAAATGTGTTCATTTCATGTATGCGCGAAATGCCTTAAAAATGGCTTTAAAATGGATTTGGAGCATGGAGACGATTATCTCGGGATTGCAAGATAACCAAACAAAACTTTTAGTGGATTTCTACTTATTTTATTAAATATCATCTCCACCAAACAGGACAAGCTTGCATGTGTTATAGTTTTGGAGAAAAATGTGTTCATTTCATGTATGCGCAAAATGCCTTTGAAATGGCTTTAAAATGGATTTGGAGCATGGAGACGATTATCTCGGGATTGCAAGATAACCAAACAAAACTTTTAGTGGATTTCTACTTATTTTATTAAATATCATCTCCACCAAACAGGACAAGCTTGCATCTGTTATAGTTTTGGAGAAAAATGTGTTCATTTCATGTATGCGCGAAATGCCTTAAAAATGGCTTTAAAATGGATTTGGAGCATGGAGACGATTATCTCGGGATTGCAAGATAATCAAACAAAACTTTTAGTGGATTTCTACTTATTTTATTAAATATCATCTCCACCAAACAGGACAAGCTTGCATCTGTTATAGTTTTGGAGAAAAATGTGTTCATTTCATGTATGCGCGAAATGCCTTAAAAATGGCTTTAAAATGGATTTGGAGCATGGAGACGATTATCTCAGGATTGCAAGATAACCAAACAAAACGTTTAGTGGATTTCTACTTAATTTATTAAATATCATCTCCACCAAACAGGACAAGCTTGCATCTGTTATAGTTTTGGAGAAAAATGTGTTCATTTCATGTATGCGCGAAATGCCTTAAAAATGGCTTTAAAATGGATTTGGAGCATGGAGACGATTATCTCGGGATTGCAAGATAACCAAACAAAACTTTTAGTGGATTTCTACTTATTTTATTAAATATCATCTCCACCAAACAGGACAAGCTTGCATGTGTTATAGTTTTGGAGAAAAATGTGTTCATTTCATGTATGCGCAAAATGCCTTTGAAATGGCTTTAAAATGGATTTGGAGCATGGAGACGATTATCTCGGGATTGCAAGATAACCAAACACAACTTTTAGTGGATTTCTACTTATTTTATTAAATATCATCTCCACCAAACAGGACAAGCTTGCATCTGTTATAGTTTTGGAGAAAAATGTGTTCATTTCATGTATGCGCGAAATGCCTTAAAAATGGCTTTAAAATGGATTTGGAGCATGGAGACGATTATCTCGGGATTGCAAGATAACCAAACAAAACTTTTAGTGGATTTCTACTTATTTTATTAAATATCATCTCCACCAAACAGGACAAGCTTGCATGTGTTATAGTTTTGGAGAAAAATGTGTTCATTTCATGTATGCGCAAAATGCCTTTGAAATGGCTTTAAAATGGATTTGGAGCATGGAGACGATTATCTCGGGATTGCAAGATAACCAAACAAAACTTTTAGTGGATTTCTACTTATTTTATTAAATATCATCTCCACCAAACAGGACAAGCTTGCATCTGTTATAGTTTTGGAGAAAAATGTGTTCATTTCATGTATGCGCGAAATGCCTTAAAAATGGCTTTAAAATGGATTTGGAGCATGGAGACGATTATCTCGGGATTGCAAGATAACCAAACAAAACTTTTAGTGGATTTCTACTTATTTTATTAAATATCATCTCCACCAAACAGGACAAGCTTGCATCTGTTATAGTTTTGGAGAAAAATGTGTTCATTTCATGTATGCGCAAAATGCCTTAAAAATGGCTTTAAAATGGATTTGGAGCCTGGAGACGATTATCTCGGGATTGCAAGATAACCAAACAAAACTTTTAGTGGATTTCTACTTATTTTATTAAATATCATCTCCACCAAACAGGACAAGCTTGCATCTGTTATAGTTTTGGAGAAAAATGTGTTCATTTCATGTATGCGCGAAATGCCTTAAAAATGGCTTTAAAATGGATTTGGAGCATGGAGACGATTATCTCGGGATTGCAAGATAACCAAACAAAACTTTTAGTGGATTTCTACTTATTTTATTAAATATCATCTCCACCAAACAGGACAAGCTTGCATGTGTTATAGTTTTGGAGAAAAATGTGTTCATTTCATGTATGCGCAAAATGCCTTTGAAATGGCTTTAAAATGGATTTGGAGCATGGAGACGATTATCTCAGGATGGCAATATAAACAAACGAAACTTTTAGTAGATTTCTACTTATTTTATTAAATATTATCTCCACCAAACAGGACAAGCTTGCATCTGTTATAGTTTTGGAGAAAAATGTGTTCATTTCATGTATGCGCGAAATGCCTTAAAAATGGCTTTAAAATGGATTTGGAGCATGGAGACGATTATCTCGGGATTGCAAGATAACCAAACAAAACTTTTAGTGGATTTCTACTTATTTTATTAAATATCATCTCCACCAAACAGGACAAGCTTGCATCTGTTATAGTTTTGGAGAAAAATGTGTTCATTTCATGTATGCGCGAAATGCCTTAAAAATGGCTTTAAAATGGATTTGGAGCATGGAGACGATTATCTCGGGATTGCAAGATAACCAAACAAAAATTTTAGTGGATTTCTACTTATTTTATTAAATATCATCTCCACCAAACAGGACAAGCTTGCATCTGTTATAGTTTTGGAGAAAAATGTGTTCATTTCATGTATGCGCGAAATGCCTTAAAAATGGCTTTAAAATGGATTTGGAGCATGGAGACGATTATCTCGGGATTGCAAGATAACCAAACAAAACTTTTAGTGGATTTCTACTTATTTTATTAAATATCATCTCCACCAAACAGGACAAGCTTGCATCTGTTATAGTTTTGGAGAAAAATGTGTTCATTTCATGTATGCGCGAAATGCCTTAAAAATGGCTTTAAAATGGATTTGGAGCATGGAGACGATTATCTCGGGATTGCAAGATAACCAAACAAAACTTTTAGTGGATTTCTACTTATTTTATTAAATATCATCTCCACCAAACAGGACAAGCTTGCATGTGTTATAGTTTTGGAGAAAAATGTGTTCATTTCATGTATGCGCAAAATGCCTTTGAAATGGCTTTAAAATGGATTTGGAGCATGGAGACGATTATCTCGGGATTGCAAGATAACCAAACAAAACTTTTAGTGGATTTCTACTTATTTTATTAAATATCATCTCCACCAAACAGGACAAGCTTGCATCTGTTATAGTTTTGGAGAAAAATGTGTTCATTTCATGTATGCGCGAAATGCCTTAAAAATGGCTTTAAAATGGATTTGGAGCATGGAGACGATTATCTCGGGATTGCAAGATAATCAAACAAAACTTTTAGTGGATTTCTACTTATTTTATTAAATATCATCTCCACCAAACAGGACAAGCTTGCATCTGTTATAGTTTTGGAGAAAAATGTGTTCATTTCATGTATGCGCGAAATGCCTTAAAAATGGCTTTAAAATGGATTTGGAGCATGGAGACGATTATCTCAGGATTGCAAGATAACCAAACAAAACGTTTAGTGGATTTCTACTTAATTTATTAAATATCATCTCCACCAAACAGGACAAGCTTGCATCTGTTATAGTTTTGGAGAAAAATGTGTTCATTTCATGTATGCGCGAAATGCCTTAAAAATGGCTTTAAAATGGATTTGGAGCATGGAGACGATTATCTCGGGATTGCAAGATAACCAAACAAAACTTTTAGTGGATTTCTACTTATTTTATTAAATATCATCTCCACCAAACAGGACAAGCTTGCATCTGTTATAGTTTTGGAGAAAAATGTGTTCATTTCATGTATGCGCGAAATGGCTTTAAAATGGATTTGGAGCATGGAGACGATTATCTCGGGATTGCAAGATAACCAAACAAAACTTTTAGTGGATTTCTACTTATTTTATTAAATATCATCTCCACCAAACAGGACAAGCTTGCATCTGTTATAGTTTTGGAGAAAAATGTGTTCATTTCATGTATGCGCGAAATGCCTTAAAAATGGCTTTAAAATGGATTTGGAGCATGGAGACGATTATCTCGGGATTGCAAGATAACCAAACAAAACTTTTAGTGGATTTCTACTTATTTTATTAAATATCATCTCCACCAAACAGGACAAGCTTGCATCTGTTATAGTTTTGGAGAAAAATGTGTTCATTTCATGTATGCGCGAAATGCCTTAAAAATGGCTTTAAAATGGATTTGGAGCATGGAGACGATTATCTCGGGATTGCAATATAACCAAACAAAACTTTTAGTGGATTTCTACTTATTTTATTAAATATCATCTCCACCAAACAGGACAAGCTTGCATCTGTTATAGTTTTGGAGAAAAATGTGTTCATTTCATGTATGCGCGAAATGCCTTAAAAATTGCTTTAAAATGGATTTGGAGCATGGAGACGATTATCTCGGGATTGCAAGATAACCAAACAAAACTTTTAGTGGATTTCTACTTATTTTATTAAATATCATCTCCACCAAACAGGACAAGCTTGCATCTGTTATAGTTTTGGAGAAAAATGTGTTCATTTCATGTATGCGCGAAATGCCTTAAAAATGGCTTTAAAATGGATTTGGAGCATGGAGACGATTATCTCGGGATTGCAAGATAACCAAACAAAACTTTTAGTGGATTTCTACTTATTTTATTAAATATCATCTCCACCAAACAGGACAAGCTTGCATCTGTTATAGTTTTGGAGAAAAATGTGTTCATTTCATGTATGCGCGAAATGCCTTAAAAATGGCTTTAAAATGGATTTGGAGCATGGAGACGATTATCTCGGGATTGCAAGATAACCAAACAAAACTTTTAGTGGATTTCTACTTATTTTATTAAATATCATCTCCACCAAACAGGACAAGCTTGCATGTGTTATAGTTTTGGATTAAAATGTGTTCATTTCATGTATGCGCAAAATGCCTTTGAAATGGCTTTAAAATGGATTTGGAGCATGGAGACGATTATCTCAGGATGGCAATATAAACAAACGAAACTTTTAGTAGATTTCTACTTATTTTATTAAATATTATCTCCACCAAACAGGACAAGCTTGCATCTGTTATAGTTTTGGAGAAAAATGTGTTCATTTCATGTATGCGCGAAATGCCTTAAAAATGGCTTTAAAATGGATTTGGAGCATGGAGACGATTATCTCGGGATTGCAAGATAACCAAACAAAACTTTTAGTGGATTTCTACTTATTTTATTAAATATCATCTCCACCAAACAGGACAAGCTTGCATCTGTTATAGTTTTGGAGAAAAATGTGTTCATTTCATGTATGCGCGAAATGCCTTAAAAATGGCTTTAAAATGGATTTGGAGCATGGAGACGATTATCTCGGGATTGCAATATAACCAAACAAAACTTTTAGTGGATTTCTACTTATTTTATTAAATATCATCTCCACCAAACAGGACAAGCTTGCATCTGTTATAGTTTTGGAGAAAAATGTGTTCATTTCATGTATGCGCGAAATGCCTTAAAAATGGCTTTAAAATGGATTTGGAGCATGGAGACGATTATCTCGGGATTGCAAGATAACCAAACAAAAATTTTAGTGGATTTCTACTTATTTTATTAAATATCATCTCCACCAAACAGGACAAGCTTGCATCTGTTATAGTTTTGGAGAAAAATGTGTTCATTTCATGTATGCGCGAAATGCCTTAAAAATGGCTTTAAAATGGATTTGGAGCATGGAGACGATTATCTCGGGATTGCAAGATAACCAAACAAAACTTTTAGTGGATTTCTACTTATTTTATTAAATATCATCTCCACCAAACAGGACAAGCTTGCATCTGTTATAGTTTTGGAGAAAAATGTGTTCATTTCATGTATGCGCGAAATGCCTTAAAAATGGCTTTAAAATGGATTTGGAGCATGGAGACGATTATCTCGGGATTGCAAGATAACCAAACAAAACTTTTAGTGGATTTCTACTTATTTTATTAAATATCATCTCCACCAAACAGGACAAGCTTGCATCTGTTATAGTTTTGGAGAAAAATGTGTTCATTTCATGTATGCGCGAAATGCCTTAAAAATGGCTTTAAAATGGATTTGGAGCATGGAGACGATTATCTCGGGATTGCAAGATAACCAAACAAAACTTTTAGTGGATTTCTACTTATTTTATTAAATATCATCTCCACCAAACAGGACAAGCTTGCATCTGTTATAGTTTTGGAGAAAAATGTGTTCATTTCATGTATGCGCGAAATGCCTTAAAAATGGCTTTAAAATGGATTTGGAGCATGGAGACGATTATCTCGGGATTGCAATATAACCAAACAAAACTTTTAGTGGATTTCTACTTATTTTATTAAATATCATCTCCACCAAACAGGACAAGCTTGCATCTGTTATAGTTTTGGAGAAAAATGTGTTCATTTCATGTATGCGCGAAATGCCTTAAAAATGGCTTTAAAATGGATTTGGAGCATGGAGACGATTATCTCGGGATTGCAAGATAACCAAACAAAAATTTTAGTGGATTTCTACTTATTTTATTAAATATCATCTCCACCAAACAGGACAAGCTTGCATCTGTTATAGTTTTGGAGAAAAATGTGTTCATTTCATGTATGCGCGAAATGGCTTTAAAATGGATTTGGAGCATGGAGACGATTATCTCGGGATTGCAAGATAACCAAACAAAACTTTTAGTGGATTTCTACTTATTTTATTAAATATCATCTCCACCAAACAGGACAAGCTTGCATCTGTTATAGTTTTGGAGAAAAATGTGTTCATTTCATGTATGCGCGAAATGCCTTAAAAATGGCTTTAAAATGGATTTGGAGCATGGAGACGATTATCTCGGGATTGCAAGATAACCAAACAAAACTTTTAGTGGATTTCTACTTATTTTATTAAATATCATCTCCACCAAACAGGACAAGCTTGCATCTGTTATAGTTTTGGAGAAAAATGTGTTCATTTCATGTATGCGCGAAATGCCTTAAAAATGGCTTTAAAATGGATTTGGAGCATGGAGACGATTATCTCGGGATTGCAATATAACCAAACAAAACTTTTAGTGGATTTCTACTTATTTTATTAAATATCATCTCCACCAAACAGGACAAGCTTGCATCTGTTATAGTTTTGGAGAAAAATGTGTTCATTTCATGTATGCGCGAAATGCCTTAAAAATGGCTTTAAAATGGATTTGGAGCATGGAGACGATTATCTCGGGATTGCAAGATAACCAAACAAAACTTTTAGTGGATTTCTACTTATTTTATTAAATATCATCTCCACTAGTGATGAGCGAGTACTAAAAAGCTCGGGTGCTCGAAGCTCGGGCCGAGCCTCCCAAGATACTCGTGTACTCGGCCCGAGCAACGAGCCCAATGTTATCCTATGGGAGACCCGAGTATTTTTGTGAAATGACCTCCCGGCAGCATGGAGAAACCCTAAAAATGGCACAAAAGTCTCAGAAGAGTGCTCAAATGACATGGCAACAGCATGGGGAAGACCCCTTGAAGCATTTATCACTCAAAAGTCACAGCTGTGAACAATTTTGTCCGCGTTTTACGCCATTTTTACGGACTCACCAGAAAACCTTCCAAAATGACCCCAAAATGATTTTTTCATGGCGGAAATGTTAAGGGCACATACCCAATAGTGAGATAGATCTGGTGTATGTTACTTTTTGAGATTAATACATGAAAGATTTTACGTGAAAACATTGTGTGGCACTCCGATGTCCCTGAGAAGAGACGTACATGAAGGCCTCTTGAGTCTAATGTGCCCATTTTGAGGAAGTGAGTCTTTGTAGTATTTTCCTTTGCCAGGGCAGTCCAAAATTGTGAGGTTCACCAATGCCCCTGCATACAGACGTGCATGAGGGCCTCAAAACATTAAGTGTCCATTGTCAGGAAGTGGGTGTATTATAGTATAGCCCTTAGGCAGGGCAGCCAAAAATTGGGAGGCTCCACATTGTCCCTGGATAGAGACGTGCATGATGGCCTTTAAACCTGAAGTGCCCATTGTAAGGAAGTGGGTCTATTTCAGTATAGCCCTTTGCCAGGGCAGCCAAAAATTGGGAGGCTCCACATTGTCCCTGGATAGAGCCGTGCATTATGGCCTGTAAACCTGAAGTGCCCATTGTAAGGAAGTGGGTCTATTTCAGTATAGCCCTTTGCCAGGGCAGCCAAAAATTGGGAGGCTCCACATTGTCCCTGGATAGAGCCGTGCATTATGGCCTGTAAACCTGAAGTGCCCATTGGAAGGAAGTGGGTCTATTTCAGTATAGCCCTTTGCCAGGGCAGCCAAAAATTGGGAGGCTCCACGTTGTCCCTGGGTAGAGACGTGCATGATGGCCTCAAAACATTAAGTGTCCATTTTAAGAAAGTGGGTGTATTTCAGTATAGCCCTTAGGCAGGGCAGCCAAAAATTGGGAGGCTCCACATTGTCCCTGGGTAGAGACGTGCATGAGGGCCTCAAAACATTAAGTGTCCATTTTAAGGAAGTGGGTCTATTTCAGTATAGCCCTTTGCCAGGGCAGCCAAAAATTGGGAGGCTCCACATTGTCCCTGGATAGAGCCGTGCATTATGGCCTGTAAACCTGAAGTGCCCATTGTAAGGAAGTGGGTCTATTTCAGTATAGCCCTTTGCCAGGGCAGCCAAAAATTGGGAGGCTCCACATTGTCCCTGGGTAGAGACGTGCATGAGGGCCTCAAAACATTAAGTGTCCATTTTAAGGAAGTGGGTGTATTTCAGTATAGCCCTTTGCCAGGGCAGCCAAAAATTGGGAGGCTCCACATTGTCCCTGGGTAGAGACGTGCATGATGGCCTCAAAACATTAAGTGTCCATTTTAAGGAAGTGGGTGTATTTCAGTATAGCCCTTAGGCAGGGCAGCCAAAAATTGGGAGGCTCCACATTGTCCCTGGGTAGAGACGTGCATGAGGGCCTCAAAACATTAAGTGTCCATTTTAAGGAAGTGGGTGTATTTCAGTATAGCCCTTAGGCAGGGCAGCCAAAAACTGGGAGGCTCCACATTGTCCCTGGGTAGAGACGTGCATGAGGGCCTCAAAACATTAAGTGTCCATTTTAAGGAAGTGGGTGTATTTCAGTATAGCCCTTAGGCAGGGCAGCCAAAAATTGGGAGGCTCCACGTTGTCCCTGGGTAGAGACGTGCATGAGGGCCTCAAAACATTGTTCCCATTGCAAAGGAGCGGGTCTCCTGTCGTTGTAATGTCCATTCTGCAAAGAATGGGCGAAAAAATTTACCACTGGGGGTATACCTGAAACAAAGACCTAACTATTGTAACGGTCATCATGATGGCGCATGAGGAGAAGGAGGAGCAGTCCAGCGATTATCCAAAGTCGAGAAGTGTACCCATGGGTGAGTGGAGGTACATGGCAAACTTTAAATTCCGCTCTCATTTGCTGGTGGTGTGGTGAAGTCTGGCCCAATCCAACCCTTGTTCATCTTTATCAGAGTCAGCCTGTCAGCATTTTCAGTTGACAGGCGGGTGCGTTTATCTGTAATGATTCCACCTGCGGCACTAAAAACACGCTCTGACAAAACGCTAGCAGCAGGGCAGGCCAGGACTTCCAAGGCGTAGAGAGCCAATTCATGCCACGTGTCCAGCTTGGATACCCAATAATTGTAAGGCACAGAGGAATGTCGGAGTACAGTTGTTCGATCTGCAAGGTACTCCTTCAGCATCTGGGCAAACTTAGGATTTCTTGTGGCACTACCCCGCACCTCAGGGGCTGTGGTACGTGAGGGGCTGAGAAAACTGTCCCACATCTTAAAGACTGTTCCCCTACCTCTGGCGGATTGGACTTGTGCCTCTCTCGGCTGTACGCCTCGGTTGTCCACTGATTCCTGACCTATGCCGCTAGCGTTTTGTGAGGGGAATGCTTTGCCTACTTCCGTGAGTATGGCCTTCCGAAACTGCTGCATTTTGGTTGACCTCTCCTCCACGGGAATAAGAGACAAAAAGTTCTCCTTGTAGCGTGGGTCTAACAGTGTTACCAACCAGTAATGATTGTCGGCCAAGATGTTCTTAACGCGAGGGTCACGAGACAGGCAGCTTACCATAAAGTCAGCCATGTGCGCCAGACTCTTAACAGCCAGGACTTCAGTAGCCTGACCAACAAGATGACTGAACATGCTGTCCTCCTCCTCCTCCTCCTCCTCCTCCTCCTCATCTACCCTGTCCTCTGGCCAGCCACGCTGAATCGAGGATATGACTGGTGTGCATGTCATATCCTCAATTTGGCCGGAGAGTTGCTCCATGTCTTCATCCTCCTCCTCGTCATAGTCCTCCACTGCACGTTGTGATGAGACGAGGCTGGGCTGTGTGTTATCACCCACACCCACTACTGTTTCTTGCTGCAACTCATCGCGCTCCGCCTGCAATGCATCATGTTTGTTTTTCAGCAGGGACCGTTTTAGAAGGCAGAGTAGCGGTATGGTGACGCTAATAATGGCGTCATCACCACTCACCATCTTGGTGGAGTCCTCAAAGTTTTGGAGGATGGTACATAGGTCTGACATCCATCTCCACTCCTCAGGTGTTATGTGTGGAGTTTGACCCATTTCCCGACGGCTTAGGTGATGCAGGTACTCAACAACTGCCCTCTTCTGCTCACATATCCTGACCAACATGTGCAGAGTTGAATTCCAACGCGTGGGGACATCACACACCAGTCTGTGAGCCGGAAGATGCAAACGGCGCTGAAAGCCGGCAAGGCCGGCTGAAGCAGTAGGTGACTTTCGAAAATGTGCAGACAGGCGGCGAACTTTTACCAGCAGATCAGACAGCTCTGGGTATGACTTTATAAACCGCTGAACCACGAGGTTGAGCACATGGGCCACGCATGGAACATGTGTCAGCTGGCCTCACCTCAAAGCCGCCACCAGGTTCCGGCCATTGTCACAAACGACCTTTCCTGGCTTTAGGTTCAGAGGTGTGAGCCAGTGATCTGCCTGCTGTTTCAGAGCTGTCCACAGCTCTTCTGCATTGTGGGGTTTGTCACCTATGCAGATTAGCTTCAGCACAGCCTGTTGCCGCTTCGCCGAGGCAGTGCTGCAGTGCTTCCAGCTTGTGACTGGTGTGGAGGGCACAGTGGATGAGGATGCGCAGGAGGAGGAGGAGGCTGAAGAGCATGACATTCCGGAGCTGTAGAGTGTGGGTGAAACACTGACTGAGGTAGGGCCTGCAAACCTTGGTGTGGGAAGGACGTGTTCCGTCCCTCGCTCAGACTGGGTCCCAGCTTCCACAATATTAACCCAGTGTGCCGTCAACGAGATGTAGCGGCCTTGCCCACAAGCACTTGTCCACGTGTCTGTGGTTAGGTGGACCTTGGGTGAAACAGCGTTGTTCAGGGCACGTGTGATGTTTTGTGACACGTGGTTATGCAACGCGGGGACGGCACACCGGGAGAAATAGTGGCGGCTGGGGACCGAGTAACGTGGGACAGCTGCCGCCATCAGGTCACGGAATGCTTCTGTCTCCACCAGCCTAAAAGGCAACATTTCCAGCGCAAGCAGTCGCGAAATGTTAGCATTTAGAACTGTGGCATGTGGGGTGTTGGCAGTGTATTTGCGCCTGCGTTCAAAGGTTTGCTGAATGGATAACTGAACGCTGCGCTGGGACAAGGACGTGCTTGATGATGGTGTTCTTTCTGCGTAGGCAACTGCAGGTGCAGGAGTGGAGGAGGCTTGTTCGCAGGCAGCATGGACAGAGGATTGGCTCGCATGCACAACCAGCGAAGACGTAGCAGTGACATCAGCAAGCACTGCTCCTCGACTCTGTTGTACTTCCCACAAAGTCGGGTGCTTGGCTGACATGTGCCTGATCATGCTGGTGGTGGTCAGGCTGATAGTTTTGGTACCCCTGCTGATGCTGGCACGGCAGGTGTTGCAAATGGCCTTTTTTGAATCATCTGGATCCAACTTAAAAAACTGCCAGACTCGTGAAGACCTAACATTTGTACAGGCACCTTGTGTCGTCGTGTTGTTCCGGGGAACGGTTGCCTGACTTCTGCCTGGGGCCACCACCCTGCTTCTTACTGCCTGTTGTGATGCTACGCCTCCCTCCCCCTGTGCACTGCTGTCCTCGCTCTGCATATCCTCCTGCCAGGTTGGGTCAGTTACTGGATCATCCACCACGTCGTCTTCCTCTTCCGCACCCTGCTCCTCCTCCTGACTTGCTGACAATTGTGTCTCATCATCGTCCACCACTTGTTGAGACACGTTGCCAACTTCGTGAGAACGTGGCTGCTCAAATATTTGGCCATCTGTACAGACGATCTCCTCATGACCCACTTCAATATGAGCTGGCGAGAGGCCAGAATGTGTGAATGGAAACGTGAACAGCTCTTCCGAGTGTCCAAGTGTGGGATCATTAATGTCCGAGGAGGACGTGTACTCAGCCTGGTGGTAGGAAGGAGGATCAGGTTCAGAAATGTGCGGTGCAGTATCACGGCTACTGACACTTGACCGTGTGGAAGACAGAGTGTTTGTGGTGGTGCCAATCTGACTGGAAGCATTATCCGCTATCCAACTAACAACCTGTTGACACTGGTCTTGGTTCAAGAGCGGTGTACTGCTGCGGTCCCCAAGAATTTGGGACAGGACGTGCGAGCGACTAGATGTGGCCCTTTGTTGTGGCGAAATTAGAGCTTGCCCACGACCTCGGCCTCTGCCTGCACCACCATCACGTCCACTTCCTTGTTCCTTGCCAATGCCCTTGCGCATTTTGCAATGCTGTGCACTGCTGACGTGTATATTCACTACTTGTGCGTTATATCAAAGTTTGTGGAAATTGCACACAAGTGCACCTGTACGCTGCCACCGACAGGCACACACGTGCGGTTTTTAAATGCAAGCACGGACGCACTAAGAACCTAACACAGGTTTTAGGAGCAAAAATTAAGAACTCTGACACTATCAGCCACTGCTGACTGACGTGTATTATACACTACACTTGTGCGTTATATAATAGTTTGGTAAAAACGCACACCAGTGCACCTGTACGCTGCCACCAACAGGCACACACGTGCGGTTTTAAAAACCAAGCACGGACGCAATAATAACCTAACACAGGTTTTAGGAGCAAAAATTAAGAACTCTGACACTATCAGCCACTGCTGACTGACGTGTATTATACACTACACTTGTGCGTTATATAATAGTTTGGTAAAAACGCACACCAGTGCACCTGTACGCTGCCACCAACAGGCACACACGTGCGGTTTTAAAAACCAAGCACGGACGCAATAATAACCTAACACAGGTTTTAGGAGCAAAAATTAAGAACTCTGACACTATCAGCCACTGCTGACTGACGTGTATTATACACTACACTTGTGCGTTATATAATAGTTTGGTAAAAACGCACACCAGTGCACCTGTATGCTGCCACCAACAGGCACACACGTGCGGTTTTAAAAACCAAGCCCGGACGCAATAATAACCTAACACAGGTTTTAGGAGCAAAAATTAAGAACTCTGACACTATCAGCCACTGCTGACTGACGTGTATTATACACTACACTTGTGCGTTATATAATAGTTTGGTAAAAACGCACACCAGTGCACCTGTACGCTGCCACCAACAGGCACACACGTGCGGTTTTAAAAACCAAGCACGGACGCAATAATAACCTAACACAGGTTTTAGGAGCAAAAATTAAGAACTCTGACACTATCAGCCACTGCTGACTGACGTGTATTATACACTACACTTGTGCGTTATATAATAGTTTGGTAAAAACGCACACCAGTGCACCTGTACGCTGCCACTAACAGGCACACACGTGCGGTTTTAAAAACCAAGCACGGACGCAATAATAACCTAACAGGTTTTTTTGGGGAGCGACAATTACAGTACAGACAAGTCAGACACTATCTGGACTGTTTTACATTGTGTACACCAGCCCCAGATATGAAGGCTGGTATACGGTCACCACTACCCTGCCTGCCTGCCTGCCTGCCTGTATACTGCTACAATAGTCCTGACAAGGACTCTTTTGGTCACTAGCCTGTATTCAGACCTGGCTATACCCTGCCTGTATATAGCAACAATAGTCCTGAGAAGGACTCTGCTACTGTACGCCGACCTGGCTATACCCTGCCTGCCTGTATACAACTAGAATAGTCCTGAGAAGGACTTTTGGTCACACTGTTTGCAGCCCTGCAACTGAAAAAGCTATAAAGGGCCGCAAAGCTTTCCCTGAATCAGCGACACTCTCCCTACACTCACTGTCAGAATAGCTGTGAGCAGAGCACAGCGCGCCGGCCTATATAAAGGCTCGGTGACGCTGTGCAGGCCGGCCAATCACTGCAATTCCACAACTAACAGGGCTGTGGCATTGCAGTGGTCTGCCAGCCAATCCCTGCATGAGGGCTGGCTCTCAAAAGAGCGCCAACATGCAGGGATGAAGACCACGAGTAAAGCACGAGTATCGCGAGATTACTCGGTCCCCGCCGAGCAGCCCGAGTACAGTGATACTCGTGCGAGTACCGAGTAGTGACAAGCATGCTCGCTCATCACTAATCTCCACCAAACAGGACAAGCTTGCATCTGTTATAGTTTTGGAGAAAAATGTGTTCATTTCATGTATGCGCGAAATGCCTTAAAAATGGCTTTAAAATGGATTTGGAGCATGGAGACGATTATCTCGGGATTGCAAGATAACCAAACAAAACTTTTAGTGGATTTCTACTTATTTTATTAAATATCATCTCCACCAAACAGGACAAGCTTGCATCTGTTATAGTTTTGGAGAAAAATGTGTTCATTTCATGTATGCGCGAAATGCCTTAAAAATGGCTTTAAAATGGATTTGGAGCATGGAGACGATTATCTCGGGATTGCAAGATAACCAAACAAAACTTTTAGTGGATTTCTACTTATTTTATTAAATATCATCTCCACCAAACAGGACAAGCTTGCATGTGTTATAGTTTTGGATTAAAATGTGTTCATTTCATGTATGCGCAAAATGCCTTTGAAATGGCTTTAAAATGGATTTGGAGCATGGAGACGATTATCTCAGGATGGCAATATAAACAAACGAAACTTTTAGTAGATTTCTACTTATTTTATTAAATATTATCTCCACCAAACAGGACAAGCTTGCATCTGTTATAGTTTTGGAGAAAAATGTGTTCATTTCATGTATGCGCGAAATGCCTTAAAAATGGCTTTAAAATGGATTTGGAGCATGGAGACGATTATCTCGGGATTGCAAGATAACCAAACAAAACTTTTAGTGGATTTCTACTTATTTTATTAAATATCATCTCCACCAAACAGGACAAGCTTGCATCTGTTATAGTTTTGGAGAAAAATGTGTTCATTTCATGTATGCGCGAAATGCCTTAAAAATGGCTTTAAAATGGATTTGGAGCATGGAGACGATTATCTCGGGATTGCAATATAACCAAACAAAACTTTTAGTGGATTTCTACTTATTTTATTAAATATCATCTCCACCAAACAGGACAAGCTTGCATCTGTTATAGTTTTGGAGAAAAATGTGTTCATTTCATGTATGCGCGAAATGCCTTAAAAATGGCTTTAAAATGGATTTGGAGCATGGAGACGATTATCTCGGGATTGCAAGATAACCAAACAAAAATTTTAGTGGATTTCTACTTATTTTATTAAATATCATCTCCACCAAACAGGACAAGCTTGCATCTGTTATAGTTTTGGAGAAAAATGTGTTCATTTCATGTATGCGCGAAATGCCTTAAAAATGGCTTTAAAATGGATTTGGAGCATGGAGACGATTATCTCGGGATTGCAAGATAACCAAACAAAACTTTTAGTGGATTTCTACTTATTTTATTAAATATCATCTCCACCAAACAGGACAAGCTTGCATGTGTTATAGTTTTGGAGAAAAATGTGTTCATTTCATGTATGCGCAAAATGCCTTTGAAATGGCTTTAAAATGGATTTGGAGCATGGAGACGATTATCTCAGGATGGCAATATAAACAAACGAAACTTTTAGTAGATTTCTACTTATTTTATTAAATATTATCTCCACCAAACAGGACAAGCTTGCATCTGTTATAGTTTTGGAGAAAAATGTGTTCATTTCATGTATGCGCGAAATGCCTTAAAAATGGCTTTAAAATGGATTTGGAGCATGGAGACGATTATCTCGGGATTGCAAGATAACCAAACAAAACTTTTAGTGGATTTCTACTTATTTTATTAAATATCATCTCCACCAAACAGGACAAGCTTGCATCTGTTATAGTTTTGGAGAAAAATGTGTTCATTTCATGTATGCGCGAAATGCCTTAAAAATGGCTTTAAAATGGATTTGGAGCATGGAGACGATTATCTCGGGATTGCAAGATAACCAAACAAACATTTTAGTGGATTTCTACTTATTTTATTAAATATCATCTCCACCAAACAGGACAAGCTTGCATCTGTTATAGTTTTGGAGAAAAATGTGTTCATTTCATGAATGCGCGAAATGCCTTAAAAATGGCTTTAAAATGGATTTGGAGCATGGAGACGATTATCTCGGGATTGCAAGATAACCAAACAAAACTTTTAGTGGATTTCTACTTATTTTATTAAATATCATCTCCACCAAACAGGACAAGCTTGCATCTGTTATAGTTTTGGAGAAAAATGTGTTCATTTCATGTATGCGCGAAATGCCTTAAAAATGGCTTTAAAATGGATTTGGAGCATGGAGACGATTATCTCGGGATTGCAAGATAACCAAACAAAACTTTTAGTGGATTTCTACTTATTTTATTAAATATCATCTCCACCAAACAGGACAAGCTTGCATGTGTTATAGTTTTGGAGAAAAATGTGTTCATTTCATGTATGCGCAAAATGCCTTTGAAATGGCTTTAAAATGGATTTGGAGCATGGAGACGATTATCTCGGGATTGCAAGATAACCAAACAAAACCTTTAGTGGATTTCTACTTATTTTATTAAATATCATCTCCACCAAACAGGACAAGCTTGCATCTGTTATAGTTTTGGAGAAAAATGTGTTCATTTCATGTATGCGCGAAATGCCTTAAAAATGGCTTTAAAATGGATTTGGAGCATGGAGACGATTATCTCGGGATTGCAAGATAATCAAACAAAACTTTTAGTGGATTTCTACTTATTTTATTAAATATCATCTCCACCAAACAGGACAAGCTTGCATCTGTTATAGTTTTGGAGAAAAATGTGTTCATTTCATGTATGCGCGAAATGCCTTAAAAATGGCTTTAAAATGGATTTGGAGCATGGAGACGATTATCTCAGGATTGCAAGATAACCAAACAAAACGTTTAGTGGATTTCTACTTAATTTATTAAATATCATCTCCACCAAACAGGACAAGCTTGCATCTGTTATAGTTTTGGAGAAAAATGTGTTCATTTCATGTATGCGCGAAATGCCTTAAAAATGGCTTTAAAATGGATTTGGAGCATGGAGACGATTATCTCGGGATTGCAAGATAACCAAACAAAACTTTTAGTGGATTTCTACTTATTTTATTAAATATCATCTCCACCAAACAGGACAAGCTTGCATCTGTTATAGTTTTGGAGAAAAATGTGTTCATTTCATGTATGCGCGAAATGGCTTTAAAATGGATTTGGAGCATGGAGACGATTATCTCGGGATTGCAAGATAACCAAACAAAACTTTTAGTGGATTTCTACTTATTTTATTAAATATCATCTCCACCAAACAGGACAAGCTTGCATCTGTTATAGTTTTGGAGAAAAATGTGTTCATTTCATGTATGCGCGAAATGCCTTAAAAATGGCTTTAAAATGGATTTGGAGCATGGAGACGATTATCTCGGGATTGCAAGATAACCAAACAAAACTTTTAGTGGATTTCTACTTATTTTATTAAATATCATCTCCACCAAACAGGACAAGCTTGCATCTGTTATAGTTTTGGAGAAAAATGTGTTCATTTCATGTATGCGCGAAATGCCTTAAAAATGGCTTTAAAATGGATTTGGAGCATGGAGACGATTATCTCGGGATTGCAATATAACCAAACAAAACTTTTAGTGGATTTCTACTTATTTTATTAAATATCATCTCCACCAAACAGGACAAGCTTGCATCTGTTATAGTTTTGGAGAAAAATGTGTTCATTTCATGTATGCGCGAAATGCCTTAAAAATTGCTTTAAAATGGATTTGGAGCATGGAGACGATTATCTCGGGATTGCAAGATAACCAAACAAAACTTTTAGTGGATTTCTACTTATTTTATTAAATATCATCTCCACCAAACAGGACAAGCTTGCATCTGTTATAGTTTTGGAGAAAAATGTGTTCATTTCATGTATGCGCGAAATGCCTTAAAAATGGCTTTAAAATGGATTTGGAGCATGGAGACGATTATCTCGGGATTGCAAGATAACCAAACAAAACTTTTAGTGGATTTCTACTTATTTTATTAAATATCATCTCCACCAAACAGGACAAGCTTGCATCTGTTATAGTTTTGGAGAAAAATGTGTTCATTTCATGTATGCGCGAAATGCCTTAAAAATGGCTTTAAAATGGATTTGGAGCATGGAGACGATTATCTCGGGATTGCAAGATAACCAAACAAAACTTTTAGTGGATTTCTACTTATTTTATTAAATATCATCTCCACCAAACAGGACAAGCTTGCATGTGTTATAGTTTTGGATTAAAATGTGTTCATTTCATGTATGCGCAAAATGCCTTTGAAATGGCTTTAAAATGGATTTGGAGCATGGAGACGATTATCTCAGGATGGCAATATAAACAAACGAAACTTTTAGTAGATTTCTACTTATTTTATTAAATATTATCTCCACCAAACAGGACAAGCTTGCATCTGTTATAGTTTTGGAGAAAAATGTGTTCATTTCATGTATGCGCGAAATGCCTTAAAAATGGCTTTAAAATGGATTTGGAGCATGGAGACGATTATCTCGGGATTGCAAGATAACCAAACAAAACTTTTAGTGGATTTCTACTTATTTTATTAAATATCATCTCCACCAAACAGGACAAGCTTGCATCTGTTATAGTTTTGGAGAAAAATGTGTTCATTTCATGTATGCGCGAAATGCCTTAAAAATGGCTTTAAAATGGATTTGGAGCATGGAGACGATTATCTCGGGATTGCAATATAACCAAACAAAACTTTTAGTGGATTTCTACTTATTTTATTAAATATCATCTCCACCAAACAGGACAAGCTTGCATCTGTTATAGTTTTGGAGAAAAATGTGTTCATTTCATGTATGCGCGAAATGCCTTAAAAATGGCTTTAAAATGGATTTGGAGCATGGAGACGATTATCTCGGGATTGCAAGATAACCAAACAAAAATTTTAGTGGATTTCTACTTATTTTATTAAATATCATCTCCACCAAACAGGACAAGCTTGCATCTGTTATAGTTTTGGAGAAAAATGTGTTCATTTCATGTAAGCGCGAAATGCCTTAAAAATGGCTTTAAAATGGATTTGGAGCATGGAGACGATTATCTCGGGATTGCAAGATAACCAAACAAAACTTTTAGTGGATTTCTACTTATTTTATTAAATATCATCTCCACCAAACAGGACAAGCTTGCATCTGTTATAGTTTTGGAGAAAAATGTGTTCATTTCATGTATGCGCGAAATGCCTTAAAAATGGCTTTAAAATGGATTTGGAGCATGGAGACGATTATCTCGGGATTGCAAGATAACCAAACAAAACTTTTAGTGGATTTCTACTTATTTTATTAAATATCATCTCCACCAAACAGGACAAGCTTGCATCTGTTATAGTTTTGGAGAAAAATGTGTTCATTTCATGTATGCGCGAAATGCCTTAAAAATGGCTTTAAAATGGATTTGGAGCATGGAGACGATTATCTCGGGATTGCAAGATAACCAAACAAAACTTTTAGTGGATTTCTACTTATTTTATTAAATATCATCTCCACCAAACAGGACAAGCTTGCATCTGTTATAGTTTTGGAGAAAAATGTGTTCATTTCATGTATGCGCGAAATGCCTTAAAAATGGCTTTAAAATGGATTTGGAGCATGGAGACGATTATCTCGGGATTGCAATATAACCAAACAAAACTTTTAGTGGATTTCTACTTATTTTATTAAATATCATCTCCACCAAACAGGACAAGCTTGCATCTGTTATAGTTTTGGAGAAAAATGTGTTCATTTCATGTATGCGCGAAATGCCTTAAAAATGGCTTTAAAATGGATTTGGAGCATGGAGACGATTATCTCGGGATTGCAAGATAACCAAACAAAAATTTTAGTGGATTTCTACTTATTTTATTAAATATCATCTCCACCAAACAGGACAAGCTTGCATCTGTTATAGTTTTGGAGAAAAATGTGTTCATTTCATGTATGCGCGAAATGGCTTTAAAATGGATTTGGAGCATGGAGACGATTATCTCGGGATTGCAAGATAACCAAACAAAACTTTTAGTGGATTTCTACTTATTTTATTAAATATCATCTCCACCAAACAGGACAAGCTTGCATCTGTTATAGTTTTGGAGAAAAATGTGTTCATTTCATGTATGCGCGAAATGCCTTAAAAATGGCTTTAAAATGGATTTGGAGCATGGAGACGATTATCTCGGGATTGCAAGATAACCAAACAAAAATTTTAGTGGATTTCTACTTATTTTATTAAATATCATCTCCACCAAACAGGACAAGCTTGCATCTGTTATAGTTTTGGAGAAAAATGTGTTCATTTCATGTATGCGCGAAATGGCTTTAAAATGGATTTGGAGCATGGAGACGATTATCTCGGGATTGCAAGATAACCAAACAAAACTTTTAGTGGATTTCTACTTATTTTATTAAATATCATCTCCACCAAACAGGACAAGCTTGCATCTGTTATAGTTTTGGAGAAAAATGTGTTCATTTCATGTATGCGCGAAATGCCTTAAAAATGGCTTTAAAATGGATTTGGAGCATGGAGACGATTATCTCGGGATTGCAAGATAACCAAACAAAACTTTTAGTGGATTTCTACTTATTTTATTAAATATCATCTCCACCAAACAGGACAAGCTTGCATCTGTTATAGTTTTGGAGAAAAATGTGTTCATTTCATGTATGCGCGAAATGCCTTAAAAATGGCTTTAAAATGGATTTGGAGCATGGAGACGATTATCTCGGGATTGCAATATAACCAAACAAAACTTTTAGTGGATTTCTACTTATTTTATTAAATATCATCTCCACCAAACAGGACAAGCTTGCATCTGTTATAGTTTTGGAGAAAAATGTGTTCATTTCATGTATGCGCGAAATGCCTTAAAAATTGCTTTAAAATGGATTTGGAGCATGGAGACGATTATCTCGGGATTGCAAGATAACCAAACAAAACTTTTAGTGGATTTCTACTTATTTTATTAAATATCATCTCCACCAAACAGGACAAGCTTGCATCTGTTATAGTTTTGGAGAAAAATGTGTTCATTTCATGTATGCGCGAAATGCCTTAAAAATGGCTTTAAAATGGATTTGGAGCATGGAGACGATTATCTCGGGATTGCAAGATAACCAAACAAAACTTTTAGTGGATTTCTACTTATTTTATTAAATATCATCTCCACCAAACAGGACAAGCTTGCATCTGTTATAGTTTTGGAGAAAAATGTGTTCATTTCATGTATGCGCGAAATGCCTTAAAAATGGCTTTAAAATGGATTTGGAGCATGGAGACGATTATCTCGGGATTGCAAGATAACCAAACAAAACTTTTAGTGGATTTCTACTTATTTTATTAAATATCATCTCCACCAAACAGGACAAGCTTGCATGTGTTATAGTTTTGGATTAAAATGTGTTCATTTCATGTATGCGCAAAATGCCCTTGAAATGGCTTTAAAATGGATTTGGAGCATGGAGACGATTATCTCAGGATGGCAATATAAACAAACGAAACTTTTAGTAGATTTCTACTTATTTTATTAAATATTATCTCCACCAAACAGGACAAGCTTGCATCTGTTATAGTTTTGGAGAAAAATGTGTTCATTTCATGTATGCGCGAAATGCCTTAAAAATGGCTTTAAAATGGATTTGGAGCATGGAGACGATTATCTCGGGATTGCAAGATAACCAAACAAATCTTTTAGTGGATTTCTACTTATTTTATTAAATATCATCTCCACCAAACAGGACAAGCTTGCATCTGTTATAGTTTTGGAGAAAAATGTGTTCATTTCATATATGCGCGAAATGCCTTAAAAATGGCTTTAAAATGGATTTGGAGCATGGAGACGATTATCTCGGGATTGCAATATAACCAAACAAAACTTTTAGTGGATTTCTACTTATTTTATTAAATATCATCTCCACCAAACAGGACAAGCTTGCATCTGTTATAGTTTTGGAGAAAAATGTGTTCATTTCATGTAAGCGCGAAATGCCTTAAAAATGGCTTTAAAATGGATTTGGAGCATGGAGACGATTATCTCGGGATTGCAAGATAACCAAACAAAACTTTTAGTGGATTTCTACTTATTTTATTAAATATCATCTCCACCAAACAGGACAAGCTTGCATCTGTTATAGTTTTGGAGAAAAATGTGTTCATTTCATGTAAGCGCGAAATGCCTTAAAAATGGCTTTAAAATGGATTTGGAGCATGGAGACGATTATCTCGGGATTGCAAGATAACCAAACAAAACTTTTAGTGGATTTCTACTTATTTTATTAAATATCATCTCCACCAAACAGGACAAGCTTGCATCTGTTATAGTTTTGGAGAAAAATGTGTTCATTTCATGTATGCGCGAAATGCCTTAAAAATGGCTTTAAAATGGATTTGGAGCATGGAGACGATTATCTCGGGATTGCAAGATAACCAAACAAAACTTTTAGTGGATTTCTACTTATTTTATTAAATATCATCTCCACCAAACAGGACAAGCTTGCATCTGTTATAGTTTTGGAGAAAAATGTGTTCATTTCATGTATGCGCGAAATGCCTTAAAAATGGCTTTAAAATGGATTTGGAGCATGGAGACGATTATCTCGGGATTGCAAGATAACCAAACAAAACTTTTAGTGGATTTCTACTTATTTTATTAAATATCATCTCCACCAAACAGGACAAGCTTGCATCTGTTATAGTTTTGGAGAAAAATGTGTTCATTTCATGTATGCGCGAAATGCCTTAAAAATGGCTTTAAAATGGATTTGGAGCATGGAGACGATTATCTCGGGATTGCAATATAACCAAACAAAACTTTTAGTGGATTTCTACTTATTTTATTAAATATCATCTCCACCAAACAGGACAAGCTTGCATCTGTTATAGTTTTGGAGAAAAATGTGTTCATTTCATGTATGCGCGAAATGCCTTAAAAATGGCTTTAAAATGGATTTGGAGCATGGAGACGATTATCTCGGGATTGCAAGATAACCAAACAAAAATTTTAGTGGATTTCTACTTATTTTATTAAATATCATCTCCACCAAACAGGACAAGCTTGCATCTGTTATAGTTTTGGAGAAAAATGTGTTCATTTCATGTATGCGCGAAATGGCTTTAAAATGGATTTGGAGCATGGAGACGATTATCTCGGGATTGCAAGATAACCAAACAAAACTTTTAGTGGATTTCTACTTATTTTATTAAATATCATCTCCACCAAACAGGACAAGCTTGCATCTGTTATAGTTTTGGAGAAAAATGTGTTCATTTCATGTATGCGCGAAATGCCTTAAAAATGGCTTTAAAATGGATTTGGAGCATGGAGACGATTATCTCGGGATTGCAAGATAACCAAACAAAAATTTTAGTGGATTTCTACTTATTTTATTAAATATCATCTCCACCAAACAGGACAAGCTTGCATCTGTTATAGTTTTGGAGAAAAATGTGTTCATTTCATGTATGCGCGAAATGCCTTAAAAATGGCTTTAAAATGGATTTGGAGCATGGAGACGATTATCTCGGGATTGCAAGATAACCAAACAAAACTTTTAGTGGATTTCTACTTATTTTATTAAATATCATCTCCACCAAACAGGACAAGCTTGCATCTGTTATAGTTTTGGAGAAAAATGTGTTCATTTCATGTATGCGCGAAATGCCTTAAAAATGGCTTTAAAATGGATTTGGAGCATGGAGACGATTATCTCGGGATTGCAAGATAACCAAACAAAACTTTTAGTGGATTTCTACTTATTTTATTAAATATCATCTCCACCAAACAGGACAAGCTTGCATCTGTTATAGTTTTGGAGAAAAATGTGTTCATTTCATGTATGCGCGAAATGCCTTAAAAATGGCTTTAAAATGGATTTGGAGCATGGAGACGATTATCTCGGGATTGCAAGATAACCAAACAAAACTTTTAGTGAATTTCTACTTATTTTATTAAATATCATCTCCACCAAACAGGACAAGCTTGCATCTGTTATAGTTTTGGAGAAAAATGTGTTCATTTCATGTATGCGCGAAATGCCTTAAAAATGGCTTTAAAATGGATTTGGAGCATGGAGACGATTATCTCGGGATTGCAAGATAACCAAACAAAACTTTTAGTGGATTTCTACTTATTTTATTAAATATCATCTCCACCAAACAGGACAAGCTTGCATGTGTTATAGTTTTGGAGAAAAATGTGTTCATTTCATGTATGCGCAAAATGCCTTTGAAATGGCTTTAAAATGGATTTGGAGCATGGAGACGATTATCTCAGGATGGCAATATAAACAAACGAAACTTTTAGTAGATTTCTACTTATTTTATTAAATATTATCTCCACCAAACAGGACAAGCTTGCATCTGTTATAGTTTTGGAGAAAAATGTGTTCATTTCATGTATGCGCGAAATGCCTTAAAAATGGCTTTAAAATGGATTTGGAGCATGGAGACGATTATCTCGGGATTGCAAGATAACCAAACAAAACTTTTAGTGGATTTCTACTTATTTTATTAAATATCATCTCCACCAAACAGGACAAGCTTGCATCTGTTATAGTTTTGGAGAAAAATGTGTTCATTTCATGTATGCGCGAAATGCCTTAAAAATGGCTTTAAAATGGATTTGGAGCATGGAGACGATTATCTCGGGATTGCAAGATAACCAAACAAAACTTTTAGTGGATTTCTACTTATTTTATTAAATATCATCTCCACCAAACAGGACAAGCTTGCATCTGTTATAGTTTTGGAGAAAAATGTGTTCATTTCATGTATGCGCGAAATGCCTTAAAAATGGCTTTAAAATGGATTTGGAGCATGGAGACGATTATCTCGGGATTGCAAGATAACCAAACAAAAATTTTAGTGGATTTCTACTTATTTTATTAAATATCATCTCCACCAAACAGGACAAGCTTGCATCTGTTATAGTTTTGGAGAAAAATGTGTTCATTTCATGTATGCGCGAAATGCCTTAAAAATGGCTTTAAAATGGATTTGGAGCATGGAGACGATTATCTCGGGATTGCAAGATAACCAAACAAAACTTTTAGTGGATTTCTACTTATTTTATTAAATATCATCTCCACCAAACAGGACAAGCTTGCATCTGTTATAGTTTTGGAGAAAAATGTGTTCATTTCATGTATGCGCGAAATGCCTTAAAAATGGCTTTAAAATGGATTTGGAGCATGGAGACGATTATCTCGGGATTGCAAGATAACCAAACAAAACTTTTAGTGGATTTCTACTTATTTTATTAAATATCATCTCCACCAAACAGGACAAGCTTGCATCTGTTATAGTTTTGGAGAAAAATGTGTTCATTTCATGTATGCGCGAAATGCCTTAAAAATGGCTTTAAAATGGATTTGGAGCATGGAGACGATTATCTCGGGATTGCAATATAACCAAACAAAACTTTTAGTGGATTTCTACTTATTTTATTAAATATCATCTCCACCAAACAGGACAAGCTTGCATCTGTTATAGTTTTGGAGAAAAATGTGTTCATTTCATGTATGCGCGAAATGCCTTAAAAATGGCTTTAAAATGGATTTGGAGCATGGAGACGATTATCTCGGGATTGCAAGATAACCAAACAAAAATTTTAGTGGATTTCTACTTATTTTATTAAATATCATCTCCACAAAACAGGACAAGCTTGCATCTGTTATAGTTTTGGAGAAAAATGTGTTCAATTCATGTATGCGCGAAATGCCTTAAAAATGGCTTTAAAATGGATTTGGAGCATGGAGACGATTATCTCGGGATTGCAAGATAACCAAACAAAACGTTTAGTGGATTTCTACTTATTTTATTAAATATCATCTCCACCAAACAGGACAAGCTTGCATCTGTTATAGTTTTGGAGAAAAATGTGTTCATTTCATGTATGCGCGAAATGCCTTAAAAATGGCTTTAAAATGGATTTGGAGCATGGAGACGATTATCGCGGGATTGCAAGATAACCAAACAAAACTTTTAGTGGATTTCTACTTATTTTATTAAATATCATCTCCACCAAACAGGACAAGCTTGCATGTGTTATAGTTTTGGAGAAAAATGTGTTCATTTCATGTATGCGCAAAATGCCTTTGAAATGGCTTTAAAATGGATTTGGAGCATGGAGACGATTATGTCGGGATTGCAAGATAACCAAACAAAACTTTTAGGGGATTTCTACTTATTTTATTAAATATCATCTCCACCAAACAGGACAAGCTTGCATCTGTTATAGTTTTGGAGAAAAATGTGTTCATTTCATGTATGCGCGAAATGCCTTAAAAATGGCTTTAAAATGGATTTGGAGCATGGAGACGATTATCTCGGGATTGCAAGATAACCAAACAAAACTTTTAGTGGATTTCTACTTATTTTATTAAATATCATCTCCACCAAACAGGACAAGCTTGCATCTGTTATAGTTTTGGAGAAAAATGTGTTCATTTCATGTATGCGCGAAATGCCTTAAAAATGGCTTTAAAATGGATTTGGAGCATGGAGACGATTATCTCGGGATTGCAAGATAACCAAACAAAACTTTTAGTGGATTTCTACTTATTTTATTAAATATCATCTCCACCAAACAGGACAAGCTTGCATCTGTTATAGTTTTGGAGAAAAATGTGTTCATTTCATGTATGCGCGAAATGCCTTAAAAATGGCTTTAAAATGGATTTGGAGCATGGAGACGATTATCTCGGGATTGCAAGATAACCAAACAACCTTTTAGTGGATTTCTACTTATTTTATTAAATATCATCTCCACCAAACAGGACAAGCTTGCATCTGTTATAGTTTTGGAGAAAAATGTGTTCATTTCATGTATGCGCGAAATGCCTTAAAAATGGCTTTAAAATGGATTTGGAGCATGGAGACGATTATCTCGGGATTGCAATATAACCAAACAAAACTTTTAGTGGATTTCTACTTATTTTATTAAATATCATCTCCACCAAACAGGACAAGCTTGCATCTGTTATAGTTTTGGAGAAAAATGTGTTCATTTCATGTATGCGCGAAATGCCTTAAAAATGGCTTTAAAATGGATTTGGAGCATGGAGACGATTATCTCGGGATTGCAAGATAACCAAACAAAAATTTTAGTGGATTTCTACTTATTTTATTAAATATCATCTCCACCAAACAGGACAAGCTTGCATCTGTTATAGTTTTGGAGAAAAATGTGTTCATTTTATGTATGCGCGAAATGCCTTAAAAATGGCTTTAAAATGGATTTGGAGCATGGAGACGATTATCTCGGGATTGCAAGATAACCAAACAAAACTTTTAGTGGATTTCTACTTATTTTATTAAATATCATCTCCACCAAACAGGACAAGCTTGCATCTGTTATAGTTTTGGAGAAAAATGTGTTCATTTCATGTATGCGCGAAATGCCTTAAAAATGGCTTTAAAATGGATTTGGAGCATGGAGACGATTATCTCGGGATTGCAAGATAACCAAACAAAACTTTTAGTGGATTTCTACTTATTTTATTAAATATCATCTCCACCAAACAGGACAAGCTTGCATCTGTTATAGTTTTGGAGAAAAATGTGTTCATTTCATGTATGCGCGAAATGCCTTAAAAATGGCTTTAAAATGGATTTGGAGCATGGAGACGATTATCTCGGGATTGCAAGATAACCAAACAAAACTTTTAGTGGATTTCTACTTATTTTATTAAATATCATCTCCACCAAACAGGACAAGCTTGCATCTGTTATAGTTTTGGAGAAAAATGTGTTCATTTCATGTATGCGCGAAATGCCTTAAAAATGGCTTTAAAATGGATTTGGAGCATGGAGACGATTATCTCGGGATTGCAAGATAACCAAACAAAACTTTTAGTGGATTTCTACTTATTTTATTAAATATCATCTCCACCAAACAGGACAAGCTTGCATGTGTTATAGTTTTGGAGAAAAATGTGTTCATTTCATGTATGCGCAAAATGCCTTTGAAATGGCTTTAAAATGGATTTGGAGCATGGAGACGATTATCTCGGGATTGCAAGATAACCAAACAAAACTTTTAGTGGATTTCTACTTATTTTATTAAATATCATCTCCACCAAACAGGACAAGCTTGCATCTGTTATAGTTTTGGAGAAAAATGTGTTCATTTCATGTATGCGCGAAATGCCTTAAAAATGGCTTTAAAATGGATTTGGATCATGGAGACGATTATCTCGGGATTGCAAGATAACCAAACAAAACTTTTAGTGGATTTCTACTTATTTTATTAAATATCATCTCCACCAAACAGGACAAGCTTGCATCTGTTATAGTTTTGGAGAAAAATGTGTTCATTTCATGTATGCGCGAAATGCCTTAAAAATGGCTTTAAAATGGATTTGGAGCATGGAGACGATTATCTCGGGATTGCAAGATAACCAAACAAAACTTTTAGTGGATTTCTACTTATTTTATTAAATATCATCTCCACCAAACAGGACAAGCTTGCATCTGTTATAGTTTTGGAGAAAAATGTGTTCATTTCATGTATGCGCGAAATGCCTTAAAAATGGCTTTAAAATGGATTTGGTGCATGGAGACGATTATCTCGGGATTGCAAGATAACCAAACAAAACTTTTAGTGGATTTCTACTTATTTTATTAAATATCATCTCCACCAAACAGGACAAGCTTGCATGTGTTATAGTTTTGGAGAAAAATGTGTTCATTTCATGTATGCGCAAAATGCCTTTGAAATGGCTTTAAAATGGAGACGATTATCTCAGGATGGCAATATAAACAAACGAAACTTTTAGTAGATTTCTACTTATTTTATTAAATATTATCTCCACCAAACAGGACAAGCTTGCATCTGTTATAGTTTTGGAGAAAATTGTGGTCATTTCATTTATGCGCGAATGTGCTCAGATTGCTATTCTATTGCATTTGGCACATGGTGACGATTATCTCGAGAGTGCAAAGTAGCCAAATGAAACTTTTACTGGATTTCCACTTACTTTATCAAATCTCATCTCCGCCACACAGGACAAGTTTGCATCTGTTATAGTTTTGGAGAAAATTGTGGTCATTTCATTTATGCGCGAATGTGCTCAGATTGCTATTCTATTGCATTTGGCACATGGTGACGATTATCTCGAGAGTGCAAAGTAGCCAAATGAAACTTTTACTGGATTTCCACTTACTTTATCAAATCTCATCTCCACCACACAGGACAAGTTTGCATCTGTTATAGTTTTTGAGAAAATTGTGGTCATTTCATTTATGCGCGAATGTGCTCAGATTGCTATTCTATTGCATTTGGCACATGGTGACGATTATCTCGAGAGTGCAAAGTAGCCAAATGAAACTTTTACTGGATTTCCACTTACTTTATCAAATCTCATCTCCACCACACAGGACAAGTTTGCATCTGTTATAGTTTTTGAGAAAATTGTGGTCATTTCATTTATGCGCGAATGTGCTCAGATTGCTATTCTATTGCATTTGGCACATGGTGACGATTATCTCGAGAGTGCAAAGTAGCCAAATGAAACTTTTACTGGATTTCCACTTACTTTATCAAATCTCATCTCCACCACACAGGACAAGTTTGCATCTGTTATAGTTTTGGAGAAAATTGTGGTCATTTCATTTATGCGCGAATGTGCTCAGATTGCTATTCTATTGCATTTGGCACATGGTGACGATTATCTCGAGAGTGCAAAGTAGCCAAATGAAACTTTTACTGGATTTCCACTTACTTTATCAAATCTCATCTCCACCACACAGGACAAGTTTGCATCTGTTATAGTTTTTAAGAAAATTGTGGTCATTTCATTTATGCGCGAATGTGCTCAGATTGCTATGCTATTGCATTTGGCACATGGTGACGATTATCTCGACAGTGCAAAGTAGCCAAATGAAACTTTTACTGGATTTCCACTTACTTTATCAAATCTCATCTCCACCACACAGGACAAGCTTGCATGTGTTATAGTTTTGGAGAAAAATGTGTTCATTTCATGTATGCGCAAAATGCCTTTGAAATGGCTTTAAAATGGATTTGGAGCATGGAGACGATTATCTCAGGATGGCAATATAAACAAACGAAACTTTTAGTAGATTTCTACTTATTTTATTAAATATTATCTCCACCAAACAGGACAAGCTTGCATCTGTTATAGTTTTGGAGAAAAATGTGTTCATTTCATGTATGCGCGAAATGCCTTAAAAATGGCTTTAAAATGGATTTGGAGCATGGAGACGATTATCTCGGGATTGCAAGATAACCAAACAAAACTTTTAGTGGATTTCTACTTATTTTATTAAATATCATCTCCACCAAACAGGACAAGCTTGCATCTGTTATAGTTTTGGAGAAAAATGTGTTCATTTCATGTATGCGCGAAATGCCTTAAAAATGGCTTTAAAATGGATTTGGAGCATGGAGACGATTATCTCGGGATTGCAATATAACCAAACAAAACTTTTAGTGGATTTCTACTTATTTTATTAAATATCATCTCCACCAAACAGGACAAGCTTGCATCTGTTATAGTTTTGGAGAAAAATGTGTTCATTTCATGTATGGGCGAAATGCCTTAAAAATGGCTTTAAAATGGATTTGGAGCATGGAGACGATTATCTCGGGATTGCAAGATAACCAAACAAAACTTTTAGTGGATTTCTACTTATTTTATTAAATATCATCTCCACCAAACAGGACAAGCTTGCATCTGTTATAGTTTTGGAGAAAAATGTGTTCATTTCATGTATGCGCGAAATGCCTTAAAAATGGCTTTAAAATGGATTTGGAGCATGGAGACGATTATCTCGGGATTGCAATATAACCAAACAAAACCTTTAGTGGATTTCTACTTATTTTATTAAATATCATCTCCACCAAACAGGACAAGCTTGCATCTGTTATAGTTTTGGAGAAAAATGTGTTCATTTCATGTATGCGCGAAATGCCTTAAAAATGGCTTTAAAATGGATTTGGAGCATGGAGACGATTATCTCGGGATTGCAAGATAACCAAACAAAACTTTTAGTGGATTTCTACTTATTTTATTAAATATCATCTCCACCAAACAGGACAAGCTTGCATCTGTTATAGTTTTGGAGAAAAATGTGTTCATTTCATGTATGCGCGAAATGCCTTAAAAATGGCTTTAAAATGGATTTGGAGCATGGAGACGATTATCTCGGGATTGCAAGATAACCAAACAAAACTTTTAGTGGATTTCTACTTATTTTATTAAATATCATCTCCACCAAACAGGACAAGCTTGCATGTGTTATAGTTTTGGAGAAAAATGTGTTCATTTCATGTATGCGCAAAATGCCTTTGAAATGGCTTTAAAATGGATTTGGAGCATGGAGACGATTATCTCAGGATGGCAATATAAACAAACGAAACTTTTAGTAGATTTCTACTTATTTTATTAAATATTATCTCCACCAAACAGGACAAGCTTGCATCTGTTATAGTTTTGGAGAAAAATGTGTTCATTTCATGTATGCGCGAAATGCCTTAAAAATGGCTTTAAAATGGATTTGGAGCATGGAGACGATTATCTCGGGATTGCAATATAACCAAACAAAACTTTTAGTGGATTTCTACTTATTTTATTAAATATCATCTCCACCAAACAGGACAAGCTTGCATCTGTTATAGTTTTGGAGAAAAATGTGTTCATTTCATGTATGCGCGAAATGCCTTAAAAATGGCTTTAAAATGGATTTGGAGCATGGAGACGATTATCTCGGGATTGCAAGATAACCAAACAAAAATTTTAGTGGATTTCTACTTATTTTATTAAATATCATCTCCACCAAACAGGACAAGCTTGCATCTGTTATAGTTTTGGAGAAAAATGTGTTCATTTCATGTATGCGCGAAATGCCTTAAAAATGGCTTTAAAATGGATTTGGAGCATGGAGACGATTATCTCGGGATTGCAAGATAACCAAACAAAACTTTTAGTGGATTTCTACTTATTTTATTAAATATCATCTCCACCAAACAGGACAAGCTTGCATCTGTTATAGTTTTGGAGAAAAATGTGTTCATTTCATGTATGCGCGAAATGCCTTAAAAATGGCTTTAAAATGGATTTGGAGCATGGAGACGATTATCTCGGGATTGCAAGATAACCAAACAAAACTTTTAGTGGATTTCTACTTATTTTATTAAATATCATCTCCACCAAACAGGACAAGCTTGCATGTGTTATAGTTTTGGAGAAAAATGTGTTCATTTCATGTATGCGCAAAATTCCTTTGAAATGGCTTTAAAATGGATTTGGAGCATGGAGACGATTATCTCGGGATTGCAAGATAACCAAACAAAACTTTTAGTGGATTTCTACTTATTTTATTAAATATCATCTCCACCAAACAGGACAAGCTTGCATCTGTTATAGTTTTGGAGAAAAATGTGTTCATTTCATGTATGCGCGAAATGCCTTAAAAATGGCTTTAAAATGGATTTGGAGCATGGAGACGATTATCTCGGGATTGCAAGATAACCAAACAAAACTTTTAGTGGATTTCTACTTATTTTATTAAATATCATCTCCACCAAACAGGACAAGCTTGCATCTGTTATAGTTTTGGAGAAAAATGTGTTCATTTCATGTATGCGCGAAATGCCTTAAAAATGGCTTTAAAATGGATTTGGAGCATGGAGACGATTATCTCGGGATTGCAAGATAACCAAACAAAACTTTTAGTGGATTTCTACTTATTTTATTAAATATCATCTCCACCAAACAGGACAAGCTTGCATCTGTTATAGTTTTGGAGAAAAATGTGTTCATTTCATGTATGCGCGAAATGCCTTAAAAATGGCTTTAAAATGGATTTGGAGCATGGAGACGATTATCTCGGGATTGCAAGATAACCAAACAAAACTTTTAGTGGATTTCTACTTATTTTATTAAATATCATCTCCACCAAACAGGACAAGCTTGCATGTGTTATAGTTTTGGAGAAAAATGTGTTCATTTCATGTATGCGCAAAATGCCTTTGAAATGGCTTTAAAATGGATTTGGAGCATGGAGACGATTATCTCAGGATGGCAATATAAACAAACGAAACTTTTAGTAGATTTCTACTTATTTTATTAAATATTATCTCCACCAAACAGGACAAGCTTGCATCTGTTATAGTTTTGGAGAAAAATGTGTTCATTTCATGTATGCGCGAAATGCCTTAAAAATGGCTTTAAAATGGATTTGGAGCATGGAGACGATTATCTCGGGATTGCAAGATAACCAAACAAAACTTTTAGTGGATTTCTACTTATTTTATTAAATATCATCTCCACCAAACAGGACAAGCTTGCATCTGTTATAGTTTTGGAGAAAAATGTGTTCATTTCATGTATGCGCGAAATGCCTTAAAAATGGCTTTAAAATGGATTTGGAGCATGGAGACGATTATCTCGGGATTGCAAGATAACCAAACAAAAATTTTAGTGGATTTCTACTTATTTTATTAAATATCATCTCCACCAAACAGGACAAGCTTGCATCTGTTATAGTTTTGGAGAAAAATGTGTTCATTTCATGTATGCGCGAAATGCCTTAAAAATGGCTTTAAAATGGATTTGGAGCATGGAGACGATTATCTCGGGATTGCAAGATAACCAAACAAAACTTTTAGTGGATTTCTACTTATTTTATTAAATATCATCTCCACCAAACAGGACAAGCTTGCATGTGTTATAGTTTTGGAGAAAAATGTGTTCATTTCATGTATGCGCAAAATGCCTTTGAAATGGCTTTAAAATGGATTTGGAGCATGGAGACGATTATCTCAGGATGGCAATATAAACAAACGAAACTTTTAGTAGATTTCTACTTATTTTATTAAATATTATCTCCACCAAACAGGACAAGCTTGCATCTGTTATAGTTTTGGAGAAAAATGTGTTCATTTCATGTATGCGCGAAATGCCTTAAAAATGGCTTTAAAATGGATTTGGAGCATGGAGACGATTATCTCGGGATTGCAATATAACCAAACAAAACTTTTAGTGGATTTCTACTTATTTTATTAAATATCATCTCCACCAAACAGGACAAGCTTGCATCTGTTATAGTTTTGGAGAAAAATGTATTCATTTCATGTATGCGCGAAATGCCTTAAAAATGGCTTTAAAATGGATTTGGAGCATGGAGACGATTATCTCGGGATTGCAAGATAACCAAACAAAAATTTTAGTGGATTTCTACTTATTTTATTAAATATCATCTCCACCAAACAGGACAAGCTTGCATCTGTTATAGTTTTGGAGAAAAATGTGTTCATTTCATGTATGCGCGAAATGCCTTAAAAATGGCTTTAAAATGGATTTGGAGCATGGAGACGATTATCTCGGGATTGCAAGATAACCAAACAAAACTTTTAGTGGATTTCTACTTATTTTATTAAATATCATCTCCACCAAACAGGACAAGCTTGCATCTGTTATAGTTTTGGAGAAAAATGTGTTCATTTCATGTATGCGCGAAATGCCTTAAAAATGGCTTTAAAATGGATTTGGAGCATGGAGACGATTATCTCGGGATTGCAAGATAACAAAACAAAACTTTTAGTGGATTTCTACTTATTTTATTAAATATCATCTCCACCAAACAGGACAAGCTTGCATGTGTTATAGTTTTGGAGAAAAATGTGTTCATTTCATGTATGCGCAAAATTCCTTTGAAATGGCTTTAAAATGGATTTGGAGCATGGAGACGATTATCTCGGGATTGCAAGATAACCAAACAAAACTTTTAGTGGATTTCTACTTATTTTATTAAATATCATCTCCACCAAACAGGACAAGCTTGCATCTGTTATAGTTTTGGAGAAAAATGTGTTCATTTCATGTATGCGCGAAATGCCTTAAAAATGGCTTTAAAATGGATTTGGAGCATGGAGACGATTATCTCGGGATTGCAAGATAACCAAACAAAACTTTTAGTGGATTTCTACTTATTTTATTAAATATCATCTCCACCAAACAGGACAAGCTTGCATCTGTTATAGTTTTGGAGAAAAATGTGTTCATTTCATGTATGCGCGAAATGCCTTAAAAATGGCTTTAAAATGGATTTGGAGCATGGAGACGATTATCTCGGGATTGCAAGATAACCAAACAAAACTTTTAGTGGATTTCTACTTATTTTATTAAATATCATCTCCACCAAACAGGACAAGCTTGCATCTGTTATAGTTTTGGAGAAAAATGTGTTCATTTCATGTATGCGCGAAATGCCTTAAAAATGGCTTTAAAATGGATTTGGAGCATGGAGACGATTATCTCGGGATTGCAAGATAACCAAACAAAACTTTTAGTGGATTTCTACTTATTTTATTAAATATCATCTCCACCAAACAGGACAAGCTTGCATGTGTTATAGTTTTGGAGAAAAATGTGTTCATTTCATGTATGCGCAAAATGCCTTTGAAATGGCTTTAAAATGGATTTGGAGCATGGAGACGATTATCTCAGGATGGCAATATAAACAAACGAAACTTTTAGTAGATTTCTACTTATTTTATTAAATATTATCTCCACCAAACAGGACAAGCTTGCATCTGTTATAGTTTTGGAGAAAAATGTGTTCATTTCATGTATGCGCGAAATGCCTTAAAAATGGCTTTAAAATGGATTTGGAGCATGGAGACGATTATCTCGGGATTGCAAGATAACCAAACAAAACTTTTAGTGGATTTCTACTTATTTTATTAAATATCATCTCCACCAAACAGGACAAGCTTGCATCTGTTATAGTTTTGGAGAAAAATGTGTTCATTTCATGTATGCGCGAAATGCCTTAAAAATGGCTTTAAAATGGATTTGGAGCATGGAGACGATTATCTCGGGATTGCAAGATAACCAAACAAAAATTTTAGTGGATTTCTACTTATTTTATTAAATATCATCTCCACCAAACAGGACAAGCTTGCATCTGTTATAGTTTTGGAGAAAAATGTGTTCATTTCATGTATGCGCGAAATGCCTTAAAAATGGCTTTAAAATGGATTTGGAGCATGGAGACGATTATCTCGGGATTGCAAGATAACCAAACAAAACTTTTAGTGGATTTCTACTTATTTTATTAAATATCATCTCCACCAAACAGGACAAGCTTGCATCTGTTATAGTTTTGGAGAAAAATGTGTTCATTTCATGTATGCGCGAAATGCCTTAAAAATGGCTTTAAAATGGATTTGGAGCATGGAGACGATTATCTCGGGATTGCAAGATAACCAAACAAAACTTTTAGTGGATTTCTACTTATTTTATTAAATATCATCTCCACCAAACAGGACAAGCTTGCATCTGTTATAGTTTTGGAGAAAAATGTGTTCATTTCATGTATGCGCGAAATGCCTTAAAAATGGCTTTAAAATGGATTTGGAGCATGGAGACGATTATCTCGGGATTGCAAGATAACCAAACAAAAATTTTAGTGGATTTCTACTTATTTTATTAAATATCATCTCCACCAAACAGGACAAGCTTGCATCTGTTATAGTTTTGGAGAAAAATGTGTTCATTTCATGTATGCGCGAAATGCCTTAAAAATGGCTTTAAAATGGATTTGGAGCATGGAGACGATTATCTCGGGATTGCAAGATAACCAAACAAAAATTTTAGTGGATTTCTACTTATTTTATTAAATATCATCTCCACCAAACAGGACAAGCTTGCATCTGTTATAGTTTTGGAGAAAAATGTGTTCATTTCATGTATGCGCGAAATGCCTTAAAAATGGCTTTAAAATGGATTTGGAGCATGGAGACGATTATCTCGGGATTGCAAGATAACCAAACAAAACTTTTAGTGGATTTCTACTTATTTTATTAAATATCATCTCCACCAAACAGGACAAGCTTGCATGTGTTATAGTTTTGGAGAAAAATGTGTTCATTTCATGTATGCGCAAAATGCCTTTGAAATGGCTTTAAAATGGATTTGGAGCATGGAGACGATTATCTCGGGATTGCAAGATAACCAAACAAAACTTTTAGTGGATTTCTACTTATTTTATTAAATATAATCTCCACCAAACAGGACAAGCTTGCATCTGTTATAGTTTTGGAGAAAAATGTGTTCATTTCATGTATGCGCGAAATGCCTTAAAAATGGCTTTAAAATGGATTTGGAGCATGGAGACGATTATCTCGGGATTGCAAGATAACCAAACAAAACTTTTAGTGGATTTCTACTTATTTTATTAAATATCATCTCCACCAAACAGGACAAGCTTGCATCTGTTATAGTTTTGGAGAAAAATGTGTTCATTTCATGTATGCGCGAAATGCCTTAAAAATGGCTTTAAAATGGATTTGGAGCATGGAGACGATTATCTCGGGATTGCAAGATAACCAAACAAAACTTTTAGTGGATTTCTACTTATTTTATTAAATATCATCTCCACCAAACAGGACAAGCTTGCATCTGTTATAGTTTTGGAGAAAAATGTGTTCATTTCATGTATGCGCGAAATGCCTTAAAAATGGCTTTAAAATGGATTTGGAGCATGGAGACGATTATCTCGGGATTGCAAGATAACCAAACAAAACTTTTAGTGGATTTCTACTTATTTTATTAAATATCATCTCCACCAAACAGGACAAGCTTGCATGTGTTATAGTTTTGGAGAAAAATGTGTTCATTTCATGTATGCGCAAAATGCCTTTGAAATGGCTTTAAAATGGATTTGGAGCATGGAGACGATTATCTCAGGATGGCAATATAAACAAACGAAACTTTTAGTAGATTTCTACTTATTTTATTAAATATTATCTCCACCAAACAGGACAAGCTTGCATCTGTTATAGTTTTGGAGAAAAATGTGTTCATTTCATGTATGCTCGAAATGCCTTAAAAATGGCTTTAAAATGGATTTGGAGCATGGAGACAATTATCTCGGGATTGCAAGATAACCAAAAAAAACTTTTAGTGGATTTCTACTTATTTTATTAAATATCATCTCCACCAAACAGGACAAGCTTGCATCTGTTATAGTTTTGGAGAAAAATGTGTTCATTTCATGTATGCGCGAAATGCCTTAAAAATGGCTTTAAAATGGATTTGGAGCATGGAGACGATTATCTCGGGATTGCAAGATAACCAAACAAAAATTTTAGTGGATTTCTACTTATTTTATTAAATATCATCTCCACCAAACAGGACAAGCTTGCATCTGTTATAGTTTTGGAGAAAAATGTGTTCATTTCATGTATGCGCGAAATGCCTTAAAAATGGCTTTAAAATGGATTTGGAGCATGGAGACGATTATCTCGGGATTGCAAGATAACCAAACAAAACTTTTAGTGGATTTCTACTTATTTTATTAAATATCATCTCCACCAAACAGGACAAGCTTGCATCTGTTATAGTTTTGGAGAAAAATGTGTTCATTTCATGTATGCGCGAAATGCCTTAAAAATGGCTTTAAAATGGATTTGGAGCATGGAGACGATTATCTCGGGATTGCAAGATAACCAAACAAAACTTTTAGTGGATTTCTACTTATTTTATTAAATATCATCTCCACCAAACAGGACAAGCTTGCATGTGTTATAGTTTTGGAGAAAAATGTGTTCATTTCATGTATGCGCAAAATGCCTTTGAAATGGCTTTAAAATGGATTTGGAGCATGGAGACGATTATCTCGGGATTGCAAGATAACCAAACAAAACTTTTAGTGGATTTCTACTTATTTTATTAAATATCATCTCCACCAAACAGGACAAGCTTGCATCTGTTATAGTTTTGGAGAAAAATGTGTTCATTTCATGTATGCGCGAAATGCCTTAAAAATGGCTTTAAAATGGATTTGGAGCATGGAGACGATTATCTCGGGATTGCAAGATAATCAAACAAAACTTTTAGTGGATTTCTACTTATTTTATTAAATATCATCTCCACCAAACAGGACAAGCTTGCATCTGTTATAGTTTTGGAGAAAAATGTGTTCATTTCATGTATGCGCGAAATGCCTTAAAAATGGCTTTAAAATGGATTTGGAGCATGGAGACGATTATCTCAGGATTGCAAGATAACCAAACAAAACGTTTAGTGGATTTCTACTTAATTTATTAAATATCATCTCCACCAAACAGGACAAGCTTGCATCTGTTATAGTTTTGGAGAAAAATGTGTTCATTTCATGTATGCGCGAAATGCCTTAAAAATGGCTTTAAAATGGATTTGGAGCATGGAGACGATTATCTCGGGATTGCAAGATAACCAAACAAAACTTTTAGTGGATTTCTACTTATTTTATTAAATATCATCTCCACCAAACAGGACAAGCTTGCATCTGTTATAGTTTTGGAGAAAAATGTGTTCATTTCATGTATGCGCGAAATGCCTTAAAAATGGCTTTAAAATGGATTTGGAGCATGGAGACGATTATCTCGGGATTGCAAGATAACCAAACAAAACTTTTAGTGGATTTCTACTTATTTTATTAAATATCATCTCCACCAAACAGGACAAGCTTGCATCTGTTATAGTTTTGGAGAAAAATGTGTTCATTTCATGTATGCGCGAAATGCCTTAAAAATGGCTTTAAAATGGATTTGGAGCATGGAGACGATTATCTCGGGATTGCAATATAACCAAACAAAACTTTTAGTGGATTTCTACTTATTTTATTAAATATCATCTCCACCAAACAGGACAAGCTTGCATCTGTTATAGTTTTGGAGAAAAATGTGTTCATTTCATGTATGCGCGAAATGCCTTAAAAATGGCTTTAAAATGGATTTGGAGCATGGAGACGATTATCTCGGGATTGCAAGATAACCAAACAAAACTTTTAGTGGATTTCTACTTATTTTATTAAATATCATCTCCACCAAACAGGACAAGCTTGCATCTGTTATAGTTTTGGAGAAAAATGTGTTCATTTCATGTATGCGCGAAATGCCTTAAAAATGGCTTTAAAATGGATTTGGAGCATGGAGACGATTATCTCGGGATTGCAATATAACCAAACAAAACTTTTAGTGGATTTCTACTTATTTTATTAAATATCATCTCCACCAAACAGGACAAGCTTGCATCTGTTATAGTTTTGGAGAAAAATGTGTTCATTTCATGTATGCGCGAAATGGCTTTAAAATGGATTTGGAGCATGGAGACGATTATCTCGGGATTGCAAGATAACCAAACAAAACTTTTAGTGGATTTCTACTTATTTTATTAAATATCATCTCCACCAAACAGGACAAGCTTGCATCTGTTATAGTTTTGGAGAAAAATGTGTTCATTTCATGTATGCGCGAAATGCCTTAAAAATGGCTTTAAAATGGATTTGGAGCATGGAGACGATTATCTCGGGATTGCAAGATAACCAAACAAAACTTTTAGTGGATTTCTACTTATTTTATTAAATATCATCTCCACCAAACAGGACAAGCTTGCATCTGTTATAGTTTTGGAGAAAAATGTGTTCATTTCATGTATGCGCGAAATGCCTTAAAAATGGCTTTAAAATGGATTTGGAGCATGGAGACGATTATCTCGGGATTGCAATATAACCAAACAAAACTTTTAGTGGATTTCTACTTATTTTATTAAATATCATCTCCACCAAACAGGACAAGCTTGCATCTGTTATAGTTTTGGAGAAAAATGTGTTCATTTCATGTATGCGCGAAATGCCTTAAAATTGCTTTAAAATGGATTTGGAGCATGGAGACGATTATCTCGGGATTGCAAGATAACCAAACAAAACTTTTAGTGGATTTCTACTTATTTTATTAAATATCATCTCCACCAAACAGGACAAGCTTGCATCTGTTATAGTTTTGGAGAAAAATGTGTTCATTTCATGTATGCGCGAAATGCCTTAAAAATGGCTTTAAAATGGATTTGGAGCATGGAGACGATTATCTCGGGATTGCAAGATAACCAAACAAAACTTTTAGTGGATTTCTACTTATTTTATTAAATATCATCTCCACCAAACAGGACAAGCTTGCATCTGTTATAGTTTTGGAGAAAAATGTGTTCATTTCATGTATGCGCGAAATGCCTTAAAAATGGCTTTAAAATGGATTTGGAGCATGGAGACGATTATCTCGGGATTGCAAGATAACCAAACAAAACTTTTAGTGGATTTCTACTTATTTTATTAAATATCATCTCCACCAAACAGGACAAGCTTGCATGTGTTATAGTTTTGGATTAAAATGTGTTCATTTCATGTATGCGCAAAATGCCTTTGAAATGGCTTTAAAATGGATTTGGAGCATGGAGACGATTATCTCAGGATGGCAATATAAACAAACGAAACTTTTAGTAGATTTCTACTTATTTTATTAAATATTATCTCCACCAAACAGGACAAGCTTGCATCTGTTATAGTTTTGGAGAAAAATGTGTTCATTTCATGTATGCGCGAAATGCCTTAAAAATGGCTTTAAAATGGATTTGGAGCATGGAGACGATTATCTCGGGATTGCAAGATAACCAAACAAAACTTTTAGTGGATTTCTACTTATTTTATTAAATATCATCTCCACCAAACAGGACAAGCTTGCATCTGTTATAGTTTTGGAGAAAAATGTGTTCATTTCATGTATGCGCGAAATGCCTTAAAAATGGCTTTAAAATGGATTTGGAGCATGGAGACGATTATCTCGGGATTGCAATATAACCAAACAAAACTTTTAGTGGATTTCTACTTATTTTATTAAATATCATCTCCACCAAACAGGACAAGCTTGCATCTGTTATAGTTTTGGAGAAAAATGTGTTCATTTCATGTATGCGCGAAATGCCTTAAAAATGGCTTTAAAATGGATTTGGAGCATGGAGACGATTATCTCGGGATTGCAAGATAACCAAACAAAAATTTTAGTGGATTTCTACTTATTTTATTAAATATCATCTCCACCAAACAGGACAAGCTTGCATCTGTTATAGTTTTGGAGAAAAATGTGTTCATTTCATGTATGCGCGAAATGCCTTAAAAATGGCTTTAAAATGGATTTGGAGCATGGAGACGATTATCTCGGGATTGCAAGATAACCAAACAAAACTTTTAGTGGATTTCTACTTATTTTATTAAATATCATCTCCACCAAACAGGTCAAGCTTGCATCTGTTATAGTTTTGGAGAAAAATGTGTTCATTTCATGTATGCGCGAAATGCCTTAAAAATGGCTTTAAAATGGATTTGGAGCATGGAGACGATTATCTCGGGATTGCAAGATAACCAAACAAAACTTTTAGTGGATTTCTACTTATTTTATTAAATATCATCTCCACCAAACAGGACAAGCTTGCATCTGTTATAGTTTTGGAGAAAAATGTGTTCATTTCATGTATGCGCGAAATGCCTTAAAAATGGCTTTAAAATGGATTTGGAGCATGGAGACGATAATCTCGGGATTGCAAGATAACCAAACAAAACTTTTAGTGGATTTCTACTTATTTTATTAAATATCATCTCCACCAAACAGGACAAGCTTGCATCTGTTATAGTTTTGGAGAAAAATGTGTTCATTTCAGGTATGCGCGAAATGCCTTAAAAATGGCTTTAAAATGGATTTGGAGCATGGAGACGATTATCTCGGGATTGCAATATAACCAAACAAAACTTTTAGTGGATTTCTACTTATTTTATTAAATATCATCTCCACCAAACAGGACAAGCTTGCATCTGTTATAGTTTTGGAGAAAAATGTGTTCATTTCATGTATGCGCGAAATGCCTTAAAAATGGCTTTAAAATGGATTTGGAGCATGGAGACGATTATCTCGGGATTGCAAGATAACCAAACAAAACTTTTAGTGGATTTCTACTTATTTTATTAAATATCATCTCCATCAAACAGGACAAGCTTGCATCTGTTATAGTTTTGGAGAAAAATGTGTTCATTTCATGTATGCGCGAAATGGCTTTAAAATGGATTTGGAGCATGGAGACGATTATCTCGGGATTGCAAGATAACCAAACAAAACTTTTAGTGGATTTCTACTTATTTTATTAAATATCATCTCCACCAAACAGGACAAGCTTGCATCTGTTATAGTTTTGGAGAAAAATGTGTTCATTTCATGTATGCGCGAAATGCCTTAAAAATGGCTTTAAAATGGATTTGGAGCATGGAGACGATTATCTCGGGATTGCAAGATAACCAAACAAAACTTTTAGTGGATTTCTACTTATTTTATTAAATATCATCTCCACCAAACAGGACAAGCTTGCATCTGTTATAGTTTTGGAGAAAAATGTGTTCATTTCATGTATGCGCGAAATGCCTTAAAAATGGCTTTAAAATGGATTTGGAGCATGGAGACGATTATCTCGGGATTGCAATATAACCAAACAAAACTTTTAGTGGATTTCTACTTATTTTATTAAATATCATCTCCACCAAACAGGACAAGCTTGCATCTGTTATTGTTTTGGAGAAAAATGTGTTCATTTCATGTATGCGCGAAATGCCTTAAAAATGGCTTTAAAATGGATTTGGAGCATGGAGACGATTATCTCGGGATTGCAAGATAACCAAACAAAACTTTTAGTGGATTTCTACTTATTTTATTAAATATCATCTCCACCAAACAGGACAAGCTTGCATCTGTTATAGTTTTGGAGAAAAATGTGTTCATTTCATGTATGCGCGAAATGCCTTAAAAATGGCTTTAAAATGGATTTGGAGCATGGAGACGATTATCTCGGGATTGCAAGATAACCAAACAAAACTTTTAGAGGATTTCTACTTATTTTATTAAATATCATCTCCACCAAACAGGACAAGCTTGCATCTGTTATAGTTTTGGAGAAAAATGTGTTCATTTCATGTATGCGCGAAATGCCTTAAAAATGGCTTTAAAATGGATTTGGAGCATGGAGACGATTATCTCGGGATTGCAAGATAACCAAACAAAACTTTTAGTGGATTTCTACTTATTTTATTAAATATCATCTCCACCAAACAGGACAAGCTTGCATGTGTTATAGTTTTGGATTAAAATGTGTTCATTTCATGTATGCGCAAAATGCCTTTGAAATGGCTTTAAAATGGATTTGGAGCATGGAGACGATTATCTCAGGATGGCAATATAAACAAACGAAACTTTTAGTAGATTTCTACTTATTTTATTAAATATTATCTCCACCAAACAGGACAAGCTTGCATCTGTTATAGTTTTGGAGAAAAATGTGTTCATTTCATGTATGCGCGAAATGCCTTAAAAATGGCTTTAAAATGGATTTGGAGCATGGAGACGATTATCTCGGGATTGCAAGATAACCAAACAAAACTTTTAGTGGATTTCTACTTATTTTATTAAATATCATCTCCACCAAACAGGACAAGCTTGCATCTGTTATAGTTTTGGAGAAAAATGTGTTCATTTCATGTATGCGCGAAATGCCTTAAAAATGGCTTTAAAATGGATTTGGAGCATGGAGACGATTATTTCGGGATTGCAATATAACCAAACAAAACTTTTAGTGGATTTCTACTTATTTTATTAAATATCATCTCCACCAAACAGGACAAGCTTGCATCTGTTATAGTTTTGGAGAAAAATGTGTTCATTTCATGTATGCGCGAAATGCCTTAAAAATGGCTTTAAAATGGATTTGGAGCATGGAGACGATTATCTCGGGATTGCAAGATAACCAAACAAAAATTTTAGTGGATTTCTACTTATTTTATTAAATATCATCTCCACCAAACAGGACAAGCTTGCATCTGTTATAGTTTTGGAGAAAAATGTGTTCATTTCATGTATTCGCGAAATGCCTTAAAAATGGCTTTAAAATGGATTTGGAGCATGGAGACGATTATCTCGGGATTGCAAGATAACCAAACAAAACTTTTAGTGGATTTCTACTTATTTTATTAAATATCATCTCCACCAAACAGGACAAGCTTGCATCTGTTATAGTTTTGGAGAAAAATGTGTTCATTTCATGTATGCGCGAAATGCCTTAAAAATGGCTTTAAAATGGATTTGGAGCATGGAGACGATTATCTCGGGATTGCAAGATAACCAAACAAAACTTTTAGTGGATTTCTACTTATTTTATTAAATATCATCTCCACCAAACAGGACAAGCTTGCATCTGTTATAGTTTTGGAGAAAAATGTGTTCATTTCATGTATGCGCGAAATGCCTTAAAAATGGCTTTAAAATGGATTTGGAGCATGGAGACGATTATCTCGGGATTGCAAGATAACCAAACAAAACTTTTAGTGGATTTCTACTTATTTTATTAAATATCATCTCCACCAAACAGGACAAGCTTGCATCTGTTATAGTTTTGGAGAAAAATGTGTTCATTTCATGTATGCGCGAAATGCCTTAAAAATGGCTTTAAAATGGATTTGGAGCATGGAGACGATTATCTCGGGATTGCAAGATAACCAAACAATACTTTTAGTGGATTTCTACTTATTTTATTAAATATCATCTCCACCAAACAGGACAAGCTTGCATGTGTTATAGTTTTGGAGAAAAATGTGTTCATTTCATGTATGCGCAAAATGCCTTTGAAATGGCTTTAAAATGGATTTGGAGCATGGAGACGATTATCTCAGGATGGCAATATAAACAAACGAAACTTTTAGTAGATTTCTACTTATTTTATTAAATATTATCTCCACCAAACAGGACAAGCTTGCATCTGTTATAGTTTTGGAGAAAAATGTGTTCATTTCATGTATGCGCGAAATGCCTTAAAAATGGCTTTAAAATGGATTTGGAGCATGGAGACGATTATCTCGGGATTGCAAGATAACCAAACAAAACTTTTAGTGGATTTCTACTTATTTTATTAAATATCATCTCCACCAAACAGGACAAGCTTGCATCTGTTATAGTTTTGGAGAAAAATGTGTTCATTTCATGTATGCGCGAAATGCCTTAAAAATGGCTTTAAAATGGATTTGGAGCATGGAGACGATTATCTCGGGATTGCAAGATAACCAAACAAAACTTTTAGTGGATTTCTACTTATTTTATTAAATATCATCTCCACCAAACAGGACAAGCTTGCATCTGTTATAGTTTTGGAGAAAAATGTGTTCATTTCATGTATGCGCGAAATGCCTTAAAAATGGCTTTAAAATGGATTTGGAGCATGGAGACGATTATCTCGGGATTGCAAGATAACCAAACAAAAATTTTAGTGGATTTCTACTTATTTTATTAAATATCATCTCCACCAAACAGGACAAGCTTGCATCTGTTATAGTTTTGGAGAAAAATGTGTTCATTTCATGTATGCGCGAAATGCCTTAAAAATGGCTTTAAAATGGATTTGGAGCATGGAGACGATTATCTCGGGATTGCAAGATAACCAAACAAAACTTTTAGTGGATTTCTACTTATTTTATTAAATATCATCTCCACCAAACAGGACAAGCTTGCATCTGTTATAGTTTTGGAGAGAAATGTGTTCATTTCATGTATGCGCGAAATGCCTTAAAAATGGCTTTAAAATGGATTTGGAGCATGGAGACGATTATCTCGGGATTGCAATATAACCAAACAAAACTTTTAGTGGATTTCTACTTATTTTATTAAATATCATCTCCACCAAACAGGACAAGCTTGCATCTGTTATAGTTTTGGAGAAAAATGTGTTCATTTCATGTATGCGCGAAATGCCTTAAAAATGGCTTTAAAATGGATTTGGAGCATGGAGACGATTATCTCGGGATTGCAAGATAACCAAACAAAAATTTTAGTGGATTTCTACTTATTTTATTAAATATCATCTCCACCAAACAGGACAAGCTTGCATCTGTTATAGTTTTGGAGAAAAATGTGTTCAATTCATGTATGCGCGAAATGCCTTAAAAATGGCTTTAAAATGGATTTGGAGCATGGAGACGATTATCTCGGGATTGCAAGATAACCAAACAAAACGTTTAGTGGATTTCTACTTATTTTATTAAATATCATCTCCACCAAACAGGACAAGCTTGCATCTGTTATAGTTTTGGAGAAAAATGTGTTCATTTCATGTATGCGCGAAATGCCTTAAAAATGGCTTTAAAATGGATTTGGAGCATGGAGACGATTATCGCGGGATTGCAAGATAACCAAACAAAACTTTTAGTGGATTTCTACTTATTTTATTAAATATCATCTCCACCAAACAGGACAAGCTTGCATGTGTTATAGTTTTGGAGAAAAATGTGTTCATTTCATGTATGCGCAAAATGCCTTTGAAATGGCTTTAAAATGGATTTGGAGCATGGAGACGATTATGTCGGGATTGCAAGATAACCAAACAAAACTTTTAGGGGATTTCTACTTATTTTATTAAATATCATCTCCACCAAACAGGACAAGCTTGCATCTGTTATAGTTTTGGAGAAAAATGTGTTCATTTCATGTATGCGCGAAATGCCTTAAAAATGGCTTTAAAATGGATTTGGAGCATGGAGACGATTATCTCGGGATTGCAAGATAACCAAACAAAACTTTTAGTGGATTTCTACTTATTTTATTAAATATCATCTCCACCAAACAGGACAAGCTTGCATCTGTTATAGTTTTGGAGAAAAATGTGTTCATTTCATGTATGCGCGAAATGCCTTAAAAATGGCTTTAAAATGGATTTGGAGCATGGAGACGATTATCTCGGGATTGCAAGATAACCAAACAAAACTTTTAGTGGATTTCTACTTATTTTATTAAATATCATCTCCACCAAACAGGACAAGCTTGCATCTGTTATAGTTTTGGAGAAAAATGTGTTCATTTCATGTATGCGCGAAATGCCTTAAAAATGGCTTTAAAATGGATTTGGAGCATGGAGACGATTATCTCGGGATTGCAAGATAACCAAACAAAACTTTTAGTGGATTTCTACTTATTTTATTAAATATCATCTCCACCAAACAGGACAAGCTTGCATGTGTTATAGTTTTGGAGAAAAATGTGTTCATTTCATGTATGCGCAAAATGCCTTTGAAATGGCTTTAAAATGGATTTGGAGCATGGAGACGATTATCTCAGGATGGCAATATAAACAAACGAAACTTTTAGTAGATTTCTACTTATTTTATTAAATATTATCTCCACCAAACAGGACAAGCTTGCATCTGTTATAGTTTTGGAGAAAAATGTGTTCATTTCATGTATGCGCGAAATGCCTTAAAAATGGCTTTAAAATGGATTTGGAGCATGGAGACGATTATCTCGGGATTGCAAGATAACCAAACAAAACTTTTAGTGGATTTCTACTTATTTTATTAAATATCATCTCCACCAAACAGGACAAGCTTGCATCTGTTATAGTTTTGGAGAAAAATGTGTTCATTTCATGTATGCGCGAAATGCCTTAAAAATGGCTTTAAAATGGATTTGGAGCATGGAGACGATTATCTCGGGATTGCAAGATAACCAAACAAAACTTTTAGTGGATTTCTACTTATTTTATTAAATATCATCTCCACCAAACAGGACAAGCTTGCATCTGTTATAGTTTTGGAGAAAAATGTGTTCATTTCATGTATGCGCGAAATGCCTTAAAAATGGCTTTAAAATGGATTTGGAGCATGGAGACGATTATCTCGGGATTGCAAGATAACCAAACAAAAATTTTAGTGGATTTCTACTTATTTTATTAAATATCATCTCCACCAAACAGGACAAGCTTGCATCTGTTATAGTTTTGGAGAAAAATGTGTTCATTTCATGTATGCGCGAAATGCCTTAAAAATGGCTTTAAAATGGATTTGGAGCATGGAGACGATTATCTCGGGATTGCAAGATAACCAAACAAAACTTTTAGTGGATTTCTACTTATTTTATTAAATATCATCTCCACCAAACAGGACAAGCTTGCATCTGTTATAGTTTTGGAGAGAAATGTGTTCATTTCATGTATGCGCGAAATGCCTTAAAAATGGCTTTAAAATGGATTTGGAGCATGGAGACGATTATCTCAAGATTGCAATATAACCAAACAAAACTTTTAGTGGATTTCTACTTATTTTATTAAATATCATCTCCACCAAACAGGACAAGCTTGCATCTGTTATAGTTTTGGAGAAAAATGTGTTCATTTCATGTATGCGCGAAATGCCTTAAAAATGGCTTTAAAATGGATTTGGAGCATGGAGACGATTATCTCGGGATTGCAAGATAACCAAACAAAAATTTTAGTGGATTTCTACTTATTTTATTAAATATCATCTCCACCAAACAGGACAAGCTTGCATCTGTTATAGTTTTGGAGAAAAATGTGTTCAATTCATGTATGCGCGAAATGCCTTAAAAATGGCTTTAAAATGGATTTGGAGCATGGAGACGATTATCTCGGGATTGCAAGATAACCAAACAAAACGTTTAGTGGATTTCTACTTATTTTATTAAATATCATCTCCACCAAACAGGACAAGCTTGCATCTGTTATAGTTTTGGAGAAAAATGTGTTCATTTCATGTATGCGCGAAATGCCTTAAAAATGGCTTTAAAATGGATTTGGAGCATGGAGACGATTATCGCGGGATTGCAAGATAACCAAACAAAACTTTTAGTGGATTTCTACTTATTTTATTAAATATCATCTCCACCAAACAGGACAAGCTTGCATGTGTTATAGTTTTGGAGAAAAATGTGTTCATTTCATGTATGCGCAAAATGCCTTTGAAATGGCTTTAAAATGGATTTGGAGCATGGAGACGATTATGTCGGGATTGCAAGATAACCAAACAAAACTTTTAGGGGATTTCTACTTATTTTATTAAATATCATCTCCACCAAACAGGACAAGCTTGCATCTGTTATAGTTTTGGAGAAAAATGTGTTCATTTCATGTATGCGCGAAATGCCTTAAAAATGGCTTTAAAATGGATTTGGAGCATGGAGACGATTATCTCGGGATTGCAAGATAACCAAACAAAACTTTTAGTGGATTTCTACTTATTTTATTAAATATCATCTCCACCAAACAGGACAAGCTTGCATCTGTTATAGTTTTGGAGAAAAATGTGTTCATTTCATGTATGCGCGAAATGCCTTAAAAATGGCTTTAAAATGGATTTGGAGCATGGAGACGATTATCTCGGGATTGCAAGATAACCAAACAAAACTTTTAGTGGATTTCTACTTATTTTATTAAATATCATCTCCACCAAACAGGACAAGCTTGCATCTGTTATAGTTTTGGAGAAAAATGTGTTCATTTCATGTATGCGCGAAATGCCTTAAAAATGGCTTTAAAATGGATTTGGAGCATGGAGACGATTATCTCGGGATTGCAAGATAACCAAACAAAACTTTTAGTGGATTTCTACTTATTTTATTAAATATCATCTCCACCAAACAGGACAAGCTTGCATCTGTTATAGTTTTGGAGAAAAATGTGTTCATTTCATGTATGCGCGAAATGCCTTAAAAATGGCTTTAAAATGGATTTGGAGCATGGAGACGATTATCTCGGGATTGCAAGATAACCAAACAAAACTTTTAGTGGATTTCTACTTATTTTATTAAATATCATCTCCACCAAACAGGACAAGCTTGCATCTGTTATAGTTTTGGAGAAAAATGTGTTCATTTCATGTATGCGCGAAATGCCTTAAAAATGGCTTTAAAATGGATTTGGAGCATGGAGACGATAATCTCGGGATTGCAAGATAACCAAACAAAACTTTTAGTGGATTTCTACTTATTTTATTAAATATCATCTCCACCAAACAGGACAAGCTTGCATCTGTTATAGTTTTGGAGAAAAATGTGTTCATTTCAGGTATGCGCGAAATGCCTTAAAAATGGCTTTAAAATGGATTTGGAGCATGGAGACGATTATCTCGGGATTGCAATATAACCAAACAAAACTTTTAGTGGATTTCTACTTATTTTATTAAATATCATCTCCACCAAACAGGACAAGCTTGCATCTGTTATAGTTTTGGAGAAAAATGTGTTCATTTCATGTATGCGCGAAATGCCTTAAAAATGGCTTTAAAATGGATTTGGAGCATGGAGACGATTATCTCGGGATTGCAAGATAACCAAACAAAACTTTTAGTGGATTTCTACTTATTTTATTAAATATCATCTCCATCAAACAGGACAAGCTTGCATCTGTTATAGTTTTGGAGAAAAATGTGTTCATTTCATGTATGCGCGAAATGGCTTTAAAATGGATTTGGAGCATGGAGACGATTATCTCGGGATTGAAAGATAACCAAACAAAACTTTTAGTGGATTTCTACTTATTTTATTAAATATCATCTCCACCAAACAGGACAAGCTTGCATCTGTTATAGTTTTGGAGAAAAATGTGTTCATTTCATGTATGCGCGAAATGCCTTAAAAATGGCTTTAAAATGGATTTGGAGCATGGAGACGATTATCTCGGGATTGCAAGATAACCAAACAAAACTTTTAGTGGATTTCTACTTATTTTATTAAATATCATCTCCACCAAACAGGACAAGCTTGCATCTGTTATAGTTTTGGAGAAAAATGTGTTCATTTCATGTATGCGCGAAATGCCTTAAAAATGGCTTTAAAATGGATTTGGAGCATGGAGACGATTATCTCGGGATTGCAATATAACCAAACAAAACTTTTAGTGGATTTCTACTTATTTTATTAAATATCATCTCCACCAAACAGGACAAGCTTGCATCTGTTATTGTTTTGGAGAAAAATGTGTTCATTTCATGTATGCGCGAAATGCCTTAAAAATGGCTTTAAAATGGATTTGGAGCATGGAGACGATTATCTCGGGATTGCAAGATAACCAAACAAAACTTTTAGTGGATTTCTACTTATTTTATTAAATATCATCTCCACCAAACAGGACAAGCTTGCATCTGTTATAGTTTTGGAGAAAAATGTGTTCATTTCATGTATGCGCGAAATGCCTTAAAAATGGCTTTAAAATGGATTTGGAGCATGGAGACGATTATCTCGGGATTGCAAGATAACCAAACAAAACTTTTAGAGGATTTCTACTTATTTTATTAAATATCATCTCCACCAAACAGGACAAGCTTGCATCTGTTATAGTTTTGGAGAAAAATGTGTTCATTTCATGTATGCGCGAAATGCCTTAAAAATGGCTTTAAAATGGATTTGGAGCATGGAGACGATTATCTCGGGATTGCAAGATAACCAAACAAAACTTTTAGTGGATTTCTACTTATTTTATTAAATATCATCTCCACCAAACAGGACAAGCTTGCATGTGTTATAGTTTTGGATTAAAATGTGTTCATTTCATGTATGCGCAAAATGCCTTTGAAATGGCTTTAAAATGGATTTGGAGCATGGAGACGATTATCTCAGGATGGCAATATAAACAAACGAAACTTTTAGTAGATTTCTACTTATTTTATTAAATATTATCTCCACCAAACAGGACAAGCTTGCATCTGTTATAGTTTTGGAGAAAAATGTGTTCATTTCATGTATGCGCGAAATGCCTTAAAAATGGCTTTAAAATGGATTTGGAGCATGGAGACGATTATCTCGGGATTGCAAGATAACCAAACAAAACTTTTAGTGGATTTCTACTTATTTTATTAAATATCATCTCCACCAAACAGGACAAGCTTGCATCTGTTATAGTTTTGGAGAAAAATGTGTTCATTTCATGTATGCGCGAAATGCCTTAAAAATGGCTTTAAAATGGATTTGGAGCATGGAGACGATTATTTCGGGATTGCAATATAACCAAACAAAACTTTTAGTGGATTTCTACTTATTTTATTAAATATCATCTCCACCAAACAGGACAAGCTTGCATCTGTTATAGTTTTGGAGAAAAATGTGTTCATTTCATGTATGCGCGAAATGCCTTAAAAATGGCTTTAAAATGGATTTGGAGCATGGAGACGATTATCTCGGGATTGCAAGATAACCAAACAAAAATTTTAGTGGATTTCTACTTATTTTATTAAATATCATCTCCACCAAACAGGACAAGCTTGCATCTGTTATAGTTTTGGAGAAAAATGTGTTCATTTCATGTATTCGCGAAATGCCTTAAAAATGGCTTTAAAATGGATTTGGAGCATGGAGACGATTATCTCGGGATTGCAAGATAACCAAACAAAACTTTTAGTGGATTTCTACTTATTTTATTAAATATCATCTCCACCAAACAGGACAAGCTTGCATCTGTTATAGTTTTGGAGAAAAATGTGTTCATTTCATGTATGCGCGAAATGCCTTAAAAATGGCTTTAAAATGGATTTGGAGCATGGAGACGATTATCTCGGGATTGCAAGATAACCAAACAAAACTTTTAGTGGATTTCTACTTATTTTATTAAATATCATCTCCACCAAACAGGACAAGCTTGCATCTGTTATAGTTTTGGAGAAAAATGTGTTCATTTCATGTATGCGCGAAATGCCTTAAAAATGGCTTTAAAATGGATTTGGAGCATGGAGACGATTATCTCGGGATTGCAAGATAACCAAACAAAACTTTTAGTGGATTTCTACTTATTTTATTAAATATCATCTCCACCAAACAGGACAAGCTTGCATCTGTTATAGTTTTGGAGAAAAATGTGTTCATTTCATGTATGCGCGAAATGCCTTAAAAATGGCTTTAAAATGGATTTGGAGCATGGAGACGATTATCTCGGGATTGCAAGATAACCAAACAAAACTTTTAGTGGATTTCTACTTATTTTATTAAATATCATCTCCACCAAACAGGACAAGCTTGCATGTGTTATAGTTTTGGAGAAAAATGTGTTCATTTCATGTATGCGCAAAATGCCTTTGAAATGGCTTTAAAATGGATTTGGAGCATGGAGACGATTATCTCAGGATGGCAATATAAACAAACGAAACTTTTAGTAGATTTCTACTTATTTTATTAAATATTATCTCCACCAAACAGGACAAGCTTGCATCTGTTATAGTTTTGGAGAAAAATGTGTTCATTTCATGTATGCGCGAAATGCCTTAAAAATGGCTTTAAAATGGATTTGGAGCATGGAGACGATTATCTCGGGATTGCAAGATAACCAAACAAAACTTTTAGTGGATTTCTACTTATTTTATTAAATATCATCTCCACCAAACAGGACAAGCTTGCATCTGTTATAGTTTTGGAGAAAAATGTGTTCATTTCATGTATGCGCGAAATGCCTTAAAAATGGCTTTAAAATGGATTTGGAGCATGGAGACGATTATCTCGGGATTGCAAGATAACCAAACAAAACTTTTAGTGGATTTCTACTTATTTTATTAAATATCATCTCCACCAAACAGGACAAGCTTGCATCTGTTATAGTTTTGGAGAAAAATGTGTTCATTTCATGTATGCGCGAAATGCCTTAAAAATGGCTTTAAAATGGATTTGGAGCATGGAGACGATTATCTCGGGATTGCAAGATAACCAAACAAAAATTTTAGTGGATTTCTACTTATTTTATTAAATATCATCTCCACCAAACAGGACAAGCTTGCATCTGTTATAGTTTTGGAGAAAAATGTGTTCATTTCATGTATGCGCGAAATGCCTTAAAAATGGCTTTAAAATGGATTTGGAGCATGGAGACGATTATCTCGGGATTGCAAGATAACCAAACAAAACTTTTAGTGGATTTCTACTTATTTTATTAAATATCATCTCCACCAAACAGGACAAGCTTGCATCTGTTATAGTTTTGGAGAGAAATGTGTTCATTTCATGTATGCGCGAAATGCCTTAAAAATGGCTTTAAAATGGATTTGGAGCATGGAGACGATTATCTCGGGATTGCAATATAACCAAACAAAACTTTTAGTGGATTTCTACTTATTTTATTAAATATCATCTCCACCAAACAGGACAAGCTTGCATCTGTTATAGTTTTGGAGAAAAATGTGTTCATTTCATGTATGCGCGAAATGCCTTAAAAATGGCTTTAAAATGGATTTGGAGCATGGAGACGATTATCTCGGGATTGCAAGATAACCAAACAAAAATTTTAGTGGATTTCTACTTATTTTATTAAATATCATCTCCACCAAACAGGACAAGCTTGCATCTGTTATAGTTTTGGAGAAAAATGTGTTCAATTCATGTATGCGCGAAATGCCTTAAAAATGGCTTTAAAATGGATTTGGAGCATGGAGACGATTATCTCGGGATTGCAAGATAACCAAACAAAACGTTTAGTGGATTTCTACTTATTTTATTAAATATCATCTCCACCAAACAGGACAAGCTTGCATCTGTTATAGTTTTGGAGAAAAATGTGTTCATTTCATGTATGCGCGAAATGCCTTAAAAATGGCTTTAAAATGGATTTGGAGCATGGAGACGATTATCGCGGGATTGCAAGATAACCAAACAAAACTTTTAGTGGATTTCTACTTATTTTATTAAATATCATCTCCACCAAACAGGACAAGCTTGCATGTGTTATAGTTTTGGAGAAAAATGTGTTCATTTCATGTATGCGCAAAATGCCTTTGAAATGGCTTTAAAATGGATTTGGAGCATGGAGACGATTATGTCGGGATTGCAAGATAACCAAACAAAACTTTTAGGGGATTTCTACTTATTTTATTAAATATCATCTCCACCAAACAGGACAAGCTTGCATCTGTTATAGTTTTGGAGAAAAATGTGTTCATTTCATGTATGCGCGAAATGCCTTAAAAATGGCTTTAAAATGGATTTGGAGCATGGAGACGATTATCTCGGGATTGCAAGATAACCAAACAAAACTTTTAGTGGATTTCTACTTATTTTATTAAATATCATCTCCACCAAACAGGACAAGCTTGCATCTGTTATAGTTTTGGAGAAAAATGTGTTCATTTCATGTATGCGCGAAATGCCTTAAAAATGGCTTTAAAATGGATTTGGAGCATGGAGACGATTATCTCGGGATTGCAAGATAACCAAACAAAACTTTTAGTGGATTTCTACTTATTTTATTAAATATCATCTCCACCAAACAGGACAAGCTTGCATCTGTTATAGTTTTGGAGAAAAATGTGTTCATTTCATGTATGCGCGAAATGCCTTAAAAATGGCTTTAAAATGGATTTGGAGCATGGAGACGATTATCTCGGGATTGCAAGATAACCAAACAAAACTTTTAGTGGATTTCTACTTATTTTATTAAATATCATCTCCACCAAACAGGACAAGCTTGCATCTGTTATAGTTTTGGAGAAAAATGTGTTCATTTCATGTATGCGCGAAATGCCTTAAAAATGGCTTTAAAATGGATTTGGAGCATGGAGACGATTATCTCGGGATTGCAAGATAACCAAACAAAACTTTTAGTGGATTTCTACTTATTTTATTAAATATCATCTCCACCAAACAGGACAAGCTTGCATGTGTTATAGTTTTGGAGAAAAATGTGTTCATTTCATGTATGCGCAAAATGCCTTTGAAATGGCTTTAAAATGGATTTGGAGCATGGAGACAATTATCTCAGGATGGCAATATAAACAAACGAAACTTTTAGTAGATTTCTACTTATTTTATTAAATATTATCTCCACCAAACAGGACAAGCTTGCATCTGTTATAGTTTTGGAGAAAAATGTGTTCATTTCATGTATGCGCGAAATGCCTTAAAAATGGCTTTAAAATGGATTTGGAGCATGGAGACGATTATCTCGGGATTGCAAGATAACCAAACAAACCTTTTAGTGGATTTCTACTTATTTTATTAAATATCATCTCCATTAAACAGGACAAGCTTGCATCTGTTATAGTTTTGGAGAAAAATGTGTTCATTTCATGTATGCGCGAAATGCCTTAAAAATGGCTTTAAAATGGATTTGGAGCATGGAGACGATTATCTCGGGATTGCAATATAACCAAACAAAACTTTTAGTGGATTTCTACTTATTTTATTAAATATCATCTCCACCAAACAGGACAAGCTTGCATCTGTTATAGTTTTGGAGAAAAATGTGTTCATTTCATGTATGCGCGAAATGCCTTAAAAATGGCTTTAAAATGGATTTGGAGCATGGAGACGATTATCTCGGGATTGCAAGATAACCAAACAAAAATTTTAGTGGATTTCTACTTATTTTATTAAATATCATCTCCACCAAACAGGACAAGCTTGCATCTGTTATAGTTTTGGAGAAAAATGTGTTCATTTCATGTATGCGCGAAATGCCTTAAAAATGGCTTTAAAATGGATTTGGAGCATGGAGACGATTATCTCGGGATTGCAAGATAACCAAACAAAACTTTTAGTGGATTTCTACTTATTTTATTAAATATCATCTCCACCAAACAGGACAAGCTTGCATCTGTTATAGTTTTGGAGAAAAATGTGTTCATTTCATGTATGCGCGAAATGCCTTAAAAATGGCTTTAAAATGGATTTGGAGCATGGAGACGATTATCTCGGGATTGCAAGATAACCAAACAAAACTTTTAGTGGATTTCTACTTATTTTATTAAATATCATCTCCACCAAACAGGACAAGCTTGCATGTGTTATAGTTTTGGAGAAAAATGTGTTCATTTCATGTATGCGCAAAATGCCTTTGAAATGGCTTTAAAATGGATTTGGAGCATGGAGACGATTATCTCGGGATTGCAAGATAACCAAACAAAACTTTTAGTGGATTTCTACTTATTTTATTAAATATCATCTCCACCAAACAGGACAAGCTTGCATCTGTTATAGTTTTGGAGAAAAATGTGTTCATTTCATGTATGCGCGAAATGCCTTAAAAATGGCTTTAAAATGGATTTGGAGCATGGAGACGATTATCTCGGGATTGCAAGATAACCAAACAAAACTTTTAGTGGATTTCTACTTATTTTATTAAATATCATCTCCACCAAACAGGACAAGCTTGCATCTGTTATAGTTTTGGAGAAAAATGTGTTCATTTCATGTATGCGCGAAATGCCTTAAAAATGGCTTTAAAATGGATTTGGAGCATGGAGACGATTATCTCGGGATTGCAAGATAACCAAACAAAAATTTTAGTGGATTTCTACTTATTTTATTAAATATCATCTCCACCAAACAGGACAAGCTTGCATCTGTTATAGTTTTGGAGAAAAATGTGTTCATTTCATGTATGCGCGAAATGCCTTAAAAATGGCTTTAAAATGGATTTGGAGCATGGAGACGATTATCTCGGGATTGCAAGATAACCAAACAAAACTTTTAGTGGATTTCTACTTATTTTATTAAATATCATCTCCACCAAACAGGACAAGCTTGCATCTGTTATAGTTTTGGAGAGAAATGTGTTCATTTCATGTATGCGCGAAATGCCTTAAAAATGGCTTTAAAATGGATTTGGAGCATGGAGACGATTATCTCGGGATTGCAATATAACCAAACAAAACTTTTAGTGGATTTCTACTTATTTTATTAAATATCATCTCCACCAAACAGGACAAGCTTGCATCTGTTATAGTTTTGGAGAAAAATGTGTTCATTTCATGTATGCGCGAAATGCCTTAAAAATGGCTTTAAAATGGATTTGGAGCATGGAGACGATTATCTCGGGATTGCAAGATAACCAAACAAAAATTTTAGTGGATTTCTACTTATTTTATTAAATATCATCTCCACCAAACAGGACAAGCTTGCATCTGTTATAGTTTTGGAGAAAAATGTGTTCATTTCATGTATGCGCGAAATGCCTTAAAAATGGCTTTAAAATGGATTTGGAGCATGGAGACGATTATCTCGGGATTGCAATATAACCAAACAAAACTTTTAGTGGATTTCTACTTATTTTATTAAATATCATCTCCACCAAACAGGACAAGCTTGCATCTGTTATAGTTTTGGAGAAAAATGTGTTCATTTCATGTATGCGCGAAATGCCTTAAAAATGGCTTTAAAATGGATTTGGAGCATGGAGACGATTATCTCGGGATTGCAAGATAACCAAACAAAACTTTTAGTGGATTTCTACTTATTTTATTAAATATCATCTCCACCAAACAGGACAAGCTTGCATCTGTTATAGTTTTGGAGAAAAATGTGTTCATTTCATGTATGCGCGAAATGCCTTAAAAATGGCTTTAAAATGGATTTGGAGCATGGAGACGATTATCTCGGGATTGCAAGATAACCAAACAAAACTTTTAGTGGATTTCTACTTATTTTATTAAATATCATCTCCACCAAACAGGACAAGCTTGCATCTGTTATAGTTTTGGACAAAAATGTGTTCATTTCATGTATGCGCGAAATGCCTTAAAAATGGCTTTAAAATGGATTTGGAGCATGGAGACGATTATCTCGGGATTGCAAGATAACCAAACAAAACTTTTAGTGGATTTCTACTTATTTTATTAAATATCATCTCCACCAAACAGGACAAGCTTGCATCTGTTATAGTTTTGGAGAAAAATGTGTTCATTTCATGTATGCGCGAAATGCCTTAAAAATGGCTTTAAAATGGATTTGGAGCATGGAGACGATTATCTCGGGATTGCAAGATAACCAAACAAAACTTTTAGTGGATTTCTACTTATTTTATTAAATATCATCTCCACCAAACAGGACAAGCTTGCATCTGTTATAGTTTTGGAGAAAAATGTGTTCATTTCATGTATGCGCGAAATGCCTTAAAAATGGCTTTAAAATGGATTTGGAGCATGGAGACGATTATCTCGGGATTGCAAGATAACCAAACAAAACTTTTAGTGGATTTCTACTTATTTTATTAAATATCATCTCCACCAAACAGGACAAGCTTGCATGTGTTATAGTTTTGGAGAAAAATGTGTTCATTTCATGTATGCGCAAAATGCCTTTGAAATGGCTTTAAAATGGATTTGGAGCATGGAGACGATTATCTCAGGATGGCAATATAAACAAACGAAACTTTTAGTAGATTTCTACTTATCTACTTATTTTATTAAATATTATCTCCACCAAACAGGACAAGCTTGCATCTGTTATAGTTTTGGAGAAAAATGTGTTCATTTCATGTATGCGCGAAATGCCTTAAAAATGGCTTTAAAATGGATTTGGAGCATGGAGACGATTATCTCGGGATTGCAAGATAACCAAACAAAAATTTTAGTGGATTTCTACTTATTTTATTAAATATCATCTCCACCAAACAGGACAAGCTTGCATCTGTTATAGTTTTGGAGAAAAATGTGTTCATTTCATGTATGCGCGAAATGCCTTAAAAATGGCTTTAAAATGGATTTGGAGCATGGAGACGATTATCTCGGGATTGCAATATAACCAAACAAAACTTTTAGTGGATTTCTACTTATTTTATTAAATATCATCTCCACCAAACAGGACAAGCTTGCATCTGTTATAGTTTTGGAGAAAAATGTGTTCATTTCATGTATGCGCAAAATGCCTTAAAAATGGCTTTAAAATGGATTTGGAGCATGGAGACGATTATCTCGGGATTGCAAGATAACCAAACAAAAATTTTAGTGGATTTCTACTTATTTTATTAAATATCATCTCCACCAAACAGGACAAGCTTGCATCTGTTATAGTTTTGGAGAAAAATGTGTTCATTTCATGTATGCGCGAAATGCCTTAAAAATGGCTTTAAAATGGATTTGGAGCATGGAGACGATTATCTCGGGATTGCAAGATAACCAAACAAAACTTTTAGTGGATTTCTACTTATTTTATTAAATATCATCTCCACCAAACAGGACAAGCTTGCATCTGTTATAGTTTTGGAGAAAAATGTGTTCATTTCATGTATGCGCGAAATGCCTTAAAAATGGCTTTAAAATGGATTTGGAGCATGGAGACGATTATCTCGGGATTGCAAGATAACCAAACAAAACTTTTAGTGGATTTCTACTTATTTTATTAAATATCATCTCCACCAAACAGGACAAGCTTGCATCTGTTATAGTTTTGGAGAAAAATGTGTTCATTTCATGTATGCGCGAAATGCCTTAAAAATGGCTTTAAAATGGATTTGGAGCATGGAGACGATTATCTCGGGATTGCAAGATAACCAAACAAAACTTTTAGTGGATTTCTACTTATTTTATTAAATATCATCTCCACCAAACAGGACAAGCTTGCATGTGTTATAGTTTTGGAGAAAAATGTGTTCATTTCATGTATGCGCAAAATGCCTTTGAAATGGCTTTAAAATGGATTTGGAGCATGGAGACGATTATCTCAGGATGGCAATATAAACAAACGAAACTTTTAGTAGATTTCTACTTATTTTTATTAAATATTATCTCCACCAAACAGGACAAGCTTGCATCTGTTATAGTTTTGGAGAAAAATGTGTTCATTTCATGTATGCGCGAAATGCCTTAAAAATGGCTTTAAAATGGATTTGGAGCATGGAGACGATTATCTCGGGATTGCAAGATAACCAAACAAAACTTTTAGTGGATTTCTACTTATTTTATTAAATATCATCTCCACCAAACAGGACAAGCTTGCATCTGTTATAGTTTTGGAGAAAAATGTGTTCATTTCATGTATGCGCGAAATGCCTTAAAAATGGCTTTAAAATGGATTTGGAGCATGGAGACGATTATCTCGGGATTGCAATATAACCAAACAAAACTTTTAGTGGATTTCTACTTATTTTATTAAATATCATCTCCACCAAACAGGACAAGCTTGCATCTGTTATAGTTTTGGAGAAAAATGTGTTCATTTCATGTATGCGCGAAATGCCTTAAAAATGGCTTTAAAATGGATTTGGAGCATGGAGACGATTATCTCGGGATTGCAAGATAACCAAACAAAAATTTTAGTGGATTTCTACTTATTTTATTAAATATCATCTCCACCAAACAGGACAAGCTTGCATCTGTTATAGTTTTGGAGAAAAATGTGTTCATTTCATGTATGCGCGAAATGCCTTAAAAATGGCTTTAAAATGGATTTGGAGCATGGAGACGATTATCTCGGGATTGCAAGTAACCAAACAAAACTTTTAGTGGATTTCTACTTATTTTATTAAATATCATCTCCACCAAACAGGACAAGCTTGCATCTGTTATAGTTTTGGAGAAAAATGTGTTCATTTCATGTATGCGCGAAATGCCTTAAAAATGGCTTTAAAATGGATTTGGAGCATGGAGACGATTATCTCGGGATTGCAAGATAACCAAACAAAACTTTTAGTGGATTTCTACTTATTTTATTAAATATCATCTCCACCAAACAGGACAAGCTTGCATGTGTTATAGTTTTGGAGAAAAATGTGTTCATTTCATGTATGCGCAAAATGCCTTTGAAATGGCTTTAAAATGGATTTGGAGCATGGAGACGATTATCTCGGGATTGCAAGATAACCAAACAAAACTTTTAGTGGATTTCTACTTATTTTATTAAATATCATCTCCACCAAACAGGACAAGCTTGCATCTGTTATAGTTTTGGAGAAAAATGTGTTCATTTTATGTATGCGCGAAATGCCTTAAAAATGGCTTTAAAATGGATTTGGAGCATGGAGACGATTATCTCGGGATTGCAAGATAACCAAACAAAACTTTTAGTGGATTTCTACTTATTTTATTAAATATCATCTCCACCAAACAGGACAAGCTTGCATCTGTTATAGTTTTGGAGAAAAATGTGTTCATTTCATGTATGCGCGAAATGCCTTAAAAATGGCTTTAAAATGGATTTGGAGCATGGAGACGATTATCTCGGGATTGCAAGATAACCAAACAAAACTTTTAGTGGATTTCTACTTATTTTATTAAATATCATCTCCACCAAACAGGACAAGCTTGCATCTGTTATAGTTTTGGAGAAAAATGTGTTCATTTCATGTATGCGCGAAATGCCTTAAAAATGGCTTTAAAATGGATTTGGAGCATGGAGACGATTATCTCGGGATTGCAAGATAACCAAACAAAACTTTTAGTGGATTTCTACTTATTTTATTAAATATCATCTCCACCAAACAGGACAAGCTTGCATGTGTTATAGTTTTGGAGAAAAATGTGTTCATTTCATGTATGCGCAAAATGCCTTTGAAATGGCTTTAAAATGGATTTGGAGCATGGAGACGATTATCTCAGGATGGCAATATAAACAAACGAAACTTTTAGTAGATTTCTACTTATTTTATTAAATATTATCTCCACCAAACAGGACAAGCTTGCATCTGTTATAGTTTTGGAGAAAAATGTGTTCATTTCATGTATGCGCGAAATGCCTTAAAAATGGCTTTAAAATGGATTTGGAGCATGGAGACGATTATCTCGGGATTGCAAGATAACCAAACAAAACTTTTAGTGGATTTCTACTTATTTTATTAAATATCATCTCCACCAAACAGGACAAGCTTGCATCTGTTATAGTTTTGGAGAAAAATGTGTTCATTTCATGTATGCGCAAAATGCCTTAAAAATGGCTTTAAAATGGATTTGGAGCATGGAGACGATTATCTCGGGATTGCAAGATAACCAAACAAAAATTTTAGTGGATTTCTACTTATTTTATTAAATATCATCTCCACCAAACAGGACAAGCTTGCATCTGTTATAGTTTTGGAGAAAAATGTGTTCATTTCATGTATGCGCGAAATGCCTTAAAAATGGCTTTAAAATGGATTTGGAGCATGGAGACGATTATCTCGGGATTGCAAGATAACCAAACAAAACTTTTAGTGGATTTCTACTTATTTTATTAAATATCATCTCCACCAAACAGGACAAGCTTGCATCTGTTATAGTTTTGGAGAAAAATGTGTTCATTTCATGTATGCGCGAAATGCCTTAAAAATGGCTTTAAAATGGATTTGGAGCATGGAGACGATTATCTCGGGATTGCAAGATAACCAAACAAAACTTTTAGTGGATTTCTACTTATTTTATTAAATATCATCTCCACCAAACAGGACAAGCTTGCATCTGTTATAGTTTTGGAGAAAAATGTGTTCATTTCATGTATGCGCGAAATGCCTTAAAAATGGCTTTAAAATAGATTTGGAGCATGGAGACGATTATCTCGGGATTGCAAGATAACCAAACAAAACTTTTAGTGGATTTCTACTTATTTTATTAAATATCATCTCCACCAAACAGGACAAGCTTGCATGTGTTATAGTTTTGGAGAAAAATGTGTTCATTTCATGTATGCGCAAAATGCCTTTGAAATGGCTTTAAAATGGATTTGGAGCATGGAGACGATTATCTCAGGATGGCAATATAAACAAACGAAACTTTTAGTAGATTTCTACTTATTTTTATTAAATATTATCTCCACCAAACAGGACAAGCTTGCATCTGTTATAGTTTTGGAGAAAAATGTGTTCATTTCATGTATGCGCGAAATGCCTTAAAAATGGCTTTAAAATGGATTTGGAGCATGGAGATGATTATCTCGGGATTGCAAGATAACCAAACAAAACTTTTAGTGGATTTCTACTTATTTTATTAAATATCATCTCCACCAAACACGACAAGCTTGCATCTGTTATAGTTTTGGAGAAAAATGTGTTCATTTCATGTATGCGCGAAATGCCTTAAAAATGGCTTTAAAATGGATTTGGAGCATGGAGACGATTATCTCGGGATTGCAATATAACCAAACAAAACTTTTAGTGGATTTCTACTTATTTTATTAAATATCATCTCCACCAAACAGGACAAGCTTGCATCTGTTATAGTTTTGGAGAAAAATGTGTTCATTTCATGTATGCGCGAAATGCCTTAAAAATGGCTTTAAAATGGATTTGGAGCATGGAGACGATTATCTCGGGATTGCAAGATAACCAAACAAAAATTTTAGTGGATTTCTACTTATTTTATTAAATATCATCTCCACCAAACAGGACAAGCTTGCATCTGTTATAGTTTTGGAGAAAAATGTGTTCATTTCATGTATGCGCGAAATGCCTTAAAAATGGCTTTAAAATGGATTTGGAGCATGGAGACGATTATCTCGGGATTGCAAGATAACCAAACAAAACTTTTAGTGGATTTCTACTTATTTTATTAAATATCATCTCCACCAAACAGGACAAGCTTGCATCTGTTATAGTTTTGGAGAAAAATGTGTTCATTTCATGTATGCGCGAAATGCCTTAAAAATGGCTTTAAAATGGATTTGGAGCATGGAGACGATTATCTCGGGATTGCAAGATAACCAAACAAAACTTTTAGTGGATTTCTACTTATTTTATTAAATATCATCTCCACCAAACAGGACAAGCTTGCATGTGTTATAGTTTTGGAGAAAAATGTGTTCATTTCATGTATGCGCAAAATGCCTTTGAAATGGCTTTAAAATGGATTTGGAGCATGGAGACGATTATCTCGGGATTGCAAGATAACCAAACAAAACTTTTAGTGGATTTCTACTTATTTTATTAAATATCATCTCCACCAAACAGGACAAGCTTGCATCTGTTATAGTTTTGGAGAAAAATGTGTTCATTTCATGTATGCGCGAAATGCCTTAAAAATGGCTTTAAAATGGATTTGGAGCATGGAGACGATTATCTCGGGATTGCAAGATAACCAAACAAAACTTTTAGTGGATTTCTACTTATTTTATTAAATATCATCTCCACCAAACAGGACAAGCTTGCATCTGTTATAGTTTTGGAGAAAAATGTGTTCATTTCATGTATGCGCGAAATGCCTTAAAAATGGCTTTAAAATGGATTTGGAGCATGGAGACGATTATCTCGGGATTGCAAGATAACCAAACAAAACTTTTAGTGGATTTCTACTTATTTTATTAAATATCATCTCCACCAAACAGGACAAGCTTGCATCTGTTATAGTTTTGGAGAAAAATGTGTTCATTTCATGTATGCGCGAAATGCCTTAAAAATGGCTTTAAAATGGATTTGGAGCATGGAGACGATTATCTCGGGATTGCAAGATAACCAAACAAAACTTTTAGTGGATTTCTACTTATTTTATTAAATATCATCTCCACTAAACAGGACAAGCTTGCATCTGTTATAGTTTTGGAGAAAAATGTGTTCATTTCATGTATGCGCGAAATGCCTTAAAAATGGCTTTAAAATGGATTTGGAGCATGGAGACGATTATCTCGGGATTGCAAGATAACCAAACAAAACTTTTAGTGGATTTCTACTTATTTTATTAAATATCATCTCCACCAAACAGGACAAGCTTGCATGTGTTATAGTTTTGGAGAAAAATGTGTTCATTTCATGTATGCGCAAAATGCCTTTGAAATGGCTTTAAAATGGATTTGGAGCATGGAGACGATTATCTCAGGATGGCAATATAAACAAACGAAACTTTTAGTAGATTTCTACTTATTTTATTAAATATTATCTCCACCAAACAGGACAAGCTTGCATCTGTTATAGTTTTGGAGAAAAATGTGTTCATTTCATGTATGCGCGAAATGCCTTAAAAATGGCTTTAAAATGGATTTGGAGCATGGAGACGATTATCTCGGGATTGCAAGATAACCAAACAAAACTTTTAGTGGATTTCTACTTATTTTATTAAATATCATCTCCACCAAACAGGACAAGCTTGCATCTGTTATAGTTTTGGAGACAAATGTGTTCATTTCATGTATGCGCGAAATGCCTTAAAAATGGCTTTAAAATGGATTTGGAGCATGGAGACGATTATCTCGGGATTGCAATATAACCAAACAAAACTTTTAGTGGATTTCTACTTATTTTATTAAATATCATCTCCACCAAACAGGACAAGCTTGCATCTGTTATAGTTTTGGAGAAAAATGTGTTCATTTCATGTATGCGCGAAATGCCTTAAAAATGGCTTTAAAATGGATTTGGAGCATGGAGACGATTATCTCGGGATTGCAAGATAACCAAACAAAACTTTTAGTGGATTTCTACTTATTTTATTAAATATCATCTCCACCAAACAGGACAAGCTTGCATCTGTTATAGTTTTGGAGAAAAATGTGTTCATTTCATGTATGCGCGAAATGCCTTAAAAATGGCTTTAAAATGGATTTGGAGCATGGAGACGATTATCTCGGGATTGCAATATAACCAAACAAAACTTTTAGTGGATTTCTACTTATTTTATTAAATATCATCTCCACCAAACAGGACAAGCTTGCATCTGTTATAGTTTTGGAGAAAAATGTGTTCATTTCATGTATGCGCGAAATGCCTTAAAAATGGCTTTAAAATGGATTTGGAGCATGGAGACGATTATCTCGGGATTGCAAGATAACCAAACAAAACTTTTAGTGGATTTCTACTTATTTTATTAAATATCATCTCCACCAAACAGGACAAGCTTGCATCTGTTATAGTTTTGGACAAAAATGTGTTCATTTCATGTATGCGCGAAATGCCTTAAAAATGGCTTTAAAATGGATTTGGAGCATGGAGACGATTATCTCAAGATTGCAAGATAACCAAACAAAACTTTTAGTGGATTTCTACTTATTTTATTAAATATCATCTCCACCAAACAGGACAAGCTTGCATCTGTTATAGTTTTGGAGAAAAATGTGTTCATTTCATGTATGCGCGAAATGCCTTAAAAATGGCTTTAAAATGGATTTGGAGCATGGAGACGATTATCTCGGGATTGCAAGATAACCAAACAAAACTTTTAGTGGATTTCTACTTATTTTATTAAATATCATCTCCACCAAACAGGACAAGCTTGCATCTGTTATAGTTTTGGAGAAAAATGTGTTCATTTCATGTATGCGCGAAATGCCTTAAAAATGGCTTTAAAATGGATTTGGAGCATGGAGACGATTATCTCGGGATTGCAAGATAACCAAACAAAACTTTTAGTGGATTTCTACTTATTTTATTAAATATCATCTCCACCAAACAGGACAAGCTTGCATGTGTTATAGTTTTGGAGAAAAATGTGTTCATTTCATGTATGCGCAAAATGCCTTTGAAATGGCTTTAAAATGGATTTGGAGCATGGAGACGATTATCTCAGGATGGCAATATAAACAAACGAAACTTTTAGTAGATTTCTACTTATCTACTTATTTTATTAAATATTATCTCCACCAAACAGGACAAGCTTGCATCTGTTATAGTTTTGGAGAAAAATGTGTTCATTTCATGTATGCGCGAAATGCCTTAAAAATGGCTTTAAAATGGATTTGGAGCATGGAGACGATTATCTCGGGATTGCAAGATAACCAAACAAAAATTTTAGTGGATTTCTACTTATTTTATTAAATATCATCTCCACCAAACAGGACAAGCTTGCATCTGTTATAGTTTTGGAGAAAAATGTGTTCATTTCATGTATGCGCGAAATGCCTTAAAAATGGCTTTAAAATGGATTTGGAGCATGGAGACGATTATCTCGGGATTGCAATATAACCAAACAAAACTTTTAGTGGATTTCTACTTATTTTATTAAATATCATCTCCACCAAACAGGACAAGCTTGCATCTGTTATAGTTTTGGAGAAAAATGTGTTCATTTCATGTATGCGCAAAATGCCTTAAAAATGGCTTTAAAATGGATTTGGAGCATGGAGACGATTATCTCGGGATTGCAAGATAACCAAACAAAAATTTTAGTGGATTTCTACTTATTTTATTAAATATCATCTCCACCAAACAGGACAAGCTTGCATCTGTTATAGTTTTGGAGAAAAATGTGTTCATTTCATGTATGCGCGAAATGCCTTAAAAATGGCTTTAAAATGGATTTGGAGCATGGAGACGATTATCTCGGGATTGCAAGATAACCAAACAAAACTTTTAGTGGATTTCTACTTATTTTATTAAATATCATCTCCACCAAACAGGACAAGCTTGCATCTGTTATAGTTTTGGAGAAAAATGTGTTCATTTCATGTATGCGCGAAATGCCTTAAAAATGGCTTTAAAATGGATTTGGAGCATGGAGACGATTATCTCGGGATTGCAAGATAACCAAACAAAACTTTTAGTGGATTTCTACTTATTTTATTAAATATCATCTCCACCAAACAGGACAAGCTTGCATCTGTTATAGTTTTGGAGAAAAATGTGTTCATTTCATGTATGCGCGAAATGCCTTAAAAATGGCTTTAAAATAGATTTGGAGCATGGAGACGATTATCTCGGGATTGCAAGATAACCAAACAAAACTTTTAGTGGATTTCTACTTATTTTATTAAATATCATCTCCACCAAACAGGACAAGCTTGCATGTGTTATAGTTTTGGAGAAAAATGTGTTCATTTCATGTATGCGCAAAATGCCTTTGAAATGGCTTTAAAATGGATTTGGAGCATGGAGACGATTATCTCAGGATGGCAATATAAACAAACGAAACTTTTAGTAGATTTCTACTTATTTTTATTAAATATTATCTCCACCAAACAGGACAAGCTTGCATCTGTTATAGTTTTGGAGAAAAATGTGTTCATTTCATGTATGCGCGAAATGCCTTAAAAATGGCTTTAAAATGGATTTGGAGCATGGAGATGATTATCTCGGGATTGCAAGATAACCAAACAAAACTTTTAGTGGATTTCTACTTATTTTATTAAATATCATCTCCACCAAACACGACAAGCTTGCATCTGTTATAGTTTTGGAGAAAAATGTGTTCATTTCATGTATGCGCGAAATGCCTTAAAAATGGCTTTAAAATGGATTTGGAGCATGGAGACGATTATCTCGGGATTGCAATATAACCAAACAAAACTTTTAGTGGATTTCTACTTATTTTATTAAATATCATCTCCACCAAACAGGACAAGCTTGCATCTGTTATAGTTTTGGAGAAAAATGTGTTCATTTCATGTATGCGCGAAATGCCTTAAAAATGGCTTTAAAATGGATTTGGAGCATGGAGACGATTATCTCGGGATTGCAAGATAACCAAACAAAAATTTTAGTGGATTTCTACTTATTTTATTAAATATCATCTCCACCAAACAGGACAAGCTTGCATCTGTTATAGTTTTGGAGAAAAATGTGTTCATTTCATGTATGCGCGAAATGCCTTAAAAATGGCTTTAAAATGGATTTGGAGCATGGAGACGATTATCTCGGGATTGCAAGATAACCAAACAAAACTTTTAGTGGATTTCTACTTATTTTATTAAATATCATCTCCACCAAACAGGACAAGCTTGCATCTGTTATAGTTTTGGAGAAAAATGTGTTCATTTCATGTATGCGCGAAATGCCTTAAAAATGGCTTTAAAATGGATTTGGAGCATGGAGACGATTATCTCGGGATTGCAAGATAACCAAACAAAACTTTTAGTGGATTTCTACTTATTTTATTAAATATCATCTCCACCAAAAAGGACAAGCTTGCATGTGTTATAGTTTTGGAGAAAAATGTGTTCATTTCATGTATGCGCAAAATGCCTTTGAAATGGCTTTAAAATGGATTTGGAGCATGGAGACGATTATCTCGGGATTGCAAGATAACCAAACAAAACTTTTAGTGGATTTCTACTTATTTTATTAAATATCATCTCCACCAAACAGGACAAGCTTGCATCTGTTATAGTTTTGGAGAAAAATGTGTTCATTTTATGTATGCGCGAAATGCCTTAAAAATAGCTTTAAAATGGATTTGGAGCATGGAGACGATTATCTCGGGATTGCAAGATAACGAAACAAAACTTTTAGTGGATTTCTACTTATTTTATTAAATATCATCTCCACCAAACAGGACAAGCTTGCATCTGTTATAGTTTTGGAGAAAAATGTGTTCATTTCATGTATGCGCGAAATGCCTTAAAAATGGCTTTAAAATGGATTTAGAGCATGGAGACGATTATCTCGGGATTGCAAGATAACCAAACAAAACTTTTAGTGGATTTCTACTTATTTTATTAAATATCATCTCCACCAAACAGGACAAGCTTGCATCTGTTATAGTTTTGGAGAAAAATGTGTTCATTTCATGTATGCGCGAAATGCCTTAAAAATGGCTTTAAAATGGATTTGGAGCATGGAGACGATTATCTCGGGATTGCAAGATAACCAAACAAAACTTTTAGTGGATTTCTACTTATTTTATTAAATATCATCTCCACCAAACAGGACAAGCTTGCATCTGTTATAGTTTTGGAGACAAATGTGTTCATTTCATGTATGCGCGAAATGCCTTAAAAATGGCTTTAAAATGGATTTGGAGCATGGAGACGATTATCTCGGGATTGCAAGATAACCAAACAAAACTTTTAGTGGATTTCTACTTATTTTATTAAATATCATCTCCACCAAACAGGACAAGCTTGCATGTGTTATAGTTTTGGAGAAAAATGTGTTCATTTCATGTATGCGCAAAATGCCTTTGAAATGGCTTTAAAATGGATTTGGAGCATGGAGACGATTATCTCAGGATGGCAATATAAACAAACGAAACTTTTAGTAGATTTCTACTTATTTTATTAAATATTATCTCCACCAAACAGGACAAGCTTGCATCTGTTATAGTTTTGGAGAAAAATGTGTTCATTTCATGTATGCGCGAAATGCCTTAAAAATGGCTTTAAAATGGATTTGGAGCATGGAGACGATTATCTCGGGATTGCAAGATAACCAAACAAAAATTTTAGTGGATTTCTACTTATTTTATTAAATATCATCTCCACCAAACAGGACAAGCTTGCATCTGTTATAGTTTTGGAGAAAAATGTGTTCATTTCATGTATGCGCGAAATGCCTTAAAAATGGCTTTAAAATGGATTTGGAGCATGGAGACGATTATCTCGGGATTGCAATATAACCAAACAAAACTTTTAGTGGATTTCTACTTATTTTATTAAATATCATCTCCACCAAACAGGACAAGCTTGCATCTGTTATAGTTTTGGAGAAAAATGTGTTCATTTCATGTATGCGCGAAATGCCTTAAAAATGGCTTTAAAATGGATTTGGAGCATGGGGACGATTATCTCGGGATTGCAAGATAACCAAACAAAACTTTTAGTGGATTTCCACTTATTTTATTAAATATCATCTCCACCAAACAGGACAAGCTTGCATCTGTTATAGTTTTGGAGAAAAATGTGTTCATTTCATGTATGCGCGAAATGCCTTAAAAATGGCTTTAAAATGGATTTGGAGCATGGAGACGATTATCTCGGGATTGCAAGATAACCAAACAAAACTTTTAAAGGATTTCTACTTATTTTATTAAATATCATCTCCACCAAACAGGACAAGCTTGCATCTGTTATAGTTTTGGAGAAAAATGTGTTCATTTCATGTATGCGCGAAATGCCTTAAAAATGGCTTTAAAATGGATTTGGAGCATGGAGACGATTATCTCGGGATTGCAAGATAACCAAACAAAACTTTTAGTGGATTTCTACTTATTTTATTAAATATCATCTCCACCAAACAGGACAAGCTTGCATCTGTTATAGTTTTGGAGAAAAATGTGTTCATTTCATGTATGCGCGAAATGCCTTAAAAATGGCTTTAAAATGGATTTGGAGCATGGAGACGATTATCTCGGGATTGCAAGATAACCAAACAAAACTTTTAGTGGATTTCTACTTATTTTATTAAATATCATCTCCACCAAACAGGACAAGCTTGCATGTGTTATAGTTTTGGAGAAAAATGTGTTCATTTCATGTATGCGCAAAATGCCTTTGAAATGGCTTTAAAATGGATTTGGAGCATGGAGACGATTATCTCAGGATGGCAATATAAACAAACGAAACTTTTAGTAGATTTCTACTTATTTTTATTAAATATTATCTCCACCAAACAGGACAAGCTTGCATCTGTTATAGTTTTGGAGAAAAATGTGTTCATTTCATGTATGCGCGAAATGCCTTAAAAATGGCTTTAAAATGGATTTGGAGCATGGAGACGATTATCTCGGGATTGCAAGATAACCAAACAAAACTTTTAGTGGATTTCTACTTATTTTATTAAATATCATCTCCACCAAACAGGACAAGCTTGCATCTGTTATAGTTTTGGAGAAAAATGTGTTCATTTCATGTATGCGCGAAATGCCTTAAAATGGCTTTAAAATGGATTTGGAGCATGGAGACGATTATCTCGGGATTGCAAGATAACCAAACAAAAATTTTAGTGGATTTCTACTTATTTTATTAAATATCATCTCCACCAAACAGGACAAGCTTGCATCTGTTATAGTTTTGGAGAAAAATGTGTTCATTTCATGTATGCGCGAAATGCCTTAAAAATGGCTTTAAAATGGATTTGGAGCATGGAGACGATTATCTCAGGATGGCAATATAAACAAACGAAACTTTTAGTAGATTTCTACTTATTTTATTAAATATTATCTCCACCAAACAGGACAAGCTTGCATCTGTTATAGTTTTGGAGAAAAATGTGTTCATTTCATGTATGCGCGAAATGCCTTAAAAATGGCTTTAAAATGGATTTGGAGCATGGAGACGATTATCTCGGGATTGCAAGATAACCAAACAAAACTTTTAGTGGATTTCTACTTATTTTATTAAATATCATCTCCACCAAACAGGACAAGCTTGCATCTGTTATAGTTTTGGAGAAAAATGTGTTCATTTCATGTATGCGCGAAATGCCTTAAATATGGCTTTAAAATGGATTTGGAGCATGGAGACGATTATCTCGGGATTGCAAGATAACCAAACAAAACTTTTAGTGGATTTCTACTTATTTTATTAAATATCATCTCCACCAAACAGGACAAGCTTGCATCTGTTATAGTTTTGGAGAAAAATGTGTTCATTTCATGTATGCGCGAAATGCCTTAAAAATGGCTTTAAAATGGATTTGGAGCATGGAGACGATTATCTCGGGATTGCAAGATAACCAAACAAAACTTTTAGTGGATTTCTACTTATTTTATTAAATATCATCTCCACCAAACAGGACAAGCTTAAATCTGTTATAGTTTTGGAGAAAAATGTGTTCATTTCATGTATGCGCGAAATGCCTTAAAAATGGCTTTAAAATGGATTTGGAGCATGGAGACGATTATCTCGGGATTGCAATATAACCAAACAAAACTTTTAGTGGATTTCTACTTATTTTATTAAATATCATCTCCACCAAACAGGACAAGCTTGCATCTGTTATAGTTTTGGAGAAAAATGTGTTCATTTCATGTATGCGCGAAATGCCTTAAAAATGGCTTTAAAATGGATTTGGAGCATGGAGACGATTATCTCGGGATTGCAAGATAACCAAACAAACATTTTAGTGGATTTCTACTTATTTTATTAAATATCATCTCCACCAAACAGGACAAGCTTGCATCTGTTATAGTTTTGGAGAAAAATGTGTTCATTTCATGTATGCGCGAAATGCCTTAAAAATGGCTTTAAAATGGATTTGGAGCATGGAGACGATTATCTCGGGATTGCAAGATAACCAAACAAAACTTTTAGTGGATTTCTACTTATTTTATTAAATATCATCTCCACCAAACAAGACAAGCTTGCATCTGTTATAGTTTTGGAGAAAAATGTGTTCATTTCATGTATGCGCGAAATGCCTTAAAAATGGCTTTAAAATGGATTTGGAGCATGGAGACGATTATCTCGGGATTGCAAGATAACCAAACAAAACTTTTAGTGGATTTCTACTTATTTTATTAAATATCATCTCCACCAAACAGGACAAGCTTGCATCTGTTATAGTTTTGGAGAAAAATGTGTTCATTTCATGTATGCGCGAAATGCCTTAAAAATGGCTTTAAAATGGATTTGGAGCATGGAGACGATTATCTCGGGATTGCAAGATAACCAAACAAAACTTTTAGTGGATTTCTACTTATTTTATTAAATATCATCTCCACCAAACAGGACAAGCTTGCATCTGTTATAGTTTTGGAGAAAAATGTGTTCATTTCATGTATGCGCGAAATGCCTTAAAAATGGCTTTAAAATGGACTTGGAGCATGGAGACGATTATCTCGGGATTGCAAGATAACCAAACAAAACTTTTAGTGGATTTCTACTTATTTTATTAAATATCATCTCCACCAAACAGGACAAGCTTGCATGTGTTATAGTTTTGGAGAAAAATGTGTTCATTTCATGTATGCGCAAAATGCCTTTGAAATGGCTTTAAAATGGATTTGGAGCATGGAGACGATTATCTCGGGATTGCAATATAACCAAACAAAACTTTTAGTGGATTTCTACTTATTTTATTAAATATCATCTCCACCAAACAGGACAAGCTTGCATCTGTTATAGTTTTGGAGAAAAATGTGTTCATTTCATGTATGCGCGAAATGCCTTAAAAATGGCTTTAAAATGGATTTGGAGCATGGAGACGATTATCTCGGGATTGCAAGATAACCAAACAAAACTTTTAGTGGATTTCTATTTATTTTATTAAATATCATCTCCACCAAACAGGACAAGCTTGCATCTGTTATAGTTTTGGAGAAAAATGTGTTCATTTCATGTATGCGCGAAATGCCTTAAAAATGGCTTTAAAATGGATTTGGAGCATGGAGACGATTATCTCGGGATTGCAAGATAACCAAACAAAACTTTTAGTGGATTTCTACTTATTTTATTAAATATCATCTCCACCAAACAGGACAAGCTTGCATCTGTTATAGTTTTGGAGAAAAATGTGTTCATTTCATGTATGCGCGAAATGCCTTAAAAATGGCTTTAAAATGGATTTGGAGCATGGAGACGATTATCTCGGGATTGCAAGATAACCAAACAAAACTTTTAGTGGATTTCTACTTATTTTATTAAATATCATCTCCACCAAATAGGACAAGCTTGCATCTGTTATAGTTTTGGAGAAAAATGTGTTCATTTCATGTATGCGCGAAATGCCTTAAAAATGGCTTTAAAATGGATTTGGAGCATGGAGACGATTATCTCGGGATTGCAATATAACCAAACAAAACTTTTAGTGGATTTCTACTTATTTTATTAAATATCATCTCCACCAAACAGGACAAGCTTGCATCTGTTATAGTTTTGGAGAAAAATGTGTTCATTTCATGTATGCGCGAAATGCCTTAAAAATGGCTTTAAAATGGATTTGGAGCATGGAGACGATTATCTCGGGATTGCAAGATAACCAAACAAAACTTTTAGTGGATTTCTACTTATTTTATTAAATATCATCTCCACCAAACAAGACAAGCTTGCATCTGCTATAGTTTTGGAGAAAAATGTGTTCATTTCATGTATGCGCGAAATGCCTTAAAAATGGCTTTAAAATGGATTTGGAGCATGGAGACGATTATCTCGGGATTGCAAGATAACCAAACAAAACTTTTAGTGGATTTCTACTTATTTTATTAAATATCATCTCCACCAAACAGGACAAGCTTGCATGTGTTATAGTTTTGGAGAAAAATGTGTTCATTTCATGTATGCGCAAAATGCCTTTGAAATGGCTTTAAAATGGATTTGGAGCATGGAGACGATTATCTCGGGATTGCAAGATAACCAAACAAAACTTTTAGTGGATTTCTACTTATTTTATTAAATATCATCTCCACCAAACAGGACAAGCTTGCATCTGTTATAGTTTTGGAGAAAAATGTGTTCATTTCATGTATGCGCGAAATGCCTTAAAAATGGCTTTAAAATGGATTTGGAGCATGGAGACGATTATCTCGGGATTGCAAGATAACCAAACAAAACTTTTAGTGGATTTCTACTTATTTTATTAAATATCATCTCCACCAAACAGGACAAGCTTGCATCTGTTATAGTTTTGGAGAAAAATGTGTTCATTTCATGTATGCGCGAAATGCCTTAAAAATGGCTTTAAAATGGATTTGGAGCATGGAGACGATTATCTCGGGATTGCAAGATAACCAAACAAAACTTTTAGTGGATTTCTACTTATTTTATTAAATATCATCTGCACCAAACAGGACAAGCTTGCATCTGTTATAGTTTTGGAGAAAAATGTGTTCATTTCATGTATGCGCAAAATGCCTTTGAAATGGCTTTAAAATGGATTTGGAGCATGGAGACGATTATCTCGGGATTGCAAGATAACCAAACAAAACTTTTAGTGGATTTCTACTTATTTTATTAAATATCATCTCCACCAAACAGGACAAGCTTGCATCTGTTATAGTTTTGGAGAAAAATGTGTTCATTTCATGTATGCGCGAAATGCCTTAAAAATGGCTTTAAAATGGATTTGGAGCATGGAGACGATTATCTCGGGATTGCAAGATAACCAAACAAAACTTTTAGTGGATTTCTACTTATTTTATTAAATATCATCTCCACCAAACAGGACAAGCTTGCATCTGTTATAGTTTTGGAGAAAAATGTGTTCATTTCATGTAAGCGCGAAATGCCTTAAAAATGGCTTTATAATGGATTTGGAGCATGGAGACGATTATCTCGGGATTGCAAGATAACCAAACAAAACTTTTAGTGGATTTCTACTTATTTTATTAAATATCATCTCCACCAAACAGGACAAGCTTGCATCTGTTATAGTTTTGGAGAAAAATGTGTTCATTTCATGTATGCGCGAAATGCCTTAAAAATGGCTTTAAAATGGATTTGGAGCATGGAGACGATTATCTCGGGATTGCAAGATAACCAAACAAAACTTTTAGTGGATTTCTACTTATTTTATTAAATATCATCTCCACCAAACAGGACAAGCTTGCATCTGTTATAGTTTTGGAGAAAAATGTGTTCATTTCATGTATGCGTGAAATGCCTTAAAAATGGCTTTAAAATGGATTTGGAGCATGGAGACGATTATCTCGGGATTGCAAGATAACCAAACAAAACTTTTAGTGGATTTCTACTTATTTTATTAAATATCATCTCCACCAAACAGGACAAGCTTGCATGTGTTATAGTTTTGGAGAAAAATGTGTTCATTTCATGTATGCGCAAAATGCCTTTGAAATGGCTTTAAAATGGATTTGGAGCATGGAGACGATTATCTCAGGATGGCAATATAAACAAACGAAACTTTTAGTAGATTTCTACTTATTTTATTAAATATTATCTCCACCAAACAGGACAAGCTTGCATCTGTTATAGTTTTGGAGAAAAATGTGTTCATTTCATGTATGCGCGAAATGCCTTAAAAATGGCTTTAAAATGGATTTGGAGCATGGAGACGATTATCTCGGGATTGCAAGATAACCAAACAAAACTTTTAGTGGATTTCTACTTATTTTATTAAATATCATCTCCACCAAACAGGACAAGCTTGCATCTGTTATAGTTTTGGAGAAAAATGTGTTCATTTCATGTATGCGCGAAATGCCTTAAAAATGGCTTTAAAATGGATTTGGAGCATGGAGACGATTATCTCGGGATTGCAAGATAACCAAACAAAACTTTTAGTGGATTTCTACTTATTTTATTAAATATCATCTGCACCAAACAGGACAAGCTTGGATGTGTTATAGTTTTGGAGAAAAATGTGTTCATTTCATGTATGCGCAAAATGCCTTTGAAATGGCTTTAAAATGGATTTGGAGCATGGAGACGATTATCTCGGGATTGCAAGATAACCAAACAAAACTTTTAGTGGATTTCTACTTATTTTATTAAATATCATCTCCACCAAACAGGACAAGCTTGCATCTGTTATAGTTTTGGAGAAAAATGTGTTCATTTCATGTATGCGCGAAATGCCTTAAAAATGGCTTTAAAATGGATTTGGAGCATGGAGACGATTATCTCGGGATTGCAAGATAACCAAACAAAACTTTTAGTGGATTTCTACTTATTTTATTAAATATCATCTCCACCAAACAGGACAAGCTTGCATCTGTTATAGTTTTGGAGAAAAATGTGTTCATTTCATGTAAGCGCGAAATGCCTTAAAAATGGCTTTATAATGGATTTGGAGCATGGAGACGATTATCTCGGGATTGCAAGATAACCAAACAAAACTTTTAGTGGATTTCTACTTATTTTATTAAATATCATCTCCACCAAACAGGACAAGCTTGCATCTGTTATAGTTTTGGAGAAAAATGTGTTCATTTCATGTATGCGCGAAATGCCTTAAAAATGGCTTTAAAATGGATTTGGAGCATGGAGACGATTATCTCGGGATTGCAAGATAACCAAACAAAACTTTTAGTGGATTTCTACTTATTTTATTAAATATCATCTCCACCAAACAGGACAAGCTTGCATCTGTTATAGTTTTGGAGAAAAATGTGTTCATTTCATGTATGCGTGAAATGCCTTAAAAATGGCTTTAAAATGGATTTGGAGCATGGAGACGATTATCTCGGGATTGCAAGATAACCAAACAAAACTTTTAGTGGATTTCTACTTATTTTATTAAATATCATCTCCACCAAACAGGACAAGCTTGCATGTGTTATAGTTTTGGAGAAAAATGTGTTCATTTCATGTATGCGCAAAATGCCTTTGAAATGGCTTTAAAATGGATTTGGAGCATGGAGACGATTATCTCAGGATGGCAATATAAACAAACGAAACTTTTAGTAGATTTCTACTTATTTTATTAAATATTATCTCCACCAAACAGGACAAGCTTGCATCTGTTATAGTTTTGGAGAAAAATGTGTTCATTTCATGTATGCGCGAAATGCCTTAAAAATGGCTTTAAAATGGATTTGGAGCATGGAGACGATTATCTCGGGATTGCAAGATAACCAAACAAAACTTTTAGTGGATTTCTACTTATTTTATTAAATATCATCTCCACCAAACAGGACAAGCTTGCATCTGTTATAGTTTTGGAGACAAATGTGTTCATTTCATGTATGCGCGAAATGCCTTAAAAATGGCTTTAAAATGGATTTGGAGCATGGAGACGATTATCTCGGGATTGCAATATAACCAAACAAAACTTTTAGTGGATTTCTACTTATTTTATTAAATATCATCTCCACCAAACAGGACAAGCTTGCATCTGTTATAGTTTTGGAGAAAAATGTGTTCATTTCATGTATGCGCGAAATGCCTTAAAAATGGCTTTAAAATGGATTTGGAGCATGGAGACGATTATCTCGGGATTGCAAGATAACCAAACAAAACTTTTAGTGGATTTCTACTTATTTTATTAAATATCATCTCCACCAAACAGGACAAGCTTGCATCTGTTATAGTTTTGGAGAAAAATGTGTTCATTTCATGTATGCGCGAAATGCCTTAAAAATGGCTTTAAAATGGACTTGGAGCATGGAGACGATTATCTCGGGATTGCAAGATAACCAAACAAAACTTTTAGTGGATTTCTACTTATTTTATTAAATATCATCTCCACCAAACAGGACAAGCTTGCATGTGTTATAGTTTTGGAGAAAAATGTGTTCATTTCATGTATGCGCAAAATGCCTTTGAAATGGCTTTAAAATGGATTTGGAGCATGGAGACGATTATCTCGGGATTGCAATATAACCAAACAAAACTTTTAGTGGATTTCTACTTATTTTATTAAATATCATCTCCACCAAACAGGACAAGCTTGCATCTGTTATAGTTTTGGAGAAAAATGTGTTCATTTCATGTATGCGCGAAATGCCTTAAAAATGGCTTTAAAATGGATTTGGAGCATGGAGACGATTATCTCGGGATTGCAAGATAACCAAACAAAACTTTTAGTGGATTTCTATTTATTTTATTAAATATCATCTCCACCAAACAGGACAAGCTTGCATCTGTTATAGTTTTGGAGAAAAATGTGTTCATTTCATGTATGCGCGAAATGCCTTAAAAATGGCTTTAAAATGGATTTGGAGCATGGAGACGATTATCTCGGGATTGCAAGATAACCAAACAAAACTTTTAGTGGATTTCTACTTATTTTATTAAATATCATCTCCACCAAACAGGACAAGCTTGCATCTGTTATAGTTTTGGAGAAAAATGTGTTCATTTCATGTATGCGCGAAATGCCTTAAAAATGGCTTTAAAATGGATTTGGAGCATGGAGACGATTATCTCGGGATTGCAAGATAACCAAACAAAACTTTTAGTGGATTTCTACTTATTTTATTAAATATCATCTCCACCAAATAGGACAAGCTTGCATCTGTTATAGTTTTGGAGAAAAATGTGTTCATTTCATGTATGCGCGAAATGCCTTAAAAATGGCTTTAAAATGGATTTGGAGCATGGAGACGATTATCTCGGGATTGCAATATAACCAAACAAAACTTTTAGTGGATTTCTACTTATTTTATTAAATATCATCTCCACCAAACAGGACAAGCTTGCATCTGTTATAGTTTTGGAGAAAAATGTGTTCATTTCATGTATGCGCGAAATGCCTTAAAAATGGCTTTAAAATGGATTTGGAGCATGGAGACGATTATCTCGGGATTGCAAGATAACCAAACAAAACTTTTAGTGGATTTCTACTTATTTTATTAAATATCATCTCCACCAAACAAGACAAGCTTGCATCTGCTATAGTTTTGGAGAAAAATGTGTTCATTTCATGTATGCGCGAAATGCCTTAAAAATGGCTTTAAAATGGATTTGGAGCATGGAGACGATTATCTCGGGATTGCAAGATAACCAAACAAAACTTTTAGTGGATTTCTACTTATTTTATTAAATATCATCTCCACCAAACAGGACAAGCTTGCATGTGTTATAGTTTTGGAGAAAAATGTGTTCATTTCATGTATGCGCAAAATGCCTTTGAAATGGCTTTAAAATGGATTTGGAGCATGGAGACGATTATCTCGGGATTGCAAGATAACCAAACAAAACTTTTAGTGGATTTCTACTTATTTTATTAAATATCATCTCCACCAAACAGGACAAGCTTGCATCTGTTATAGTTTTGGAGAAAAATGTGTTCATTTCATGTATGCGCGAAATGCCTTAAAAATGGCTTTAAAATGGATTTGGAGCATGGAGACGATTATCTCGGGATTGCAAGATAACCAAACAAAACTTTTAGTGGATTTCTACTTATTTTATTAAATATCATCTCCACCAAACAGGACAAGCTTGCATCTGTTATAGTTTTGGAGAAAAATGTGTTCATTTCATGTATGCGCGAAATGCCTTAAAAATGGCTTTAAAATGGATTTGGAGCATGGAGACGATTATCTCGGGATTGCAAGATAACCAAACAAAACTTTTAGTGGATTTCTACTTATTTTATTAAATATCATCTGCACCAAACAGGACAAGCTTGCATCTGTTATAGTTTTGGAGAAAAATGTGTTCATTTCATGTATGCGCAAAATGCCTTTGAAATGGCTTTAAAATGGATTTGGAGCATGGAGACGATTATCTCGGGATTGCAAGATAACCAAACAAAACTTTTAGTGGATTTCTACTTATTTTATTAAATATCATCTCCACCAAACAGGACAAGCTTGCATCTGTTATAGTTTTGGAGAAAAATGTGTTCATTTCATGTATGCGCGAAATGCCTTAAAAATGGCTTTAAAATGGATTTGGAGCATGGAGACGATTATCTCGGGATTGCAAGATAACCAAACAAAACTTTTAGTGGATTTCTACTTATTTTATTAAATATCATCTCCACCAAACAGGACAAGCTTGCATCTGTTATAGTTTTGGAGAAAAATGTGTTCATTTCATGTAAGCGCGAAATGCCTTAAAAATGGCTTTATAATGGATTTGGAGCATGGAGACGATTATCTCGGGATTGCAAGATAACCAAACAAAACTTTTAGTGGATTTCTACTTATTTTATTAAATATCATCTCCACCAAACAGGACAAGCTTGCATCTGTTATAGTTTTGGAGAAAAATGTGTTCATTTCATGTATGCGCGAAATGCCTTAAAAATGGCTTTAAAATGGATTTGGAGCATGGAGACGATTATCTCGGGATTGCAAGATAACCAAACAAAACTTTTAGTGGATTTCTACTTATTTTATTAAATATCATCTCCACCAAACAGGACAAGCTTGCATCTGTTATAGTTTTGGAGAAAAATGTGTTCATTTCATGTATGCGTGAAATGCCTTAAAAATGGCTTTAAAATGGATTTGGAGCATGGAGACGATTATCTCGGGATTGCAAGATAACCAAACAAAACTTTTAGTGGATTTCTACTTATTTTATTAAATATCATCTCCACCAAACAGGACAAGCTTGCATGTGTTATAGTTTTGGAGAAAAATGTGTTCATTTCATGTATGCGCAAAATGCCTTTGAAATGGCTTTAAAATGGATTTGGAGCATGGAGACGATTATCTCAGGATGGCAATATAAACAAACGAAACTTTTAGTAGATTTCTACTTATTTTATTAAATATTATCTCCACCAAACAGGACAAGCTTGCATCTGTTATAGTTTTGGAGAAAAATGTGTTCATTTCATGTATGCGCGAAATGCCTTAAAAATGGCTTTAAAATGGATTTGGAGCATGGAGACGATTATCTCGGGATTGCAAGATAACCAAACAAAACTTTTAGTGGATTTCTACTTATTTTATTAAATATCATCTCCACCAAACAGGACAAGCTTGCATCTGTTATAGTTTTGGAGAAAAATGTGTTCATTTCATGTATGCGCGAAATGCCTTAAAAATGGCTTTAAAATGGATTTGGAGCATGGAGACGATTATCTCGGGATTGCAAGATAACCAAACAAAACTTTTAGTGGATTTCTACTTATTTTATTAAATATCATCTGCACCAAACAGGACAAGCTTGGATGTGTTATAGTTTTGGAGAAAAATGTGTTCATTTCATGTATGCGCAAAATGCCTTTGAAATGGCTTTAAAATGGATTTGGAGCATGGAGACGATTATCTCGGGATTGCAAGATAACCAAACAAAACTTTTAGTGGATTTCTACTTATTTTATTAAATATCATCTCCACCAAACAGGACAAGCTTGCATCTGTTATAGTTTTGGAGAAAAATGTGTTCATTTCATGTATGCGCGAAATGCCTTAAAAATGGCTTTAAAATGGATTTGGAGCATGGAGACGATTATCTCGGGATTGCAAGATAACCAAACAAAACTTTTAGTGGATTTCTACTTATTTTATTAAATATCATCTCCACCAAACAGGACAAGCTTGCATCTGTTATAGTTTTGGAGAAAAATGTGTTCATTTCATGTAAGCGCGAAATGCCTTAAAAATGGCTTTATAATGGATTTGGAGCATGGAGACGATTATCTCGGGATTGCAAGATAACCAAACAAAACTTTTAGTGGATTTCTACTTATTTTATTAAATATCATCTCCACCAAACAGGACAAGCTTGCATCTGTTATAGTTTTGGAGAAAAATGTGTTCATTTCATGTATGCGCGAAATGCCTTAAAAATGGCTTTAAAATGGATTTGGAGCATGGAGACGATTATCTCGGGATTGCAAGATAACCAAACAAAACTTTTAGTGGATTTCTACTTATTTTATTAAATATCATCTCCACCAAACAGGACAAGCTTGCATCTGTTATAGTTTTGGAGAAAAATGTGTTCATTTCATGTATGCGTGAAATGCCTTAAAAATGGCTTTAAAATGGATTTGGAGCATGGAGACGATTATCTCGGGATTGCAAGATAACCAAACAAAACTTTTAGTGGATTTCTACTTATTTTATTAAATATCATCTCCACCAAACAGGACAAGCTTGCATGTGTTATAGTTTTGGAGAAAAATGTGTTCATTTCATGTATGCGCAAAATGCCTTTGAAATGGCTTTAAAATGGATTTGGAGCATGGAGACGATTATCTCAGGATGGCAATATAAACAAACGAAACTTTTAGTAGATTTCTACTTATTTTATTAAATATTATCTCCACCAAACAGGACAAGCTTGCATCTGTTATAGTTTTGGAGAAAAATGTGTTCATTTCATGTATGCGCGAAATGCCTTAAAAATGGCTTTAAAATGGATTTGGAGCATGGAGACGATTATCTCGGGATTGCAAGATAACCAAACAAAACTTTTAGTGGATTTCTACTTATTTTATTAAATATCATCTCCACCAAACAGGACAAGCTTGCATCTGTTATAGTTTTGGAGACAAATGTGTTCATTTCATGTATGCGCGAAATGCCTTAAAAATGGCTTTAAAATGGATTTGGAGCATGGAGACGATTATCTCGGGATTGCAATATAACCAAACAAAACTTTTAGTGGATTTCTACTTATTTTATTAAATATCATCTCCACCAAACAGGACAAGCTTGCATCTGTTATAGTTTTGGAGAAAAATGTGTTCATTTCATGTATGCGCGAAATGCCTTAAAAATGGCTTTAAAATGGATTTGGAGCATGGAGACGATTATCTCGGGATTGCAAGATAACCAAACAAAACTTTTAGTGGATTTCTACTTATTTTATTAAATATCATCTCCACCAAACAGGACAAGCTTGCATCTGTTATAGTTTTGGAGAAAAATGTGTTCATTTCATGTATGCGCGAAATGCCTTAAAAATGGCTTTAAAATGGATTTGGAGCATGGAGACGATTATCTCGGGATTGCAATATAACCAAACAAAACTTTTAGTGGATTTCTACTTATTTTATTAAATATCATCTCCACCAAACAGGACAAGCTTGCATCTGTTATAGTTTTGGAGAAAAATGTGTTCATTTCATGTATGCGCGAAATGCCTTAAAAATGGCTTTAAAATGGATTTGGAGCATGGAGACGATTATCTCGGGATTGCAAGATAACCAAACAAAACTTTTAGTGGATTTCTACTTATTTTATTAAATATCATCTCCACCAAACAGGACAAGCTTGCATCTGTTATAGTTTTGGAGAAAAATGTGTTCATTTCATGTATGCGCGAAATGCCTTAAAAATGGCTTTAAAATGGATTTGGAGCATGGAGACGATTATCTCGGGATTGCAAGATAACCAAACAAAACTTTTAGTGGATTTCTACTTATTTTATTAAATATCATCTCCACCAAACAGGACAAGCTTGCATCTGTTATAGTTTTGGAGAAAAATGTGTTCATTTCATGTATGCGCGAAATGCCTTAAAAATGGCTTTAAAATGGATTTGGAGCATGGAGACGATTATCTCGGGATTGCAAGATAACCAAACAATACTTTTAGTGGATTTCTACTTATTTTATTAAATATCATCTCCACCAAACAGGACAAGCTTGCATGTGTTATAGTTTTGGAGAAAAATGTGTTCATTTCATGTATGCGCAAAATGCCTTTGAAATGGCTTTAAAATGGATTTGGAGCATGGAGACGATTATCTCGGGATTGCAAGATAACCAAACAAAACTTTTAGTGGATTTCTCATTATTTTATTAAATATCATCTCCACCAAACAGGACAAGCTTGCATCTGTTATAGTTTTGGAGAAAAATGTGTTCATTTCATGTATGCGCGAAATGCCTTAAAAATGGCTTTAAAATGGATTTGGAGCATGGAGACGATTATCTCGGGATTGCAAGATAACCAAACAAAACTTTTAGTGGATTTCTACTTATTTTATTAAATATCATCTCCACCAAACAGGACAAGCTTGCATCTGTTATAGTTTTGGAGAAAAATGTGTTCATTTCATGTATGCGCGAAATGCCTTAAAAATGGCTTTAAAATGGATTTGGAGCATGGAGACGATTATCTCGGGATTGCAAGATAACCAAACAAAACTTTTAGTGGATTTCTACTTATTTTATTAAATATCATCTCCACCAAACAGGACAAGCTTGCATGTGTTATAGTTTTGGAGAAAAATGTGTTCATTTCATGTATGCGCAAAATGCCTTTGAAATGGCTTTAAAATGGATTTGGAGCATGGAGACGATTATCTCGGGATTGCAAGATAACCAAACAAAACTTTTAGTGGATTTCTACTTATTTTATTAAATATCATCTCCACCAAACAGGACAAGCTTGCATCTGTTATAGTTTTGGAGAAAAATGTGTTCATTTCATGTATGCGCGAAATGCCTTAAAAATGGCTTTAAAATGGATTTGGAGCATGGAGACGATTATCTCGGGATTGCAATATAACCAAACAAAACTTTTAGTGGATTTCTACTTATTTTATTAAATATCATCTCCACCAAACAGGACAAGCTTGCATGTGTTATAGTTTTGGAAAAAAATGTGTTCATTTCATGTATGCGCAAAATGCCTTTGAAATGGCTTTAAAATGGATTTGGAGCATGGAGACGATTATCTCAGGATGGCAATATAAACAAACGAAACTTTTAGTAGATTTCTACTTATTTTATTAAATATTATCTCCACCAAACAGGACAAGCTTGCATCTGTTATAGTTTTGGAGAAAAATGTGTTCATTTCATGTATGCGCGAAATGCCTTAAAAATGGCTTTAAAATGGATTTGGAGCATGGAGACGATTATCTCGGGATTGCAAGATAACCAAAAAAAACTTTTAGTGGATTTCTACTTATTTTATTAAATATCATCTCCACCAAACAGGACAAGCTTGCATCTGTTATAGTTTTGGAGAAAAATGTGTTCATTTCATGTATGCGCGAAATGCCTTAAAAATGGCTTTAAAATGGATTTGGAGCATGGAGACGATTATCTCGGGATTGCAAGATAACCAAACAAAACTTTTAGTGGATTTCTACTTATTTTATTAAATATCATCTCCACCAAACAGGACAAGCTTGCATCTGTTATAGTTTTGGAGAAAAATGTGTTCATTTCATGTATGCGCGAAATGCCTTAAAAATGGCTTTAAAATGGATTTGGAGCATGGAGACGATTATCTCGGGATTGCAATATAACCAAACAAAACTTTTAGTGGATTTCTACTTATTTTATTAAATATCATCTCCACCAAACAGGACAAGCTTGCATCTGTTATAGTTTTGGAGAAAAATGTGTTCATTTCATGTATGCGCGAAATGCCTTAAAAATGGCTTTAAAATGGATTTGGAGCATGGAGACGATTATCTCGGGATTGCAAGATAACCAAACAAAACTTTTAGTGGATTTCTACTTATTTTATTAAATATCATCTCCACCAAACAGGACAAGCTTGCATCTTTTATAGTTTTGGACAAAAATGTGTTCATTTCATGTATGCGCGAAATGCCTTAAAAATGGCTTTAAAATGGATTTGGAGCATGGAGACGATTATCTCGGGATTGCAAGATAACCAAACAAAACTTTTAGTGGATTTCTACTTATTTTATTAAATATCATCTCCACCAAACAGGACAAGCTTGCATCTGTTATAGTTTTGGAGAAAAATGTGTTCATTTCATGTATGCGCGAAATGCCTTAAAAATGGCTTTAAAATGGATTTGGAGCATGGAGACGATTATCTCGGGATTGCAAGATAACCAAACAAAACTTTTAGTGGATTTCTACTTATTTTATTAAATATCATCTCCACCAAACAGGACAAGCTTGCATGTGTTATAGTTTTGGAGAAAAATGTGTTCATTTCATGTATGCGCAAAATGCCTTTGAAATGGCTTTAAAATGGATTTGGAGCATGGAGACGATTATCTCGGGATTGCAAGATAACCAAACAAAACTTTTAGTGGATTTCTACTTATTTTATTAAATATCATCTCCACCAAACAGGACAAGCTTGCATCTGTTATAGTTTTGGAGAAAAATGTGTTCATTTCATGTATGCGCGAAATGCCTTAAAAATGGCTTTAAAATGGATTTGGAGCATGGAGACGATTATCTCGGGATTGCAATATAACCAAACAAAACTTTTAGTGGATTTCTACTTATTTTATTAAATATCATCTCCACCAAACAGGACAAGCTTGCATGTGTTATAGTTTTGGAAAAAAATGTGTTCATTTCATGTATGCGCAAAATGCCTTTGAAATGGCTTTAAAATGGATTTGGAGCATGGAGACGATTATCTCAGGATGGCAATATAAACAAACGAAACTTTTAGTAGATTTCTACTTATTTTATTAAATATTATCTCCACCAAACAGGACAAGCTTGCATCTGTTATAGTTTTGGAGAAAAATGTGTTCATTTCATGTATGCGCGAAATGCCTTAAAAATGGCTTTAAAATGGATTTGGAGCATGGAGACGATTATCTCGGGATTGCAAGATAACCAAAAAAAACTTTTAGTGGATTTCTACTTATTTTATTAAATATCATCTCCACCAAACAGGACAAGCTTGCATCTGTTATAGTTTTGGAGAAAAATGTGTTCATTTCATGTATGCGCGAAATGCCTTAAAAATGGCTTTAAAATGGATTTGGAGCATGGAGACGATTATCTCGGGATTGCAAGATAACCAAACAAAACTTTTAGTGGATTTCTACTTATTTTATTAAATATCATCTCCACCAAACAGGACAAGCTTGCATCTGTTATAGTTTTGGAGAAAAATGTGTTCATTTCATGTATGCGCGAAATGCCTTAAAAATGGCTTTAAAATGGATTTGGAGCATGGAGACGATTATCTCGGGATTGCAATATAACCAAACAAAACTTTTAGTGGATTTCTACTTATTTTATTAAATATCATCTCCACCAAACAGGACAAGCTTGCATCTGTTATAGTTTTGGAGAAAAATGTGTTCATTTCATGTATGCGCGAAATGCCTTAAAAATGGCTTTAAAATGGATTTGGAGCATGGAGACGATTATCTCGGGATTGCAAGATAACCAAACAAAACTTTTAGTGGATTTCTACTTATTTTATTAAATATCATCTCCACCAAACAGGACAAGCTTGCATCTGTTATAGTTTTGGACAAAAATGTGTTCATTTCATGTATGCGCGAAATGCCTTAAAAATGGCTTTAAAATGGATTTGGAGCATGGAGACGATTATCTCGGGATTGCAAGATAACCAAACAAAACTTTTAGTGGATTTCTACTTATTTTATTAAATATCATCTCCACCAAACAGGACAAGCTTGCATCTGTTATAGTTTTGGAGAAAAATGTGTTCATTTCATGTATGCGCGAAATGCCTTAAAAATGGCTTTAAAATGGATTTGGAGCATGGAGACAATTATCTCGGGATTGCAATATAACCAAACAAAACTTTTAGTGGATTTCTACTTATTTTATTAAATATCATCTCCACCAAACAGGACAAGCTTGCATCTGTTATAGTTTTGGAGAAAAATGTGTTCATTTCATGTATGCGCGAAATGCCTTAAAAATGGCTTTAAAATGGATTTGGAGCATGGAGACGATTATCTCGGGATTGCAAGATAACCAAACAAAACTTTTAGTGGATTTCTACTTATTTTATTAAATATCATCTCCACCAAACAGGACAAGCTTGCATCTGTTATAGTTTTGGAGAAAAATGTGTTCATTTCATGTATGCGCGAAATGCCTTAAAAATGGCTTTAAAATGGATTTGGAGCATGGAGACGATTATCTCGGGATTGCAAGATAACCAAACAAAACTTTTAGTGGATTTCTCATTATTTTATTAAATATCATCTCCACCAAACAGGACAAGCTTGCATCTGTTATAGTTTTGGAGAAAAATGTGTTCATTTCATGTATGCGCGAAATGCCTTAAAAATGGCTTTAAAATGGATTTGGAGCATGGAGACGATTATCTCGGGATTGCAAGATAACCAAACAAAACTTTTAGTGGATTTCTACTTATTTTATTAAATATCATCTCCACCAAACAGGACAAGCTTGCATCTGTTATAGTTTTGGAGAAAAATGTGTTCATTTCATGTATGCGCGAAATGCCTTAAAAATGGCTTTAAAATGGATTTGGAGCATGGAGACGATTATCTCGGGATTGCAAGATAACCAAACAAAACTTTTAGTGGATTTCTACTTATTTTATTAAATATCATCTCCACCAAACAGGACAAGCTTGCATGTGTTATAGTTTTGGAGAAAAATGTGTTCATTTCATGTATGCGCAAAATGCCTTTGAAATGGCTTTAAAATGGATTTGGAGCATGGAGACGATTATCTCGGGATTGCAAGATAACCAAACAAAACTTTTAGTGGATTTCTACTTATTTTATTAAATATCATCTCCACCAAACAGGACAAGCTTGCATCTGTTATAGTTTTGGAGAAAAATGTGTTCATTTCATGTATGCGCGAAATGCCTTAAAAATGGCTTTAAAATGGATTTGGAGCATGGAGACGATTATCTCGGGATTGCAATATAACCAAACAAAACTTTTAGTGGATTTCTACTTATTTTATTAAATATCATCTCCACCAAACAGGACAAGCTTGCATGTGTTATAGTTTTGGAAAAAAATGTGTTCATTTCATGTATGCGCAAAATGCCTTTGAAATGGCTTTAAAATGGATTTGGAGCATGGAGACGATTATCTCGGGATTGCAAGATAACCAAACAAAACTTTTAGTGGATTTCTACTTATTTTATTAAATATCATCTCCACCAAACAGGACAAGCTTGCATCTGTTATAGTTTTGGACAAAAATGTGTTCATTTCATGTATGCGCGAAATGCCTTAAAAATGGCTTTAAAATGGATTTGGAGCATGGAGACGATTATCTCGGGATTGCAAGATAACCAAACAAAACTTTTAGTGGATTTCTACTTATTTTATTAAATATCATCTCCACCAAACAGGACAAGCTTGCATCTGTTATAGTTTTGGAGAAAAATGTGTTCATTTCATGTATGCGCGAAATGCCTTAAAAATGGCTTTAAAATGGATTTGGAGCATGGAGACGATTATCTCGGGATTGCAAGATAACCAAACAAAACTTTTAGTGGATTTCTACTTATTTTATTAAATATCATCTCCACCAAACAGGACAAGCTTGCATGTGTTATAGTTTTGGAGAAAAATGTGTTCATTTCATGTATGCGCAAAATGCCTTTGAAATGGCTTTAAAATGGATTTGGAGCATGGAGACGATTATCTCGGGATTGCAAGATAACCAAACAAAACTTTTAGTGGATTTCTACTTATTTTATTAAATATCATCTCCACCAAACAGGACAAGCTTGCATCTGTTATAGTTTTGGAGAAAAATGTGTTCATTTCATGTATGCGCGAAATGCCTTAAAAATGGCTTTAAAATGGATTTGGAGCATGGAGACGATTATCTCGGGATTGCAATATAACCAAACAAAACTTTTAGTGGATTTCTACTTATTTTATTAAATATCATCTCCACCAAACAGGACAAGCTTGCATGTGTTATAGTTTTGGAAAAAAATGTGTTCATTTCATGTATGCGCAAAATGCCTTTGAAATGGCTTTAAAATGGATTTGGAGCATGGAGACGATTATCTCAGGATGGCAATATAAACAAACGAAACTTTTAGTAGATTTCTACTTATTTTATTAAATATTATCTCCACCAAACAGGACAAGCTTGCATCTGTTATAGTTTTGGAGAAAAATGTGTTCATTTCATGTATGCGCGAAATGCCTTAAAAATGGCTTTAAAATGGATTTGGAGCATGGAGACGATTATCTCGGGATTGCAAGATAACCAAAAAAAACTTTTAGTGGATTTCTACTTATTTTATTAAATATCATCTCCACCAAACAGGACAAGCTTGCATCTGTTATAGTTTTGGAGAAAAATGTGTTCATTTCATGTATGCGCGAAATGCCTTAAAAATGGCTTTAAAATGGATTTGGAGCATGGAGACGATTATCTCGGGATTGCAAGATAACCAAACAAAACTTTTAGTGGATTTCTACTTATTTTATTAAATATCATCTCCACCAAACAGGACAAGCTTGCATCTGTTATAGTTTTGGAGAAAAATGTGTTCATTTCATGTATGCGCGAAATGCCTTAAAAATGGCTTTAAAATGGATTTGGAGCATGGAGACGATTATCTCGGGATTGCAAGATAACCAAACAAAACTTTTAGTGGATTTCTACTTATTTTATTAAATATCATCTCCACCAAACAGGACAAGCTTGCATCTGTTATAGTTTTGGAGAAAAATGTGTTCATTTCATGTATGCGCGAAATGCCTTAAAAATGGCTTTAAAATGGATTTGGAGCATGGAGACGATTATCTCGGGATTGCAATATAACCAAACAAAACTTTTAGTGGATTTCTACTTATTTTATTAAATATCATCTCCACCAAACAGGACAAGCTTGCATCTGTTATAGTTTTGGAGAAAAATGTGTTCATTTCATGTATGCGCGAAATGCCTTAAAAATGGCTTTAAAATGGATTTGGAGCATGGAGACGATTATCTCGGGATTGCAAGATAACCAAACAAAACTTTTAGTGGATTTCTACTTATTTTATTAAATATCATCTCCACCAAACAGGACAAGCTTGCATCTGTTATAGTTTTGGACAAAAATGTGTTCATTTCATGTATGCGCGAAATGCCTTAAAAATGGCTTTAAAATGGATTTGGAGCATGGAGACGATTATCTCGGGATTGCAAGATAACCAAACAAAACTTTTAGTGGATTTCTACTTATTTTATTAAATATCATCTCCACCAAACAGGACAAGCTTGCATCTGTTATAGTTTTGGAGAAAAATGTGTTCATTTCATGTATGCGCGAAATGCCTTAAAAATGGCTTTAAAATGGATTTGGAGCATGGAGACAATTATCTCGGGATTGCAATATAACCAAACAAAACTTTTAGTGGATTTCTACTTATTTTATTAAATATCATCTCCACCAAACAGGACAAGCTTGCATCTGTTATAGTTTTGGAGAAAAATGTGTTCATTTCATGTATGCGCGAAATGCCTTAAAAATGGCTTTAAAATGGATTTGGAGCATGGAGACGATTATCTCGGGATTGCAAGATAACCAAACAAAACTTTTAGTGGATTTCTACTTATTTTATTAAATATCATCTCCACCAAACAGGACAAGCTTGCATCTGTTATAGTTTTGGAGAAAAATGTGTTCATTTCATGTATGCGCGAAATGCCTTAAAAATGGCTTTAAAATGGATTTGGAGCATGGAGACGATTATCTCGGGATTGCAAGATAACCAAACAAAACTTTTAGTGGATTTCTACTTATTTTATTAAATATCATCTCCACCAAACAGGACAAGCTTGCATCTGTTATAGTTTTGGAGAAAAATGTGTTCATTTCATGTATGCGCGAAATGCCTTAAAAATGGCTTTAAAATGGATTTGGAGCATGGAGACGATTATCTCGGGATTGCAAGATAACCAAACAATACTTTTAGTGGATTTCTACTTATTTTATTAAATATCATCTCCACCAAACAGGACAAGCTTGCATGTGTTATAGTTTTGGAGAAAAATGTGTTCATTTCATGTATGCACAAAATGCCTTTGAAATGGCTTTAAAATGGATTTGGAGCATGGAGACGATTATCTCGGGATTGCAAGATAACCAAACAAAACTTTTAGTGGATTTCTCATTATTTTATTAAATATCATCTCCACCAAACAGGACAAGCTTGCATCTGTTATAGTTTTGGAGAAAAATGTGTTCATTTCATGTATGCGCGAAATGCCTTAAAAATGGCTTTAAAATGGATTTGGAGCATGGAGACGATTATCTCGGGATTGCAAGATAACCAAACAAAACTTTTAGTGGATTTCTACTTATTTTATTAAATATCATCTCCACCAAACAGGACAAGCTTGCATCTGTTATAGTTTTGGAGAAAAATGTGTTCATTTCATGTATGCGCGAAATGCCTTAAAAATGGCTTTAAAATGGATTTGGAGCATGGAGACGATTATCTCGGGATTGCAAGATAACCAAACAAAACTTTTAGTGGATTTCTACTTATTTTATTAAATATCATCTCCACCAAACAGGACAAGCTTGCATGTGTTATAGTTTTGGAGAAAAATGTGTTCATTTCATGTATGCGCAAAATGCCTTTGAAATGGCTTTAAAATGGATTTGGAGCATGGAGACGATTATCTCGGGATTGCAAGATAACCAAACAAAACTTTTAGTGGATTTCTACTTATTTTATTAAATATCATCTCCACCAAACAGGACAAGCTTGCATCTGTTATAGTTTTGGAGAAAAATGTGTTCATTTCATGTATGCGCGAAATGCCTTAAAAATGGCTTTAAAATGGATTTGGAGCATGGAGACGATTATCTCGGGATTGCAATATAACCAAACAAAACTTTTAGTGGATTTCTACTTATTTTATTAAATATCATCTCCACCAAACAGGACAAGCTTGCATGTGTTATAGTTTTGGAAAAAAATGTGTTCATTTCATGTATGCGCAAAATGCCTTTGAAATGGCTTTAAAATGGATTTGGAGCATGGAGACGATTATCTCAGGATGGCAATATAAACAAACGAAACTTTTAGTAGATTTCTACTTATTTTATTAAATATTATCTCCACCAAACAGGACAAGCTTGCATCTGTTATAGTTTTGGAGAAAAATGTGTTCATTTCATGTATGCGCGAAATGCCTTAAAAATGGCTTTAAAATGGATTTGGAGCATGGAGACGATTATCTCGGGATTGCAAGATAACCAAAAAAAACTTTTAGTGGATTTCTACTTATTTTATTAAATATCATCTCCACCAAACAGGACAAGCTTGCATCTGTTATAGTTTTGGAGAAAAATGTGTTCATTTCATGTATGCGCGAAATGCCTTAAAAATGGCTTTAAAATGGATTTGGAGCATGGAGACGATTATCTCGGGATTGCAAGATAACCAAACAAAACTTTTAGTGGATTTCTACTTATTTTATTAAATATCATCTCCACCAAACAGGACAAGCTTGCATCTGTTATAGTTTTGGAGAAAAATGTGTTCATTTCATGTATGCGCGAAATGCCTTAAAAATGGCTTTAAAATGGATTTGGAGCATGGAGACGATTATCTCGGGATTGCAAGATAACCAAACAAAACTTTTAGTGGATTTCTACTTATTTTATTAAATATCATCTCCACCAAACAGGACAAGCTTGCATGTGTTATAGTTTTGGAGAAAAATGTGTTCATTTCATGTATGCGCGAAATGCCTTAAAAATGGCTTTAAAATGGATTTGGAGCATGGAGACGATTATCTCGGGATTGCAAGATAACCAAACAAAACTTTTAGTGGATTTCTACTTATTTTATTAAATATCATCTGCACCAAACAGGACAAGCTTGGATGTGTTATAGTTTTGGAGAAAAATGTGTTCATTTCATGTATGCGCAAAATGCCTTTGAAATGGCTTTAAAATGGATTTGGAGCATGGAGACGACTATCTCGGGATTGCAAGATAACCAAACAAAACTTTTAGTGGATTTCTACTTATTTTATTAAATATCATCTCCACCAAACAGGACAAGCTTGCATCTGTTATAGTTTTGGAGAAAAATGTGTTCATTTCATGTATGCGCGAAATGCCTTAAAAATGGCTTTAAAATGGATTTGGAGCATGGAGACGATTATCTCGGGATTGCAAGATAACCAAACAAAACTTTTAGTGGATTTCTACTTATTTTATTAAATATCATCTCCACCAAACAGGACAAGCTTGCATCTGTTATAGTTTTGGAGAAAAATGTGTTCATTTCATGTAAGCGCGAAATGCCTTAAAAATGGCTTTAAAATGGATTTGGAGCATGGAGACGATTATCTCGGGATTGCAAGATAACCAAACAAAACTTTTAGTGGATTTCTACTTATTTTATTAAATATCATCTCCACCAAACAGGACAAGCTTGCAAGTGTTATAGTTTTGGAGAAAAATGTGTTCATTTCATGTATGCGCGAAATGCCTTAAAAATGGCTTTAAAATGGATTTGGAGCATGGAGACGATTATCTCGGGATTGCAAGATAACCAAACAAAACTTTTAGTGGATTTCTACTTATTTTATTAAATATCATCTCCACCAAACAGGACAAGCTTGCATCTGTTATAGTTTTGGAGAAAAATGTGTTCATTTCATGTATGCGCAAAATGCCTTTGAAATGGCTTTAAAATGGATTTGGAGCATGGAGACGATTATCTCAGGATGGCAATATAAACAAACGAAACTTTTAGTAGATTTCTACTTATTTTATTAAATATTATCTCCACCAAACAGGACAAGCTTGCATCTGTTATAGTTTTGGAGAAAAATGTGTTCATTTCATGTATGCGCGAAATGCCTTAAAATGGCTTTAAAATGGATTTGGAGCATGGAGACGATTATCTCGGGATTGCAAGATAACCAAACAAAACTTTTAGTGGATTTCTACTTATTTTATTAAATATCATCTCCACCAAACAGGACAAGCTTGCATCTGTTATAGTTTTGGAGAAAAATGTGTTCATTTTATGTATGCGCGAAATGCCTTAAAAATGGCTTTAAAATGGATTTGGAGCATGGAGACGATTATCTCGGGATTGCAAGATAACCAAACAAAACTTTTAGTGGATTTCTACTTATTTTATTAAATATCATCTCCACCAAACAGGACAAGCTTGCATCTGTTATAGTTTTGGAGAAAAATGTGTTCATTTCATGTATGCGCGAAATGCCTTAAAATGGCTTTAAAATGGATTTGGAGCATGGAGACGATTATTTCGGGATTGCAAGATAACCAAACAAAACTTTTAGTGGATTTCTACTTATTTTATTAAATATCATCTCCACCAAACAGGACAAGCTTGCATCTGTTATAGTTTTGGAGAAAAATGTGTTCATTTTATGTATGCGCGAAATGCCTTAAAAATGGCTTTAAAATGGATTTGGAGCATGGAGACGATTATCTCGGGATTACAAGATAACCAAACAAAACTTTTAGTGGATTTCTACTTATTTTATTAAATATCATCTCCACCAAACAGGACAAGCTTGCATCTGTTATAGTTTTGGAGAAAAATGTGTTCATTTCATGTATGCGCGAAATGCCTTAAAAATGGCTTTACAATGGATTTGGAGCATGGAGACAATTATCTCGGGATTGCAATATAACCAAACAAAACTTTTAGTGGATTTCTACTTATTTTATTAAATATCATCTCCACCAAACAGGAC